>NC_134534.1:73130833-73454166 GCF_050624435.1 Tenrec ecaudatus | reverse complement strand
TACCACTGTTACTTCAGGGCCCCAGTGAGGCCTCTCACAATGAGAAGTTATGTGACAGAAACACAGGCCTATCCTGAGAGATCCTGGGAAGTGCACCTTTTCTTTCCTCCCTCCCGGCTCTGGTTGGATTTCTCATTGACCAAACCCAACAAGGGCCAGAGGGCGAGTGGGCCCCCAACTGATTGCATAGCCTCAGACTCCGGAGGCAGAGGGTAGGATAGAGAAGTAGAGAATCATTCTGAAAAAACAAAAAGATAATCCGGCACAGCACTAGTTTCTTTTGGAGTATTTACTGTGTGCAGGGTACTGCACTAAGCACTTTGCTTGTATTAATTTATTCAATCCTCCTGTGGTTTCAGAATGTCACTTTTCTTCAAACTACCAAGTCAAACAACCATGGTCAAACGTCAGTTGGGTAACTGTGCGGGTGCCAAGAAGAAAGGGTAAAGAATTGACAAACGATTAAAATATTTCTAGAAAAACCTTAGGTTAAAACAGGGGTGGGCAAGCCCTATGAAATACTGAAGTATACTGTTTATTATTACAAAACATGAATTTATAAATTATGAGAGACTGTGGGGGAGAGAGGAAAATGAGTTAATACCAAGGACTCAAGTAGAAAATGTTTTGAGAACGATGAGGGCAATGAATATACAAATGTGCTTTGCACAACTGATGTATGTATGGATTGTGATAAGATCTGTACAAGCCACCAATAAAATGATTATTTAAAAAAATGGAGGACCCCCCCAAAAAAAGAATGACCAAGGATGAACACATTACTAACACTTTTACTCGTCCGTGTATTTCCCTCTATTTTAGAGAGCTTTATTTTTGTGTGTGTATAAACAAACAAACTCACTGCCCTTGACACAAAGTGACTCAGATGGACTCCTAGTGACTCTCAGAGCAGGGTTGAGCTGCTCCTGTGAGTTTCTGAGACTCTGGGAGGAGAAAGTCTAGTCTTTCTCCTACGGAGTGGCCAATGGTTTCAAACTGTTGACCTGGCACTTAACAGCCCAACATGTAACCCTGTGACTCCTGAGCTCCCACCTTTTGGGGGATAGCATTTTTTTTTTTAAAACAATTTATTAGGGGCTCTTACAACTCTTATCACAGTCCATACATATACATACATCAATTGTATAAGGCACATCTGTACATTCTTTGCCCTAATCTTTTTCTTTTTTGTTATCTCCTCTTTTCTTTTTTTACATTTTATTAGGGACTCATACAACTCTTATCACAGTCCATACATATACATACATCAATTGTATAAAGCACATCCACATATTCCCCGCCCCAATCATTCTCAGAGCATTTGCTCTCCACTTAAGCCCCTTGCATCAGGTCCTCTTTTTTTCCCCTCCTTCCCCGCTCCCCCCTCCTTCATGTGCCCTTGGTAATTTATACATCATTATTTTGTCATATCTTGCCCTATCCGGAGTCTCCCCCCACCCCTTCCCTGCCGTCCCTCTCCCAGGGAGGAGGTCACATGTGGATCTTTGTAATCAGTTCCCCCTTTCCAACCCACTCGCCCTCCACTCTCCCAGCATCGCCCCTCACACCCTTGGTCCTGAAGGTATCGTCCACCCTGGATTCCCTGTGCCTCCAGCCCTCATATGTACCAGTGTACAACCTCTGCCCTATCCAACCCTGCAAGGTAGAATTCGGATCATGGTAGTTGGGGGGAGGAAGCATCCAGGATCTGGGGGAAAGCTGTGTTCTTCATCGGTACTACCTCACACCCTAATTGATTGGGGGATAGTTTTAAATGGTTTTCTTCTGTTTTCCCCCTTTCCAAACTCCCACTGATATTTTTTGTGTAGAGCCAGTCTTGGGGATATGTACTTTCTCAGCATCTGTTTTGTCTAGTATAAGCCAACTCGAATACAAGCCGAGGCACCTAATTTTAACACAAATACTGCATTAAAAAAACAACTTATACACGAGTATATATGGTAAAACACCCTTTATTTTTATATTATATCGATATTAAATACCTTATCTTGGAAGGATGGTTTCACTGGGTATAGTGTTCTTGGTTGAGTTTTTATTTTTTTAAACCATCTTAAATACGTCATTCCATTGCCTTCTGGCTTCCATTGTTTCTAAAAGCCACGTATTTAATTTTATCAGGGGTCTTTTTTTTTTAATTGTTTTATTAGGGACTCATACAAGCCTTATCACAATCCATACATACATCAGTTGTGCAAAGCACATTTGTACATTCATTGCCCTCATCGTTCTCAAAACATTTGCTCTCTACCTAAGCCCCTGGGACCAGCTCCTCATTTTCCCCTCCCTCCGGGCTCGATCATGGGTCTTCTGAGTGTGACTGTTTGCTTCTCTCTCGTGCTCTCAGGATTCTCTGCTTTGGTGTTTGAGAACCTAACTAAGATGTATCTGAGTGTAGATCTGCTTGGCTTGATCCTTCTTGGGGTTCTTTGAGTTTCTTAGATTTATTTGTTAATGACAATGATCAGGTTGGAGAATGTTTATGGCACTGCTGTAGCAAAGATCCCTGTCGTCTGGTTCTGGAATGCCGAAGCGGCGTCCATCAGGTTGCTCGCTGCCATTCTGTAACTCCATCAACTGTGCCCCGCCTTCTCAAGCCTCTGTTCTCATCAGTATCTGCAATTTTAACTATCTATTATCCTCTAGTGCACTGTTTATGTCAAAGAATAATCAGTGAATGGATAATCAGCCTGAATAAATCTATAGCTAAGTCCTTCTATTGTATTTCTCAATTCAGTTAGTGGCCCTTCAGCTGTGATGGCTCTTTTTAAGTCATCATTTTGTTTGTGCTCTGTTTTTATTTGAGACCTTCGTTTACGCTTTCCCTTAGTTCCTTTCATTGTATTTAATGCTGTTAATTGTTACTCTTCTACTTATTTTCATTATTTGGTTGCCCCTAGATGCACTTTCACTCTCTCCATTGTGTTCATGTGAGTGCATATCATGTCTCCGTTTGTGTGTGTGTTGATTTTATGTTGAGACACTGGACTTTTTGAGAGTGTTAACTTTCTGCTTTCCCCAGTAGTTGGCATTTTTGCCCATACTATTTTCTGCAAGGAACTATGGTGGACAAACCTTTGGCCTTTGCTTCACCTTACCCGGAGCACGGGACACTGTGGCTTACAGGTTACAATGGTAACCACAAGTTAGCAGTTCAGAACAAGCAGCCACTTTGTGGGAGAGAGATTTAGAGCTTGGGGGGCAGTTCTACTCATTCTCAGGGTCTCCATGAGTTAGGATCCGCTCAATGGCAGGTAGCTGCTTACCTTCCTTCTTCTCTGTGCTGGTTTCTTCTCTCCCCTGGTTTAATTAGGATTTAAAAATGCCAGGTCTCGGCTTTTTATTTTCTGTATCTTGTAAGCCCACCAAAGACCACGCTGTAGGCAGCCTGCCCATCAATGGACAGCCACTCAGGCAGGACACCATGCACTAAATCAACCTTCCCATCAGGGGCCGCGGGCCTCTCTCTCGGGTTATTACGTTTTCTCCTGCGGGTTCTGTCCATTTTTGGTGTTGCCCTCTGATTTTGCCCAAGACTTCCCTGCTCTGTGGGAGTTGCTTATAACTGAGATGGCACTTAGGGAAACACAAGCCGGGTTTGCTCAGTTCAGGAGGAGGCAGGGCTGGTACTACCAGAGAAACTCTGACGGAGCTGTCTCGTTGGCTTGAGTGGCCAACAGCAAAATCTATACTCCAGAAAAGTGGCTTATATGAAGCAGAACGTGGCGTCAGAATAGGAGGAAGGCTCATCGACAACCTTCAATATGCAGATGACACAATCATGCTGCTGAACGCACAGAGATTTGAGGCACTGACATGCAGAAATCAAAGATTACAGTCTTCAGTGTGGATTACACCTCAACACAAAGGGGGGAAAGTCCTCACAACTAGACCAACAAGCAAATCATCATAAACAAAGAAAAGATTGAAGTTGTCATAGATTTCCCTTTAGTTGGATCCACAATCAATAACCAGCAAATTAACAGTCAATGAATGAATCAAATGACACATTGCACTGAGCAAATATCCTTCAAGGGACTGCTTTACGGTATTAAAAGCAAAGCTGTTCGCTTGAGGACTGAGCTGTGTCTGACCCAAAGCCAAGGTATTGAAATTGTTTCACATGCATGTCCAGCAACTGTTGGACAATTAATGAGGAAGATCAGGGAAGGACAGCTACATCTGGATTAAGGTGTGGGGAAGAATGAACCTGTGTGTCTTGGAAGAAGTACAGTCAGAATGCTCCTTAGAAGAGAGGATGGTGAGACTTCCTCGCATTTACTCTGGACATGTTATCCAAAGGACCAGCCCCTGTCCCGCCTGGTACTTGCTAAAGTGGAGGGTTAGCATTAAAAGGAGGAGACCTCTAATGAGATGGATCGACATAGGATCAGGCAGTATTTTGTTTTGTTGTATGTGCCTTCACAATGAGTCAGAACCAACCGAATGGCAACTAACAACTTTGTGGATATTTTTAAGTTTTTGTTTTTCACTTTAGCCTCAAAACAAGGAGATAAATTGAAAGCTGACTCAGTAAGAACCTTGCGGCTTGCTTTCACTAAGCAACTTGTCTCATCCCAAATGATCAGAGTGCCCCTTTATGGGAAACAAGATTTGTCACAAAACAACAATTTTAGGTCAATCTTCTCAGGCCACACCAAAAGCAAAATAGAGTGATTAACAACTCTGTTGTCCTCTCATATTTGAAACTATATGATCTTCCTAGAAATATAATTTATACAGTGGCTTGATCCAAGCCTCCGAGTGATTAAATTCAAGACTTGAACAGGAGATGTGCACAAGGTCAGTGGTTCAAACTCATCACCCAGTCCAGGGGAGAAAGATGAGGCCATTGGCTCCTGTAAAGATTTAAAGACTTGGCAAACACCAAGGGTTGCTATGAGCCGGAACCAACTCAATGGCACTGGGTTTATTTGATTGTTTGTTTTTAGATGAATTTGCCCATTATAGATAAGAAGGTGCCCTGACTTCCTATAACAAGATGTAGCATTAAAAAAAGCTGTGTCCAAAAAAAAAAAAAAAAAGCTGTGTTCAGCTGTGTCTTATCCAATGAAAGTCTCACTAGGCAAATGTGGATATCACTCATTACCATGGAGTCAATTCCAACTCATAGAGGCCCTATAGAACAAAGCAGAACTGCCTCTGTGGGTTACTACAGCTGTACATCTTTAACGGGAGCAGACAGCCTCATCTTGCTGACCTTGAAGTTAGCAGTGCAGTGCATAGCCTAGTACATTGTAGGGCGTCGTAAGGGCACTACATGTGAATTATAGGACACTTAAAATTGAGCTGTTCCTTTGCTGTAAAAGACACACTGGATTTTGACAACTTTGTACCAAAGTTTTACTATAGATATTTTTATGTTATACCATTATTCCCTAAAAATATTAAATTGAATTATTTTATGAATATCTTGAAAATTAAAAGAATATTCAACATTAAAATAAAATTTAAATAGATTCAATATGCTGAAATGAATTTCATTTACTTCATTGCATGTTTTACAATGTGGCTACAGAAAAAATTTAAATTACTATGTGGATCCCACTGTATTTATATATCACTAATATTTTTGTTTACTTATATTTTATGTTTTTAAGTTTGACATAATTCATATCATACAGTTCAATGGTCTAATCATATTAAAAACTGTGAAGTCATCATCACAATCAATTTTAGAATATTTCCTTTTGTTGTACTTATTACTGTTAGCTTTCTATTTTCCCCAATCTCCCCTGCCATAACCCCACGAAACTGTTATCCAGTGACTGTCCCTACAGATGTACCTATTCTGGGTTTCATAGACAGAAAAAACATGCAAAATAAAAAGAAACAAAAGATCCCCACAATAAAGTAAAATAGAAAAATCTCAACAAAAAGTAGAAAATCTTAAAAGCTAGAACAAATCTAAAATGGGTCAACAGAGAAAACAAATGATAAAGCGCTAACATTTAACCGAACTGCATCTGCATGAATGCACTGCGGTCTACGCTCTGTCTGATGGCAAGGCTGTCCTTGGCTGAGGCTATTCACATCTCTGGTCAATGGTCCGAGGGGATTCACCAGAGGCTTATTCCACATGGGAACCTTGTAAACCAGTGGTTCTCCCAAAAAAATCTTACCACAGTGAATGAAGGGGGAGTGCAGAGTGGAGACCCAAAGCCCATTTGTCGGCCACTGGAGATCCCCTTGCAGAGGGGTCTAGGGAGGAGATGAGTCAGTCAAGGTGCGATGTAGCACCGATGAAGAATACAGCTTTCCTCCAGTTCCTAAATGCTTCCTCCTCACCGCCCCCCCCCCCCCTGGCATCATGATCCCAATTCTACCTTGCAAGTCTGGCTAGACCAGAGGATGTTCACTGGTACAGACAGGAACTGGAAACACAGGGAATCCAGGACAGATGATCCCTTCAGGACCAGCGGTGTGAGTGGCGATACTGGGTGGGTAGAGGGCGAGTGGGTTAGAAAGAGGGAACCGATTACAAGGATCTACATGTGACCTCCTCCCTGGGGGACGTACAACAGAACAGTGGCTGAAAGGAGACGTCGGACAGGGCAAGATATGACAAAATAATAATTTATAAATTATCAAGGGCACATGAGGGAGTAGGGAGTGAGGAGGGAGGGGAAAAATGAGGAGCTGATGCCAGGGGCTTAAGTGGAGAGCAAATGTTTTGAGAATGATGAGGGCAATGAATGTACAGATATGCTTTACACAATTGATGTCTGTATGGATTGTGATAAGAGTTGTATGAGTCCCTAATAAAACGATTTTTAAAAAATCAGAGGTTCTCAACTTGTGGGTTGCAACCCCTTTGTGGGGGGTCAAAGGACACTTTCACAGGGGTCACCTAAGACCATCGGAAACACATATTTCCGATGGTCTTAGGAACCGAGACACAGATCCTCTCCGTCTCCAGGCAGGTCCGCCCACATGCAGATATGCCCACATATGAATATCAGGTGTGAAGACTGTTACCCATGCTACACCATGCTTCAAGACCAAATTTCATTTATTTGTCATTAGAAAAAAATATTTCACAATATATAATTGCATATTGTATTTGTGATTAATCATTATTCTTTAATTATGTTCAATTTGTAACGATGAAAATACATCCTGCATATCAGATATTACCATTATGGTTCATAACAGCAGCAAATTACAGTTGTGAAGAAGCAATGAAAATAATTTTATGGTTAGGGGGTCACCACAACACGAGGAACTGTATTAAAGGGTCATGGAATTCGGAAGGTTGGGAACCACTGCTGTAAATGGATTTGGGGTTTTTACTGTCATTCATAACCTTCCCTTCTCTAGTCTTGGATTTTATTATTAACAATTATTGGATGACACAGGCTGATGTGCGTCTTTTGTGTGACCTAGCTGACACCTCACTTCGATGGCTGCATTTTCTAAGACAAGACTTAAGACCCCAGAAGCTATTCTTTCTGGCGAGGCTCCATCTGGTTTCTTCACTACACTTTGCGGTAGCACCCAAGTCCTCAGTGATATGTTTCTTAAAGGCAAGTATCGAGTAGGGCCACATAATAAGAACTAATTGTTCTTAGATTAGAGCTTACAATTAAGTGTGAGCCCCAAATCCATTCATAAACTTACAGTTTGTGTCCCTGGTTCACTTCAGAGATGTCATTATCATTTTATTAGGGAACATAAATCATCCATTGGGGTCTATGAAAGCTCCACTGATAGTATCATTAATTTTGTCAATGATAAAGCATTTAAAATATTTTAAATACAAAAAATGAGAGCATACATGTATATCGGACAGCTTTTAGACTGAATCACATGGATTGTTGAGTTGTACAAGTCTATCACCAATCTTCTAGCTCTGATCCAACAAACTAAATTTCTGACAGGAAAAAATTTATAACCATATTCTTTTGGTACACTCATCTATCATGTCATACTTTCATGCTTAAAACATACTTTTATGCTTACTGACTTGGGCTTACACTGCACAAAATATCGCTGATAAGGGTTGCCAATACTCATGTGGTTACTCAAGAGGAGGGTTCGGCCTATGATGACACCAATGGGCCAGGAGAAATTGGAACTTTTTATACATTCTTTAAGGCTTAGGAAATCTGACATTTTGACCATGTAATCTATTAGCATTGCGTGAAAAATGTCCAGTACTATTTGACAAGGATGTCTGAAAATCTTTTAGTTATCATTCTAAAAATGAACTGTGCCCACCTAGGTGAGGTGTAAAAACCCTGCACCCCAGCTGTGGCCAGTGCCATGTTAGGCTCTGCAGGCAGGCTGAAGAGAAAGGGGAGGGGAGGAGAAAGCTGTATCCTCACTGAGAACTTAGACAGCTAATCGGTACCTAGGACTGGGCTGAACAGGGCTAAATAAACCATGTCCACTCCTCAGGAGCTCTTGGTCTAATAAAATATCCTGAAGTCAGGGCAGATCAGAGCACAAGGTCAGCCATTCTAAGAGGCAGCACTGGGCGGTACTTTTAAGGAATGAAATAGGAATTGGTTCATAAAAGGCCTATGAATCTGATGACGAATTTCGGAGGCTACCTTGGACTTAGGAAGCAGGAGAAGTTATTGATGTATTGCTACTATAGTTACAGTTCATGTGTTTACCTGTTTATTCTAAACAACAGTGTTCAAACATGTCTGTGAAATCAGGGGGAGGCTGCAGATGAGATTTCTCAGGAATGTATTTGGCTTCACTGGGGTGCCTTGGAGAAGATCAATCCAAAGATTGGCTTTTGAGGGCCTCCATGGGTCAGTTACATTCAAGACAGAAACATCAGCTCAGAAGGTTATGCTGATTGTTTTTCTGAGATTCCCAAGAAGCAATTGTGATAGATTTTCTTGAAGGACGTGGATGATCAGAAGGACCTTTGAAATTTTAAGAAAATGGAAAACTGCATCAGTCAGAAAAAGGTCGGGACAGCTGCACTGAGGACTTCGTTCCATCATGACAAAGCATGTGAATGAATTTCAGTGGGAAACCTTACCCCAGCCACCCTACAGCCCTTGACCTTGCCCCTTCCTATTTATTTTGTTCCCCAAACTCGAAGACTATTTAAAAGAGACAGGATTCGCATCTTTCAAGAATGCCCAAAACTGGTATGCTGATGTGATATAAATCAAAAGAGCATCTAATACTTTGGGGGAGGGGAAGAGAGACGAAAACATAACCTAAGAAGTGTATAGACCAAAATGGAGGATGTGTAGAGAAACAAGAGCTTCACCTTTTGATATTTCACTTAATAAAGGTTTCTATGATATTATAGGATACTTTTGACTTACCACCAAATGAATTTTGGGAGAATGATGAAAGAACTCCATGAACTTTCTGAAATGTTACGTACATTTCTGGAAATCTTCCTGAGGAGTGAGAGAGTTCACAGAACACAGTGTTCAACAGATTCTGAAGCATTCTTCTCCTAACTTGTACTTATAAGTGATATATACATGCTATTCATAGAATCAATACCAAAAGAAAATATTCCAAAATGTTATATCATTACTCTGGGCACGAGGATTATGTGTGATGTTTACTTGTTGCTGCTTCTTCTTTTTTATATTCCTGTGATTCTATAGCAGGCATGCTATACTAAGTTTAGGTAGGAAAAAAATGCAAGTTCTAAAAGTTCATTTCAACAAATGTCACCCAGTTCTTCTAATAGAAACAATTATATAGTGTTTGCTATTTCTATTTCAAATGGACAAGGCTCTCTTCTAATTCTGGATGATTGCCTCCCCCTCAAGACAAACACCGGCCCCCACACCAGCACAGCAGAGAGAGAGGAGCTCTGTCAGGGAGCCGATCCTAGAAACACCACCGAATGCCATTACTTTGGGTAATTTAACTTTTCTACACCATGGTGAATTTTTAAATGAGACATTCATCCATTGGCAGACATAGTTAGGTTAGAATGTAATATCTTCTCTTTGATCTCTCTTTGACCCATTTTTTGTTTTGTTTTGTTTTCCTTTGACCCATTTTAAAGTTGTTTCAGTTTAAAGAAAAAAAGTGAAGGGGACATACCCATGCCTGAAACCTCTGGTGAATCCCCTCTGCCCACGGACCACTGGGGATGCAAGCAGACTTGCTGCCAGGCAGAGCGCACTGGGAAGTGGATTACTGCAGGTGCCGCTGGGTTACAATTTGCAACTTATCATTCGATCTCCCTTATGATCCATTTTAAATGTGTTCTAGTTTTTAACATTTCCTGCTTTCTTTCTATTGAGGTTTTCAACTGTTTGACTTTATTATTCTTGCTTGGTTATTTGTTTGCTTTCAAAATGCTTTTCTGTACGTGAAACCCAGGATAGGCAAATCTAGAGACAGTAACTGGATTAATGGCCCCTTGGGGTATGGCAGTAGGGTCAGGGAGAAATTGAGAGCTAATAACAGAGTACAAGAACGAAGAAAACATTCTAAAACTGATTGTGGTGATGCTTTTACAACTTTTTGTGATGTGACTGAACTATTTAATTGTAGGATAGGCAAATTATATGCCAATAAAACTATTAAAAAAGATTTCCACAGGTCTAGAAATCAAACAGCTCCAATTGCAGAAAGCGCATTCCAGAAGGGATAGAAAAATGAAGATAGGTGTTTTCTGGGAGGGAGGGGTAGTGAGATGATAAAATGGAATATTAAGAATTTGATTTGAGACTCATCCAAAAATTATAGGGCCATGTGATCTGCTGTGATAAGCACGAGAATAAAAGGCATGTTTTCCTTCAGCGTTCCATCCTGAACACCCAGTATGTGTCGCACATTAGGGACACAGCCTTGGACAAGTACATAGGATCCTGATTTCTGGGACAGTATATTCTGTGATGGCAGAGGTGTTGGGGTGAGGGCTGAGCGGGTAAGCAGAGGGCAGTGAAGAGCAGGGTGGAAGGTCCCTCTCTGCAGGAGAGAGGTAGGGCTGTCCACCCATTCCCCCCCCCACCCCACCCCCCAGAGATGTAGTCTCAGTCTTACAGGGATGCTAGGAGTCAGAGTCTGCTCCGTGGCAAAGTTTGGCTTTTAGTGCTTGTGCACCGCCAGTACAGCAGGCTAATGGAACAGATGCAGGAGCATTGCAAACAGGGCTGTCTCCGCAAAGGCTGCTGCAAAAAGCAAGCTGAGATTTGGATAAGGAGCCAGGGGACGATCTTGATTCTTAAGGAAAATGGGAAGACACTTATTTGTTCAAACCCAAACCCAAACGCACACAATGAACTCACTGAGAAGCTGCGGAGGTTCCGGAGGAAGCAGGAATCGGATTAGATGGCGGGGCGGGTCTGGCTCTAACTAGGATGAGGACTCACTGGGATCCCACTGCACTATAAATTATCCCTCTGACGGGCCTGTGGGTCTCTAGTGGCAGGAGCCACGTGCCACAGCAGATCAAACAAGAGATGGCCATGGTTTACAGGAGGATCCAGGGCGCCAGCGGGGCAAGAAAAAGGAATTCACAAGGAAGTGGATTTCAGCTTTATCTTTCGAACCAAGTTCAAAGGTCTCTCTTTGTAAAAGTTTCCCTGATTTTCCCAGCCCCAGGCAGAGCTGTGCCCCCAATGAATGCCACACATTATCCTAATGGGAACATGTATCAAAGTGTTGCGCCAATTATAAATTTACAGGGCTGATTTTCATACTGGGCCAAATGCCAGGAGAGAAGGCAGGAACAATGTCGTATTTCTGTAAACACCTAGAGCAATCTCTGGTACACAGCACGTGCTCCGTGAGCGACCTGCTCAGGGAAAGAGCCGTCTGCACCACAATGGACCGCCTCCCAAGATATTAATCGACCCCTTTCAAGCATGTTTAAGCAAAGCCTGACCAGTCAAAATCAGGACACTCAACAAAAATGCGTTCTTTATTTGGTGCAATATTTAAAAGATTCTGTGGTCAAAATATTGAATGATTCAGGAAGGAAGTGTCTAAATAAGATGGAAGGAATACATAGTAACTGTTCAAAAAGAGCTAGTTGACATTGACCCTTTTTAAGGGGTACCATGTGATCAAGAACCTACATTACAGAAGAACGAAGTCCAAGTTGCATTGACAAAGTGCCAATTGAAATATTTCAACAAGCAGATGTAGCCCTGGAAGCATTTACACAACCAGGCCAAGAAAATTGGCAGACAACTACCTGATCAACTGACAAGAAGGACCCAAATTTGCATTCATTCCAAAGAAAGGTGGCCCAATCAACTATGCAAATCATTGAAGAATACAATTAATGTCACATGCAAGTAAAAGTATTGTTGATGCTCAGTCAAGGACAGTTGCAGCAACAAACGAACATGTTTGGCAGCAAAGGTTAAGGGTAACTGGGGAGCGGATAACAATGGATACAAGAATGAAGAAAAAGTTTTAAATTGCTTGTGGTGATTATTGTACAGCCCTTCAATTGAATTTTGAATTGCATAATTTTAAAATTATGTCAATAAAATTATAAAGTAAAAAAGAGGACTTGGAACAAAGGATGCCAATAAAACCATTAAGAAAATTAGAGGACACGGAACAAAGGATATCACTGCTGATGTCAGATGGGTCTTGGCTGACAGCAGAGAATACCAGAAATAAATTTTTGCTAAAAATTATTTCTATATTGCCTGTCTGGCTTCATTTTACTCAACTGCATGTGGTGCTCAGGAGACTGGCCAATATAGTTTTGTTTAACAATAATGTTTTATGATTATGGATCATTTCTTTTTTTGGGGGATTTTTTACATTTTATGTATGTGGTGTGTGTGCGAGCTTCCTTAGGAGCCCTGATGGCACTGTTGGGAAGGGATTGGACTGCAACAGCAAGGTCAGTGGTTCAAACCCGCCAGCTGTTCAGCGGGAGAAAGATGTGCCTATCAGCTCCTATAAAGATTTATAGCCTCAAGAAGGCCATATGAATTGGAATAAGTTTGATAGCAGTGGGCTCAGTGATAGTTCCTAAGACTCGCTGTGGACAATTGTCCTGGGGTCTAACAATATCTGGGGAGCCAAAAAGGTGCTTCAAAACATGAATGATGAGAAACTCCGGAGACTGAGTATGAAGTCCTGTGGAAGCTAAGGTGTCACCAAGCTTCCTTTCAGGAAAATAGAACCACCACCAAATCTAGTTACCTGACAAAATATTTTAAAATCAGATTTGAAGGTCACTTTGTTGTTTTATATATAGAAGAATGAGTGACATGAATAAAATAAAGCACTTTCTGGTACCATCCTCTAAATTCATGAATAAGGTTTCTTAATGCTTTGACCAATAAAGTACAAGAAGAAAAGAATTAGGGCAAAACTTTTCCTTTTAACTATGCATATTTATAAATAGATGAATCGAATTTTTAAAATTCAGCTCCTTGCGTGCCACTGAGAATGCATTCTCCATAAACATTTTACTTTTAGAATATTTATTAAATTTTCAAATTCACATGCTGTTTTGACCATTTTGCCTACAGGCCATCATTGTATTTGGTCACTCAGTCCAGATGAATTTAACATAAAATCTATGCATGAGACATTAAAAATTTTTTTTAATTAGGATAATTTTGCCATAAAGAACTCAGAATAATTGTGTGATGCTAACAAACTACCAACCCCAAACTTATTGCCATGGAGTTAACTCCAACTCTATCAGATTGCAATTCTACCCCACCCTATCAGAAAAGAACTGTATGCTAGGGTTTTCAAGGCTGTAAGTCTTTAGAGGAGTAGATGGTCTCATGTTTCCCCTGTGGACTGGCCAGTAGATTCAAACTGCTGACCCTGTGGTCCAATGTATATACCAGGGCTCTTCTGTTAAACAAAGCCTTTTTTATTCCCACCTACTAAATTTGTGAATAAATGTTCTTTTGTTACAGAAAAGTTGCAATAAGGTGATAAAATCCTTGAAGTATAAAAGATTAGGTTAATCATATGAGGGAGTTTCAACAAGTTCGTGGAAAATGGAGTTAAAAGAAAATGGAATCTGCCTCTGATGTAATGAAAGTAAAAAAGAAAAAATCGTTCAAAATGGGGAAAAGAGTATAACATTTTATATTTAATATGAAAAAATATTTTAATGGATGTTGGAGAGTATAAAATTGTTAGCTGACACATTAAAAATATGTTTTAAACAAAACATAAAATCTGACACATTAAAAATATGTTTTAAACAAAAGTCCAGAAATGATATCATACACAAATATTGAATTTTTGATGAATAAGTTTAGATGTGTGAGAACATTTTTCTGGCTTGCTTGTTTTTAAATTTTTTTAAAGGGATATATGGGCAAAAATGTTTGAAAAACTCATGTCCTAGAGGTCAGGGATACACGGTCAGGACCACTCCTCGTGAGATTATCCCTGCTGGACCTCCTCACAGGATGCTCCCGCACACTTGACTTCAACATATTAAAATAAACTTCTCTGCATACCCTTCACAAAACAAAATTGGCCTTTTCTATTTTATTTTTGTCACTTGCTGCATGCTCTACCCAGTCTCAGAAACTACCATGAGATTCTCTTTTACCTCCCATCCAAATTAAAATAGTTCCCAGGACCTATTCCTGACATTCTTGAGTCCTTTCAACACTGTCATTGTTCAATACATCTTCATCCACTGCCAACAAAGAGGTTTCATTTACAACACAGTAAGCTCATCTAGTTTGACCTCCTAGGCAGGAAAGAGGAAAACCCCTTTATACCACTCCAGGACATATACCTGTAACTCATGTAAATGAGCTACCTGGAGAGTTATACAATCACAATGTTGGAAAGGAAAAATAAGAAGAAAGCTTCTGCCACTCCTTATCCAGGTATCCTTCAGAGGGCTGTCTCAAACCCCCTGTTTGGGAACAGGCTCGCTCAGGAAGCAGCCCACTCTACCTGGCCAGCTCTGTCAATGACAAATACAATTCATTTGACTTTTCTTCCTCCGTCCTCAGGTTCAAAAGGAAATTTGTGTTCATAGAACAGTGATAGAACTCAGAAACATTATTTAAGGTGCACCTGTGGTTCAAGCACAATGGTTCAAGCATTCAGCTGCCAATCGAAAGGTCAGCAGTTCAAATCCACCAGGGGAAAAGATATGGCAATCTGCTACCATGCAGAGTTACAGCCTTAGAAACCTGATGGGACTGTTCTACTGCATCATACATGGGTCTCGAGGAGTCAGACCCCTCTCCATAGGAGTGGGCTTTTGATAAGTTAACTTTTTGTAAATGACTTGGAGCTTTTAATTTTTCACAGTGATAAATAATAAGGATTGGTATCCTTGAATGTTATTCCTTATAAGTAAAAGTCTTAAAAATTATAAGGCAAAAGTATTAATTTCTTGATTCAATCAACAATTTCTCAGAAAATGTTTAACAAGTCATAATCCTATTTGCATTACATAAATGCACCTCTGCCATATATTATTTTAAATGTTTGCCACTCTGGTAAAAAAAAATGCAGTCACTTTTGTTTAATACAGATTTCTTGAATTTTAAGTGTGGTTCAACATACAATATCCATCCCTATCTATTTCTTTATTGTTTCTACTTACTGGTCCTTACTCAGCCCTCTGCGGTAACATCCTTTCTCCTGGTGAGAGGAAAGAGAAGGAGGGCATGGGCTGAGTCAGAATGACCCCTAGAGCTGGCCTTGTAGACTCCCTAGCTGTGTTACCTTGTGGAGAAGACAATTTTCAAGTTGGTGTCCCCTGTAAGTTAGAGGTAAACTATTATGCCTGCAGGCAAAAAGCAGAGAGTAGAGCAGCAGAGAAGGCCCAACCAATAAAAACACCACTAACTCTTTCATTCACATGACAACCATTCAAATATTAGAAGTCGTCAAGGATTTATAATCTCTACCTCCTCCTCCACCGCCCCCTGGTCCAAATCCGGAATCTGCTAAACACTTCTAATTTCATTAATCGTTTATAAAACTGTGCTTTCAAATTGTCCTACACTCTGGTCATTCTCTTTGGATTGATTTAGTTTAGGTATGTCCCGCTCCAATGGAGTGCCCGGAACAAAATACTCCAGGTGTCATTTGAAAAACACAGAGCAATGGTTCTTACACCTCAAATAAGCAAATTTATTTTCCTTATCCACATTCTATCCATGAGCCAGGAACACAAATAATCCATCAACCCCAAATGTTGACTGTATTTCCCTCACCTCCACCAATGAGGCAGGCCAGGTTGAAAGGGAGAGGGTTGAAATCAGACAGGTTTGGGCTTGAATCTTGCCCTCAAATAAATTCCTGTGACGCCCCAGGCAGGTGATTTAGTGTCTTACTAAAGTGAGTTTCCTCAAAGGCATAAGGACAGATCCCACTTTATCTCATAGAGTTTGTATACCGATAAATAACATCGGTTACCGAATCTAGCACATAGGAGGTGCTCAATCAGTAGAAGCCTTAATTATTGAAACAAGACTCCTGGCATCTTTAGTAAGCATGGTTTGCCCAGGGCGTCCTGTCAGGTAAAGTTTGGGCTGCTAATCACAAAGGTCAAACCCACCCACCAGCTGATCTCTTGGAGAAAGATGACCTTGTGCTTATAGAGATACAAGCCATATGTAGATCAGGTCATCTACATATGTAGAAACCATATGTAGATCAGGTCACCATGGGTAGGAACTGCCCCATGGCAGTAGGCTTCAGATAGGGTCCCTGTGAGTGGGAGTCAACTTGATGGCAGAGGTTTGTTATGTGGTCTTGAGGTAGTTTGAACTACTCAGAACGCCTAGTAGTGGAGTTGGCCTTGGTTGAAACTTTGCTATCATCCCACTATCAATTTAGTTTCTTCCGGAATTCTGCTCCGCCTTCCTTTTTCTACTACCTCTCCAGAAAAACACCAACCAAACAAAAAACCTATCATTACCAGCAGGTGGAGACACAGAGCGGTGATAGGAAATTCCTACTCAAAATGACCAGGAGATGCGGCTGGCCAAGGTCAACCATCATCCAACGTGAAGGAGCCCAGAGGAAGAGAAGCTGCCCACAGTGACCATAAAGCCCGCCACGCTTAGGACAACTCCGCGTCCAGAGTTAGCTCCTCCCCTCAAATGCTGATCACATCACGGGAGGATCACTCAGACCAGGATGCGCAGATACAAAAGTGCCACTTGCCTGTAAGTAACGTTTTCAAAGGTGTATTTGGCAGTAATATAAAAATCAACACGGGCTCGCTTACTTTTAGGCAAGAGCTAGCCATGTTAATGTGGAAGAGAAGAAATCTTTGCGTTGGCTTTCATGTCAAGTCAATAAAGCGTGAGCAATTCGTAATCAGCATAAAAGAGTTTCGAACCTTTTAAACCAAACGATGCACAATTGAGATTCTCATGGGATAGTCAACGAGAACTTGAGAATATCCAGATCTGAAAGGCTCTTGAGTCAAGAACTTTCTACCCAGTCATATAAACGATAAGCTCATATACAAAAATAAAATGGCCACACACACAGTCTTCGTACAAAAACAAATACATTCTTTAAGAAGCATCCTGTGAGTGGGTTGGAAAGGGGGAACTGATTACAAGGATCCACATGTGACCTCTTCCCTGGGAGAGCGACAGCAGAGAAGGGGGGAAGGGAAACTCCGGATAGGGCAAGATATGACAAAATAACGAGGTATAAATTACCAAGGGCACATGAGGGAGGGGGCAGCGGGGAGGGAGGGGAAAAAAAAAAGAGGACCCGATGCAAGGGGCTTAAGTGGAGAGCAAATGCCTTGAGAATGGTTGGGGCAGGGAATGTATGGATGTGCTTTATACAATTGATGTATGTATATGTATGGATGGTGGTAAGAGTTGTTGGAGTCCCTAATAAAATGTAAAAGAAGAAAAGAGAAAAAAATGATTAGGGCAAAGACTGTACAGATGTGGTTTATACAATTGATGTATGCATATGTATGAACTGTGATAAGAATTGTATGAGCCCCTAATAAATTGTTAAAATTAAAAAAAGAAGAAGAGTGTAATAATGTGCTTGACACGATGAATGGATGGATGGAATGTGATAAGAGTTGTAAGAGCCCCCAACAAAATGATAAAAAATGAAGAAGATAAAAAAGAAGCATCGTGAAGAAAATCTGCATGCAATGAGGAGTCTTAGCATCTACATCTACTCTGGCCGTTAGCCCAGTGAAACGAAGGCGAATGATGTGGAATAGAGTTGGAACTGAGCCACGCTTTGTCCATTTCCCCTTTCTTCCACGTTTGTCTTCCCAAGCTGTCCCTCTACCCGTCCCCGGAGTTACCTCAAAGGACAAGCTGCTCTGCTCCTTTGTACATTAAACAAGTCCCTTCCTCTGGAGGGTTAGCAGAAGTCCTACGGAATGGCCTCTAACAGAACAAATGGTGCCTTCCCGCTTTTTAGCCAAAGTGAGCACCCCAGTCCTACCTCTGTCGAGGGCTGAATAGTTCGCCTCCTGCAGGGCATGGCTGCTTTGAAGAGAATTCTCAGTATATAACATGGGCAAGTAAGTGACAGTGCTCCAGGCACAGCAAAGAGCAACATCATTGCTACTTACTGCTCTGTAGATTCTGGTTGGTGGCCACCCCATCTGTGCAGAGTAGAACTGCTCCATAGGGGTTTGAGGCTGGGTCCTTTTGGAAGCAGTTCGCCAGATCCGTCTTGAGAGGCACCTGTGAGCAGGTTCAAACTGCCAACTTTTGGGTGCTTAAAGTTTACACCACCCAGGGGCAAACAGGTAAGTACCTACAACCTCTTCGACCACAGCCTATACATATTACTATAAACGAGCCATTTGAAGCTTTCTTACCCAACCAGGATTACACTCCCAATACACCAAGTTTACATTGTTTGGAGCACACGTTTGAAATATAAATATGTATTATTCCTGAAGTGAAAGCTAAAACATGGTAGCGTTAAATTACAATTAAAAAAGAAGCAATTCTGTAAACAGAAATGAAATCAATGGCACAATAAAAGGGGTGTTTGGGAATAGTCAGGGAAGGTCCCTAGAAACAGAACTGCACCCACCCACCCCAGATCCACCCCTCCCCCTCCCCACTGTCCACATGGATCTGTGAAGAGGCAACTACCATGGTGATAAGAATTTGAAATGATGCAAATTTATGAACTAGGGTTAGATATAGAAGAGCCCTTGTAACAAGCAGAGGATATGCAAATAGAACTTCACAAAAGAGGAAATGTAAACAGTAGCAAAACCAAAACCAAAGCAAAACCAAAAAACCACGACAGAAAGCATAGACCTTGCTTACTGCAAACTCGGGCCTCGCACTGCATGGACTAGAGTAGCAAAAGGCTTATCATAGCAAAAAGCATTATGATTAGAGACAAAAGGACTATAATAATTAATTTTGGTATTATAAAATGATAGGGCCTTTTATGAAAGCCAAAATGTTACCCTTCTACCCAAGCTAGTAATTTTATTCTAAGAATTTTATCAAACATCTATGAGGGTGTTACATAGGGAAATATTACAAAGGAAACAATTGCATGCAACAGTAAAACTGAAAGTAAGGTGAACCTATAAAAAATGGAAAATAGATCAGCAGGAACTAATAAAGAACATTAAATCAGCCTCTCTGTGCCCGCACATTCAGTACAGTAGCCACTCGCCATATGAGGCCCTTTAAGTTAAATTAAATTTTAACTCTTTGGTCACACTGAGGGTGCCCTGGTGGCGTAATGGGTTATGCACTGGGCCGTGAGGTCAGCAGTTTGAAACCACCAGCTGCTCCACAGGAGAAATACGAGGCTTTCTACTCCTGTAAAGATTTACAGTCTTGGAACCTGCCAGAGACATTTCTCAGCTGCTCAATAGGGTCCTTGAGGCGGCACTGACTCCTTGGCAGTGAGTTTTGTCTTTTTGCTTTTCATCAGACTAGCACCTTCCAAGTGCTCACTACACTCCATGTGGGTAGTGACTGTCATAGGAGAGAGGTTACTGCTGAAAACATCTCCATCATCAGAGGAAGTGCACTCGTCAGCAATGATCTCCATGCACCATCTTCACTCCTCCACTCCCTACATTTCCCTTTTCCCTGCAAACATTGACTTACCACTCTGCCGAAGCCTCAACTACTTGGTAAGGTGCTTTCTGGCTTAACTAGGAAACTTGGCGTTCCCTTCTTTAGAGTCTCCGGATCCAGCAGTAAGTTCAATAAAGTAATTACCCCCTATCTAATCACACCGCTTTTCTTTCAGCCAAGGGGCTCTGAAATGCGTTGGCACACGGAGGGCCTGGGTAATTTGGCATTTGCCAAAGGAAACCCTGTCGACGACACGAGAATATTGACACTCGTCGTTCCAGAAATAAATAGAAAGGCACATGTGGTTAAGTTGTCAGGGCTACCTGTGATTCTTTTTAAATTATTAATTCTAAACACTAATTCAACTTCACCTTGACCGAGTAATTAACTATTCAGAGTAGCACCAACAATTCTGGCCTTCCCAATCTATTTTTCTTCCTAAGTGAAAACTGTCTTCTGCGAGATCAATCTTTAAACTCAGCCATCAAGGAGACACACCCCAAATTAGGAAGAACAGATTTTTTTGTATAACTCAAATATGAGTTGTCATATTAACCATATGAAAAAGTACTGCGTGGTCTGCTTTTTAAGCAAAGTTAATACTTCATTTATTTGGCATCCTTGGGAGAGACAGCGTTCCACATAAATGAAATTTCCAGAAAACTCAAGCCTGTCTCACAAGACACCAGCACTTGAACTGTCATGGACATCTTTAAAGTGAGAAGGAAAAGTATAAAGCTTTCAACTTTCAAGCATTCTTTGTGAAACCTTATTTTGACTAATATTGTGTTGTACAATATGCAAAGGCTTATGCAAACGGAATGTCCCCAGGGTGCCATTTTTAAAGTGGCTGGCTTTGAGGACTCTTTCAGATCCCCAGCTTTTGGTGGGACAGCGGTCAAGTTTTGGTGCTACTAGTGTGAACCTGACTCTAGATGCCACCTGACCCCCCCCCTTAACATTTGCTGCCAGGTGGAAAACAACCCTGTCAGAATTTGTCTGAAACACACAGCTTTGTGAGCATCTCCAAAAAGCCTCTTCTGCCCAGTTCCTGAATGTCTAAATCTGCAGCTACAAGTTCCAAACAAGTTCTGGGTAATGCGCTCCTGCAGCTCTGCTCGACAAAAGTCCCTGCACTGTTTGCATATTTAGGATTGATGCTCAGAGGTGATTGCATTACCCAATCACTCCTTTGGAGACCTGGTGACGTAAGGAGTGATGGGTTGGACTGTTAAAACTGCAAGGTCAGCAGGTCAAAACTACTAATTGCCAGAGGGAGAAGATGAGACTCTACTCCTGGAGAGTTACATCTTGGAAGCCCACAGGGGCAGTTCTACCCTGTTCTCTGGGGTCGCAATGAGTGGGTGCCCACTCTATTGGCAGTAAGTATTCACTTATGCAGCAAATATTGACTAAGTTTCCACTATAAGCTAGATGATTAGACCACTATGAAAATAAATGATCGAAAGGATTGTTTGGAAAATACTCTAAAATAGAAAAAACAAACTAATTAGTAAAAAAGAAAATGTTCTGTGGGATGCCTAACAACCTTTTAAATGAAATTATAAAACAACTTAAAATTTTGGTAATTTCTGCACTGTTAAGTCTTCAAAAACTGCATGGAGTCAATTCCAAAGCACAGGGAATCCACAGGGCAGGGTACAACTTCCCTTTGAGTTTTGGAGATTTTACACAATCTTTGGGGGAGAAGATAGCCTCATTCCCCCCCCCCCCCCACGATCTATTGTATTCGAACCACTCTCTTTCCATCAGCAGTTCAATCACACGCCACTGCCCTTCCAGGGCTCCCACTTCTAGGTTCACCCACTGCCAATTGAGCAGTTTCTGACTCACCAAAGCCTTCAGGGGTTCTAAGGCAATACATCTTTAAGGGAGTGGTCTCATTGTTTTCTCCCTGAATGCTTCCTGGGTTTGAACCAATGATCTTGAGTTTAATTAAGTCCAATGCTTGCCCGGCAACTATACTTTTAGGTTTAGGAACAGAAAATGGAAAGGTTAAGAAAGCTTTTGACTTACCCAAATATTTTACAGAACGCTTAGATTCCAAAATTTCTACCTTTGTCTCCGTCATTACAGATTTCCATTTAGCCCTCAAGAAATTTTATCAACATAGGCCTTGTTCTAAAAGGAAACCCAGTCTTGATAATGATAAATGCACTTTATCTTAGTATCACAATGAGTTTCCCATCATCTTACTATCAAGCAATACAGATTTCCAGAATAAAAGGTTAAATTTTGGAAATTTGTCTAGATTTTCAGAGGTTCCTACTGACTTCCCTTTAGGATTTAGACATTTTAAAGAATAGGTCTCAAGTTAATAAAATATAGAGTAACTTCACATTTGCTTTTTCTGCCACAATCATATTTCTAAAATTCCATTACCCGTTTCAGCGAAGGCCAGGAAAGGCGGCGAGCGGGAGGACGGGGTTTAAAGCTGCTCTCTACGGACTAATTAAGACATCAGGTAAGAGACTCTGGCATCGGCCTTCCTGGTTTCAATTCCCTTTGCAATCTCCCTTCTCATTCATTTTCTCCTCAGGGAGTACAAGTAGCTTTACTCATGTTTTATAATTTTATAAATGATCGGTGATTGCTTTATAATTCCGACTAAACTAGAAATGGATATTAGATCGGAGGAACCAAGCAACCTTGTAAGTGAACACAGTACCTATCATTAGAAACCCTGGATCATTACCATTAACGTCTCTCTCAGGATCGTACTGATATCTCTTAAACACTGGCTTTGGAACCTGGACATGCGTTTAAAAAAAAAAACAAAAAACGACCATCATCGAGTCTATGGTGACTCAGAGTGACCCTATAGGACCAGGCGAAACAGCCCCTGTGAATTTCCGAAACTGCATCACTTTACTTTTGAGTAGAACGCTCTGCCTTTCTCCAGCAGAGCAGAGAGGCTGGTTGTTTTGAACTGCTAACCTGGCGGTTAGCTACCCAAGTTGCAACTGGTACGCCAGCAGGGTTCCTCAGTAAACGCTTTAGGTCATAATATTGAGGCAGGTCCCTGAACTAATTATCAATATAAGTAACCACATAACCTGTAAAGTGTTATTTAATATTACTGCGATGTTTCTGCATCTGGCCTTGCCTCATGAGCGTAACACCTTGGGCTGTAAAAGAAGCTTGACGTTAAATGAACAGGGTTCAGAGAGGAACCCAAATAAATACTGTTTGTTTTTTCTTTCTACAAACACGGAGGGAAAGAAATAAACGACAGCTATTTACAGGGCACCAATTACAAGGAGACTTCTACCAGTTGCGCTCCATACTATTTGTAACAAGTAAATAAACAAATAAATACATAAATAAATAAATAGATAAATAAGTACAGATACACTTCAAGATACTCACGGCTGTACTGTAGACGGAAGACATCCTGCCACCAAAGAGGATAATGTGAACCAAAATGAAAAATATCTAAGAACACAAACTGTAGAGGAACACGTAACGTTCCGCGGCATTAAGTAGGCGCACTCCGTTTAGATGTGCACACTAAGATTCTTTATAGCTTCTCTGTTTTAAAACTGGCAAAAATCAGCAAGAGCTAAGGACAGGTCCAACAGCATCCAAAAAGGAAGAAAGAAGTTGTCTCGAGTGACTGCTACTAGACAACGTCTTCCTGAGTGATCCGCTGTGGTTTCTCTCCTCAAATCTCCTGGCTACCAACTCTGCAGAAACAAGCTCGAAGCAGCGCTCCTGGTACTTGCTTCCCAGACACTGCTTCAAACCCCTCTGCAAAAACTGAGGGTCACGGGAAGAATGCATCTGGCCTATAGCCCTCGGAGCTCTAGGACCATCCCAGCACTTGAAGGCACGCGTGCCAGAAATGGTTGAGGCTTTGCGAAGGTCGGAGGCCAGGGGCAGGTGTACCCGCAAGGAGGGGAGGGGGCAGAGATACCCAGGAGGGGAGCAGAGGATAGGTTTTTGGGTGGGAGGGGACAGGTGTACCCCGAGGGGAAAGGACCAGTGGGTGGGGGTACTGGAGGTGGAGATGAGGCTAGGTATGCGGGCAGAGGGGAGGGGACAGGTGCTGGTGGGAGGAGACAGGTGTGCTCTTGGGGCGGGCAGGGGGGGACTACAGGGGTGCCCAGAGTAGGGCCACAGCCCAGAAAGCAGGGCCCAAAGTAAATGGTAAGTAAAGGCTGAAAACACTCTATCCATGCAGCTCACGCCGCTGGGAGCAGAGGGTGACTGACGGGCCTGGGAAGGGTCTGGGAAGGCTGGAGGGGTGAGGGCGGGCCACCACGAGAAGCCAAGAGAACGCCCTCTAATCGAAGGAGCTCCCGCGAAGCCCCCAAACAATGGACAATGCTGGGTTGGGGGTGATCAGGGTGGAGAGGGGGTGTCACGGAGGTGGAAGTGCAGCCCGGTGGGCAAAGGGAAACAAAAGAGACGCCCCCGAGTGTGGGCCCCAACCTTGCTGGCGGGGTGATTACCTACCTGTGAGAGCTGCCTGGGGTTGGGGCAGCCGAAGAGAGCCGAGCTGGAGCTGAAGCTGATGGCTCCTCGGCGGCTGAGGACATGCTGGGGGACCGGCCTGTCCAGGGGCAGCACCGGCAGCTGGTAACATAGTTCCATTGAATACGTCCGCCCAGCCTCAGCGCAGCGGCTGCCCTGCAGCGGCCACCGGCCCCGGTGCTGGGTGGGGGCCTGGGCTCCGGGGCACCGGGCCAAGGCAGAGGCGGGGCGCAGGGACACAGACCCCGGGCTGGGGCGCAGCGCGCACGCCTCCCCCACCAGCCCCTGCGCCCGGCCGCGGGCTGGAAGGCGCTGCTGCGACTGTGGCTGCACTGACGAGGAGCAGCGCGCGCCTGCTCCGGCTGAGTGGGTACAGGGTGCGAGCTGGGGCGGCTCGAGCAAAGTCAAGGGGAACCCCGCAGCCCCGAGGCTCCTCAGCTTGCAGGAGCAGGTCGGGGTGGGGGGGTGGGTACAGCGGAGCCAGAGGAGTAGGGATGGGGCCAAGCGGTAGGCAGAGAAGCCAGCCGAAGCCCGTGGCGAGTCCCGGGCGCGATCGGGACCAGGGACCTGCTGCGGCTGCTGCCCGCTGCCCGCGTCCTGCCCCTCCCCTCCCCTCCCTCCCCTCCCCTCCCTCCTCTAGAGTCTGACTTCACTCCGCCCGCCGCTGGCGCGCGAGCGAGCCCGGCGCATTTCACACTTTGCAGCCGCGGAGCCGTGCGCCAACCAGTGCCGCCGCCGCCGTGACGTCACGACGCCGCGCCGCAGGCCCGCGCCCCGCGCCGCCGCAGTGTCCAGGGGGGCCGGCCGGAGGCCGAGCGCGCGGGCGCCGCTGCTGCTCTGCGCCCGCCTGCCGCCCGCGGGGGGTCTTCCAGCCTCTTCTTCCCGCGGCGACCTCAACCACAGCCCCCCCCAGTTCCTCGCAAGCCCCTCCTTCCCCAAACAGCCCCCCCCAAGTCCCTCGGAAACTCCCTCCGCATCCCTCAACGGTGGCTTCCGAGTGGACTTGAATGTGGGCGATGGGCGCAGCCCCCCCCCACCTCCCAAACTCACAGCACCCAGGGTGCCCTAGTGCCCAGGCCTGGCTTCGAAGTCACCGACATCTTTCCTTCCTGGAAGCCCCACGGGGCTGGACCGCTACAGCGGTGACGACAGCGGGGTGCGCAGGCACCTCCTCGCCGCTACGTCTCTCCTTGTTCCTTGGCTCCGGCCTGACCATGCCACTCGCTGGCAGGTGTCGTCCTGGCAGGATACCTGGCCAGAGGGCCTACTTCGGCAATGCGTAATGGAGAACCACGAGAAAGAGGTGCTGGTAGGCACTGCAGAAAACACGAAAGGATAGCAGTGTGAAGACCAAGGGTGGGGGGTGGGCTACATGTCCTTCTGCTCAGGACGTGTAACGTCATTCTCAGAAAGAGGAAGAAGTTTAAGTGTATTGGACTTGTTTTGTAAACTGGAATTGTTATTTTCATGTGGTTAGTTTTGTGGCATTTCTCCCCTAATGGCCTAAACTTTTTCTAGGCAACTTCATTGTTCCTGATGCACTGCAGAAATTAATTCAGAACAAATTCTCTGCTGGTAAAATTGGTCATCTGCTTCTGCTCTCAGCGGCCCCTTCCACTGATTTGTGATGACTAGCCACTGACACTTGAGGTACTTAATGATGAAGATCAAAGACTACAACAGCCTTCAGCTTACATTACACCTGAATAAAGAAAAGTCCTTACAATTGAATCAGTAAGAGACCACTGTGAATGAAGAAAATACTGAGGTTATCAAGGATTTCATTTTACTTGGGATTCATAATCAATGCTCATAATAACAGCAAACAAATCAACAAAAATGTTAAGTATTAAGGTAGCAGATGGACAGTGGGCCTCTACTCAAGTCCTCCCTCAACACAAGAACACTTTGTTCTAATAACCTGGCATTTTGTGATGCTCACCTTCCCAAGACAATTGCTGAAGACAAAACGGGTGTATGAGCAAATGTGATGAAGAAACCTGATGGTGCCGAGCTATTAAAAGATATAGCATCTGGGGGTCTTCAAGGCTTGAAGATACACAAGTGGTTATCTAGCTGGGAAGCAACAAAACCCACATAGAAGGAGCACACCAGCCTGTGTGATCATGAGGTATCGACAGGATCAGGTATCAGGCATCAGAAGACCCAAAACAAACAATCATATCGATGTGAATGAGGTGGTTTGAGGGAGACCCAAAGCCCATCTGTGGACAACTAGACATGCCCTTACAGAAGGGTCAAAAGGAAGGGAGCAGTGTAGCACCAGCTAAACACAACATTCCTCTAGTTCTTTAATGCTTCCTCCCCTCCACTGTCATGGACCCAGTTCTACCTTACAAATCCTGTTAGACCAGAGCATGTACGCTGGTACAGATAAGAGCTCGTGACACAAGATCCAGGACAGATAAACGCCTCAGGAATGATAGTGGGAGTAGCAATACCATGAGGGTAGGGGGAAGGTGGGAGGAGAAAGGGGAAACTGATTGCAATGATCAATGTATAACCCCGTCCCTCCTCTCCCACAGGCTGATAAACAACAGAAACAGGTGAAGGGAGACAGCAGATGGGGTAAGATATGCAAACAATAATTTATAAATTTTCAAGGGTTCATGGGGTGGGGAGGGGGGATGATCCGATACCAAGGGTTCAAGTAAAGAAAGTATTTTGGAAAGGATGGTGGCAACGTATGTACAAATGTGGTTGACACAATCATGGATTGAAGCAAAGACAGTACTTGGAGGACTAACTCAAATCTTCAAAGTGACATCAGGGTGTGTCTGGCCCAAGCCATGGTATTTTCAGTCCCCTCTTAAGCATGCACAGCAGGACAATGAATAAAGAAGACTGAAGAAGAATTGATGACTTTGAATTATAGCATTGACCAAAAAATTATTAAATATGCCCTCCTAAAAAGAATGAATAAATCTGTCTCAGAAGAAGTACAACCAGAATGCTCCTTAGTAGTAAGGACGGCAAGACTTCGTCTCACGTACTTTGGGCATATCATCAGAAGGGACCAGTCCTTGGAGAAGGAGATCATGCTTGATAAAGTGGAAGACCAGTGAAAGAGAGGAAGACGTTCGGTTTGATGGACTGCCAGAGGGAGCTCACAGGAAAGATTGTGAGGCTGACACACGTCCTGATGGCGTTTCCCTCTGTTGTACATGAGCCACTGGCAAGATGTTAGGCTTTTGAAAATACTGCCCAGCCATGATAATATCGGGTATCAATAGCACATTGATGCAAGAAATCAATGAAAGTCCCCAAGTGCTTTTGTCTTCTAGTGACATCTCTGTGGTTTTTTCTTAAGTGCCACTTAACACTTGCTACCTCTTCCGTGAGTGTTTTTCTACTTTGCTAATCTACGATAGCAATTCAAGTATAACCGCCACTGTGATCTGGTGGATTTTGTCTTGACTAGATGGTAACTAAACAAGGAGCCCTGCAGGTACAGGAGGTAAGAGCGCACCAAAAGATCAGCCCTTGGAACCTACCAGCTGCTGCAGGGGGAGAACGTTGTGGCAGCTTCTGTGAAGATTACACTCTTGGAAACCTTGTTGGGACGTTCTCCTCTGTTCTGCGGGGTCACTGTGGGTCAGAGTTGACAACGAGTTTGTTGGATTGTAGATGCAAAACTTCCCTGATTTATCTTTGAAGTACTTATTGCTCCAATAACACCTAGTAAATTTTTGAGCATTGGTATTCTTAAAATAATGTTAGCCCTAAGTGGAGAGCAAACGCTTTGAAAATGATGAGGCCAAAGAATGTACAGATGTGCTTTATACAATTGATGTATGTATGGATTGTGATGGGAGGTGTTTGAGTCCCTAATAAAATGTTTAAAAAATGTTAGCCCACTTTTCCCAATATTATTTATTTGCTCAAAAACAATATACCTCATGGTAATTCATAGTTGCATGGGACCACTAACCACGAGGTCCTCAGTTCAAACACACCAGCTGCTCTGTGGGAGAAATACAAGCTCCTTTGCTCCAGTAAAGATTTGCCGCCTGGGAAATCCAAAGTTCTACTCTGTCCTTTACAGTCTCCATGAGTTGGAGTGAACATGACAGCAGTGGGTTTGAAATTTTAGCTAGGCTTATGGAAACTTACAATTTGCCAAGCAAAACCACACAAAGGTAAGTGATAGAACTAACTTCAAATAACATTTGAATTCTGTGTACATTGGATTACCCAGAGGGTGGCAGTGCTATGATAACAGACAGTATATACCTTAAAAATAACGATCACATTAAAAAACATCTGAAAGATTCAACACCCTAAAACCCCATTACCATCAAACTGATTCTGACTCATAGGGACCTTGTAGGACAGAGTAGAACTGCCCCACAGGGTCTGCAAGGTTTTTAATCTCTATGGGAGGAAACAGGCTCATCTTTCCTCTTGCTGGGTTCAAAAGCTTTCTCCCGTGGAAGAGCAGCTGGTGAATTGTAGGCTAGTCTTGCTGTTGGCAGCCCACTGCATAGCCCACTCACTTGTCACCTGCTAGCCAAGTGGTTACCCCTTGGGCCTCAAACCACAAGGTCAGCAGTTCAAACCCACCATTCCTCTGCAGGAGGAAGACAGGGCTGTTACTCCTGCAAAGAGTTACCGTCTCAGAAACACACAGGGGGTGTTGTACCCTGTCCCATAGGGTCTCCACGAGTCACCATGGACCCCATGGTAGTAAGTTTGTTGAGATTCCTATGCCACCAGGGGGCACCTAACAATAACAACCCTACCTACAGTAACTAAGATGCAAACTGAACTGCCATCCAGTCGATGCCGACGCATTGCGACCCGATAGGTCAGGGTACTACCGCTCCTGTGGCTTTCCGAGACTGACTCTTTGTGGGAGTAGAAAGCCCCATCTTTCTCCCATGGATTAGTTGGTGGTTTTGAACTGCTGATTGGTGGGTTCTCAGCTCATTGTGTAATCACTGCACTACCAGGGCTCCTATAGCAAGAGACAGGTGAGTACCTAGCGATAAGATGAACAGAAAGTGCAATTTTCTTATAAAGGAACCATTTAAATGCCCCAAAGAGAGAAGAGTGGAATGGGATATTCACAAAGAAGCCCTGTGTCGGATGTTGTAAGATATGCCATGGACTTATGGGCATCTCATCCTAACATTTTCTGTGTGTACCACACAGAGACTGCCCGACAGGCACCATCCTCACCTGTGCTTTGAGTCCGTTGTTTCAGCCACTTTGTCAATCCAGCTTATTGAAAGGTCTCCTGGTACATCTCTATTACCATATCCAACCTAGTGGCAGTCTCTTAAAAAAAAAAAAAGGCTTTCTTCACAGAAGGCTCTGACAAACTGTTCCTCATTTCCTTGAAGGTAAAAGAATCTGGGACAACATTTATATTTGACCAGAAAAATTTAAACACTGTTTTCAGCTACCATGTTCATATTAAGAACAATGTCTATACAAGTCAGTTGTACAATTATTTTAAGAGAAGAGACATGAACATCAGATTAACTTAATTCTGGCAGACCAAAGTGAACGCCCGAGGTTCAGTCAGCCGTCCATGGCCCGCGTCTGTAGGCTGCTGCAGGCTTTTACAGTAAGAGGCAAAACTGGAATTTTATGCAAAGACTGGCTCTAGGCATGCGAAGAGCACAATGCAGAGATTTTGACCGGGGGCTTGTAAAACCGACAAGATGGTCTGTTTCTCCCAAGTCCGTGTCTATGATTTGTTCCTCATCTGCAGTGTGCAACAAAAGAACAACGACAGCAACAACAACGTAAATACTGAAGTACGTTTCAATGTTGGGTGACTTTTGTTTTTAGATGCCAATAAAATTTACTGGTTTAAAAAACAGAGAAGGTTCCTTTTTTTTTCTTTGACCCTCTCCCATACATAGTGTCCTTCTCCAGGAACTAATCTCTCCAGATAACAAGTCCAAGTACATGAGACTATGTCTCACCAACCTCACTTCTAAGGAACCTACTGACTGTACTTAAGACAGATTGGCTTGTTCTTCTGGCAGTCCATGATACATACAATATTCTTTGCATCAGTTTGTCTCTCGCCTCCCTAATTCAATGTCCAACTTTCATCTTTAGTGCTGCTGATAAGTGCCCAAAGTGCACACCATTCTGCCATAAGCCTCAGTCTGAAATGTTCAGCTCTAGCTCCTGGGTTCAGTAAACCTAGCTCCCCCAATAAGTGCCCGGAGGTCCACCCCACAAGTGAGCCTCTTACCTGGAGGCTGTTGGGTTTACTTGCTCTGCGAGCTTAAAATCCCGACACTGTCTGGAGCTATAGCTCTGTTACTGCCACTCCCTTGGTGGTTCTCTGGTGCCATAGCTTTCAATCTTGGGATCTGGGAGGTTTAGTGTGTAGGTATCTTGGGGTCCAGAAGACATGCTCCACTCCTAGCTCTTCTCTCTGGATAGCAGTGGGAGCTGCCTCCTACTTTTGAGGTGGCTTGTGTTTTACCCAGCAGGATAGCAATCACAATCAATCCTATCACTCACAACTGAATTATATAACTTCATCAGTCTCTTCTGCCCCCTTCTGTGCCCAGACACATCAGGAAAATGGAAATAGTGGCAATACACCCCATGTGCACAATCCTACTGGTTCTTTGGTGGGAGCCACCAAGACTTTGGCTGGAACAGCCAGATTAAGAAATTCACTGAACCCCAGGCCACACCCTGGCTTTTATGGCTCAAGTCTCCTCCGTGCATGAAAGATTAGCATCTCTGCTTTCAACAGTTTTACTGAAGCATCTCTGCAAATCCATTAAGCCAGTCATTTCTTGCCCTTATCTCCCTCCATTTTAGATAACCAGTTTCTAAATTGTCCCTATTTTAGGGACAGCCCAATTTTAGGGTACAAGCATGCTCATTTATCTGAAGAATATTCACTCAAGTTGGGACCTTGCATATCTGCACCCAGAAGCAAAATGCAGTCCAGAGCAAGCCACTAACCTGTGGAAATTTATACCAGTTCACATGTCAAATAGGTTTCTCCTTTTATATGGTTAGGTTCTGGTCAGTTCATCCCTAGGTACACAAGCTAGGGCAAATGAGGACCAGCTGCAGTCTTGGGAGGCAATGCACAGCTTCCTGCACTTTAGACCAGCTGGTGCATTTCCCTCTATGGGATAGAGGGGTGCTATGAATGCAGGAGCCCACAGAACTCCCTAAACTTTAGACTCGCCATCACTTACTCTTCTCTCTAACTTCTGTAGATTGGGTCAACTGGTGCCAGTGGGACATGTCCAAACTGAGTCCGCCTCTTCTTTGCTGCCTCTCCCCCTACTTCGACTCAGCAAGTGGACCTAGGTGGTTAACACGTAAGCATATTAGACTGTCTGCTTGCTGGCTCTCTTTAACTGTCAGTCCCAGGATTAGTTCTTGATGAGCACGGACTTTTCTCCCTGCAGTGCATCCATTGGTGAAGTGCTTGCATGGTCTTTTTTTCCCAACATTAAGGCCCCTATTCTCTTTTAACAGTTCTGGATGGAGCTGCGTGTCTTGTCAAATCCAAGTTTCAGGTGAAGCTCCAGGTGTTCTAAATAAGACCCCGATTCAACTCAATCAGGCTACTGGGTTAGAAGCCGCAACCTGTCCTCTCCAGGCAATTCCATCCTTCCTTTCAGCATATCCAATCCAGTGGACACCAGACGAGGCTGTTTGCTCCCATAGAGAAGGGCAAAGCCTCAGAAACCCGGCAGGTTCCCCAGCAGCAGGAAGTGACTGAAGGGCAGGAAGTTTGGTTTGGAGTTAAAGGCTGAAGATAGTCTTATCAACGGTCTCAGCATCATAACCATGTTGATGTCCACCACAAACATAGGCCTATTTTACAATACTAACTTCAAGAACTATTTCATATCTCTAGTACAATAAACAGCTTTAAAAACAACAACAACAAAAACCCCAACTTTTGCTTCCAGCCACTCTAGAAAAGACTTTGCCCTTCTTGGCTGCAGCATCATACCTCTGTCTTTTCAGCCCTAACAGATACCAGCCACCAAGTAATCTTCCAAGAATTGAAAGTTTTACTCCCCACATTCCTTTGTTCTTTCCCTGACAAAGCTTCCGGGCTTTGCTGCTAGTGTACCAAGTGCCCCTTCTGGTGATAATTGTCAGCAAAGGGTCGAGGTACCATCGGACCTCCTCTGACTTCACAAGGGTGAGGAAGATCAAGCCCATCTGCCCAAGAACAGTTTGATGAGGCAGAGGTCAGACATGTCCCCATGTCCAACCTTCTTATCAGTTCGGGCACCTGTCCTTTTTACAGCAGCCTCTGCTTCTCAGCTGAGTTTGATAATTCATGGCGACAGTCACATAGAACTCACAGACCACACTTACAATTGCGAGGTTTATTCAGAAAGGGAACTGATTACAACTGCTCAGGACAGTTCTTCCAGTTAGACAGCTTCTTCTCTGCTGTGCCCACAGGCAGTTCTCTCTGTGGCCCTTGGCTCCTGGATCTGGACCCTGTTCTGCTTTGGGGAAGGAGACAGACCCTTTTTAGGCTGTCAATAAAGGCCCAATGAGCATGTCACTTAGCCAGGTGCCTTATCTCAAAAAGCTTTTACTGGCTTTAGCTATGTGAGTCAGCAAACAGCCCCTCCAATTAAGTGCCTGGAGGCACTCTACTCACCGAGCCAGCCCAGGGAGCTAAAGGCATTCCTGCCTAAAGGCATTCGGTTTTACTTGCTCCCTGGGCTGGGAAGTCTACCACTCTACAGCATGTTTTAGCTCTTGGTTCTGCTGCTTCACTCCCGCTCATCCTCTTTCCCTCCTCTGATGTCACAGCGTGTCCTAGATCAAGGAGGTTCCATGTGCAGGGGTCTCAGGGTCCACAGGTGAGATCCCCATTTCTGCTTCTGAGCTGGTTGGCAAATTTGACTATTCCCCATGTTAGAGTTCCAAGTTTTCACAGTCACAGTTAACCCTGTCAACAATCACTCATGGCAGAATTACACAATCCTATCATTAGATTCCCTCTCCTTCTCTTATGCAGACTCATTAGGAAAAAAATAGTTTGGTGGTAGTTACAACGACGGTGGCTAGCAAAGCAATAGGAAATGATTCCTTGCACACCTGACCTCCTCTGCCTATCCAAGGGGAAAGGGGGAAATCAGAAGCTGCTCTCCAAGGCCAATTTCTACAAGGCTGAGGTCAGCCTTCCCTCAATCATACCACCTTCTTATCAGTTCTGAGATTGATCGTCCCTCTCACAGCACCCTCCACTTCTCAGCTGGCTCCATAATTCACAGAATATACTCGAAAGGTTGACTAGGGAAGTTGACAGATTATAATTTGTGATGAGAAATGCTCAGGACACAGTTCTTCCAGTTAGGACGGCCTCTCCTCTGCTGTGTGTACAGGCAGGTCTTTCTGTGGCCCTTGGCCCCTTGATCTGGCCTCAGTTCTGCTTAGGCAATGTGACAAAACTCTGTTAGGGCTGTCAATGAATGCCCCAAAGGCATGTCATTTAGAAGATTCATCCCAAAGGCTGGACCTTCCTCTGTGGGTCATCAAATGTAGCCCTGTCCACCCCCATCCCCCCCACCCCAATTAAGTGCTTGGAGGCATCTACTTGGTACTTGAAAAAGGAACCTCCTGTCTGAAGGCAGTCAGCCCTTGGATAGGAAGAGCTCAATCTACTAATATGCCTTAAATAAATCTGCATATTTAGTGTGATCTCTATGAATGTCTAAATATATTTTTAACTAGAAAAGCTGATTCTACCCACCCAATGCCAGAAATGGATTCCTACTCATAGTGACTTTATAGGATAGAGTACAACTGATTCCTATGGTTTCTGAAACTCTAAATCAGAGCTTCTGGTCAGTATGAGTCATTGACCTTGTTGTTAGCAGTCACATACTTAACCCACTATACTACTGGGACTCCTTAAATTGATTCTGAGCATATGGAAAAATATACATCAGGGTTTCCAGGAAAATGATGAGGCTACTTGTGGGGGAGATAAGAAGAAATAGATAGCACTTGATGAGAGAAGCAGAATTACTCTAAATGATGAAGAATGAGGGACTGAAGTATTAGACTTTGTTCAGTTGTGCAAGAAGATGGGGAAGTAAAGGTCAAGAGGATGGTTATAGTAGCAGAAGAGTCACTAAACAATGACCACTAAGGGGAAGTGGTAAGGAGGTTTATGAAATTGACGTCAGCAGGTCAGGCAGATAGGCTAAGATGCTGGATGCACGAGGAGAGACATGCAGACAAATTGAAACCCATGTCTTTCACTACATCTAACTCAATGACACATGGTTCATATATGCTTTTTGTCACAGAGCTGCACATGTGCCTAACATTTACTCAACACATCTAGAGAAGCTGCAGACCCTGCTGCTGCCTCTGAAGGACTGGACTCAGAAAATAGGAACTAGCTGCACAAAGGTGCCTGGAACCTATACTAACCTTCCAAGAGTTATAGTTGGCGCTTCATTTTTGCCTTCCTGATCTTTTGCAAATTTCTATTGTAGATAATCTGACACAGCCACAAAGGAAGACAATATAGTTCTGGTTGTGCTAAGTTGACACGGTACAAAACCAACCCAGCCCCGTCTTTGTCCACTTGACATCCACCCCCACCACTTTTAACCATATTTAATTTTCAAGCCTACTACCCAACTGTTAGTTTGCCAGGTTGTTTCAATCCTGGAAGATATGCCCCTGGAATTTCAAATGCTGTGGTGGACAGTTTCCAGTGGAACAACCAGACTAACACAGACTAGAAAGAATGGCTTTCCCATGGACGTTTGATTCGATGGAAATCCTAAGGATCACAAGTAAAATATTATAGGAGAAGCCCTCTAGGCTGGAAAACACGTAACATGCAGCAACCATAACAACTGGTTTAAGCTCATCAAGGATCCTGAACATAATGCAGGAACTGGTAATGTTTTGTTCTGCTCTATGTAGGGTTTCCATGAATCGGAGCCAATCACTGGCAACTAACACTACCACACCACCACCACCACCAACCACAATTGTCAAGTAAAGATGATATCAAGTTCATTTTCTTATTCATCAAGATGTAACTATCCATGATACACCCCCAAATGCACTCCTCTCCTGCCCAAACATACATTGTTTTCTTGGCACAATAATCACACTACCCCTTCGATATCATATAATTTAAATAAGTAATATTACTCATTATTAACATATTTTAGGGGAATGATAAAGGGTAAAACAGACTAATTGGCTAATATATGAATATTCATGTCAAATAGAGGCAGAAATATTCATAATAATTACACTTCTTGCTTCTATACTGGTAACGTAATTCTGTCAGGAAGAGATCCATATCCATGTCCTTTCAAGGAAAAGCAACCTAACAGAATGTGGCTATTATGAAATGATATCATGTCCAAGTAAAATTTTGCTGAAGGTAATTAAAAAGTGTTTGCAGCAGTACATCAACAGAACTCTGCCAAGAATTCAAATTAGATTTAGAAGAAGGCGTGGGCTAGGGGATATCATTGGTGGCATCATTGGATCTTGGGAAAAGCAGAGCATACTAGAAGGCTGTTTACCTGCATTTTATTGACCATGAAAAGGCATTTGAGGATGTGCCTCACAACACCTTATGGATGACGTCAAAGAATGGGGATTCAGAACATATCATTGTTTTCATACACAGCCCCAACATAGACCCCGAGGCAGTCATTCAAAGAGAACAAGGGGATAGTGAGTGGTTTCCATAAGGCAAAGCATGTAGCAGGACTGCATCCTTTCACAGTGCTTACTCAATCTGTACGCTGGCAAACCGTCTAAGAAGTGGGACGGCATGAAGAAGAGCGCAGCATGAAGATTGGAAGAAGATTCATTTACTGACTGTGATGGGCAGATGACATAAACTTGCTTACTGAACATGAAGAAGACTTGAAGCAAGTATGCTGAAGATCAAAGATTGTACATTTTGGTATAAATTACACTTCAGAATGAAGAAGACAAAAAATTGTTACAACTGGACCAATATGCATCATCATGGTAAACAAGGTATCAAGGACTTAATTTTACTTGGATTCCCAATCAACCCCTATGGAAACAACATCAAGAAATCAAACAATGTATATTGCAAATCTGCTGTAAAAGTTCTCATATCAAGTCACTTCGAAGAGTAATTCAAGCATTCTAAGTGATATCAGGGTGTTTCTGACACAAGCCATGGTATTTTCAATCACCTCAAATGCTTGTGGCAGCTAGATGAAGAAGAATGGATGTCTTTGAATTACGGTGTTGGTAAAGAATGTGGAAAATACAATAGATTTCCAGAAGAACAAACTAATAATTGCTGAATGAAGAACATCCAGAATGTCCTTTAGAAGTGAGATGGAGAGATTTCCTCTCACATACTTTGGTCATGTTACCAGAAGGGACCAGTCCCTAAAAAAGGACATTGTACTTGGTAGAGAGCGATAAAGAGGAGTACCTTTACAACATAGATGGACACAGTGGCGGGAAAAATGGGCTCAAACATCACTATTGTGAGGATGGTGCAGGAACTGGCAGCATTCGGTGACTTCAGGTCATTATGGGTCCAAACTAGATGGCATCCACCGCAACAATAGCAACATGATAATAGTTAGGGTCTGTAACTGTCTTCTCTCTCTTCCTCTACCCCTCCCCTATTTCCTTTGTCCTCAGCAAGTACGCTGACCGATAGGGAATCATTTCCTGATGGGGTAACCCCAAACTTTACACCCGAGGGCTTATGGTTATTAGCAGTTTATTATGTGTGGCAAAGCATGATGGTGAATGAAACATTTTGTAAATAGATGGATGACGGTTTTTACAGAAGCCTTTCACACAGGAAAGTTACTTCCAGAGAAACTACTAAAGGAGAGAACAATGCCACACAACCCCTTCTAGACTGGAAGCAGCCCAGTGTAATCTGCCGGATGGGTGCCTCCAGGGAGTGGAGGCTGTCTTGGGCTCTGCTGTGGAGAAGTTTAACATTCAACAATAGATGTAGCCAACTAGCCCTTGAGTGGATTTCCATGCCGCTGAATCCATTGCTAACCTCTGTCCTTCCACCTGAAAAGCTCATTGAAATTTGCAAGCTCTGTGGTTTCTAGGGAAATAGAATGAATGAAGTCCCCAAGGTTCACCTCACCAACCTGATGATCATCTTCGGCTGCCTGCTGAGTGTTTTCATGGAAGGCTTATTCTGTGCCTATTCAGGAAAAAATTATCCTCTTACCCTTTCCTAGACCTGCTTCAGCACGAATTTTGTTAGGTTCAAGTCATGTCAACAATGCTCAGCAGTCATCATAGATGGATAACATTTAGATTGCTCTCATTTCCAGCCAAATGAACAACAAGGTATTCAGCACAACGCTCTCCTGTGGCATTTAGATTTTATGTCAACGTGCACTGGTGTGAGTTACAGTCTTGGAAACACAAAACTGCTCTACTCTGTCCTCTACCATTGTTATGAGTCAGAATTGACTTGATGGCAGTGAGTTTGGTTTGGGTTGGCACCTGAGTGAAAGTGTGGGGTAGAGTTCAAACTATCAATCCGGTTACAGCCTGGTGATGCCTCCTTGGGGAAGAGGCCCTTTTATAAGAGCAACATTGGGAACTTCTCCTTTCCCTCTTGCTCTTCCCCTTCCGCCTCACTAGGACTCTGTGTCTGCCTTCAGGGGTGGATAGCCCCATGTAGGATACCAACCTGGAAAAATCTCAGCATCCTGCCATGTTTCTACCAGCCATGGATTCATGTAACCATGCACCCACTGGCCTGCGATCTCCCTGGCCCCGCTTCATCTTTCTGTGTCATTGGCCTACAGCTACATGAGTCTGAAGAGGGCCCAGGTTAGCATCAAACTCATGGGCGTGAGTTGGACGGGGCTGGGATGCCTTCTTGGTTTGAAGCTCTCATTTTGGTATATCTGAGTGGCACTGTTTTGCTCACTAGACAACCCAGCCTGACACAACTCCCTAGGAGGATTTCCCTTTCACACATCTAGAAATACCCCAGAGAAGGTTTATAAAGGTGGTTTATTACCATCCATTTTCTGAATCTTAAGATGAACAAATATTTTCCCCCTTAGTCAATTTGTCACGGAGCACTCCCCACAAAGTCCTGTGTGTGAGTTGAGACGGAGGAGACAATGCAGCAGTAGTGTGAACAATGTGGGCCACCTGCTTATTAGAAAAGTGTACATTCACAGACTTGCTTAAAACTTATCTCAGACACACCACTTCTATTAAGTGATGGAATGTTTTTGGACAAAACGATCTTTATAACTTATAGGGTCAGACTATATAAGAATATTATGATAGCTCAGGCCACACGGTAACTTGATAGCCCATGGTCAATTGTTCAATTTCAACGAGGGCCCAGAGTCTTGTCTTCAAAGGGATTACTAAAGGGTATTTCCAGGAAAACTTTGTTAAACAAACAAAAACAAACCCACTGCCACCAAGTCTATTCCAATTCATATGGATCCTTGAAACAAAAACTCATAGATTTTGCAAGGCTGTACATTTTATTGAATGCAGTCAGTTGCTGCATTTTGTTTTTTGTTTGTTTTTTCCTACAGAGCACCTGGTGGCAGTCAAGTTTTTTAACCATTTTACCCCCAGAATGACTAATTTCTTAAAAGGAGAGCTGTACTTTATAGACCATAGCATATATTTTTGCTCCCCAATTCTAAAAAGCCTGTTCAGATTCACCCATAATGACCTGCCAAATGTTCATTATTCTATGCATCTCAGTCACAAACATGACAGCACCACATATGTTAGATCACATGACCCATGTAGTACAGCAGCTTTCATCACAATCTGGTTTTGTTAGAGAGCCTTCTCTTGTTTTGGGTCCCTCTTGAATCTAGCAGCTTTTAAAGTTACTTGGTAAATGACTCAGAATAGCAAGCACACTCAAAATTCATAAAGGACAGAAATCTGCCTTTAAAGATCATGAAAGATCACTAGGAATTACGTCTCTTTTTAAGTGGAAAACAAAGCTGAGCTGGTGGAAGGAATATCATAGTATGTCCAGATTACGGGATTCCTAAACATTTCACTAATGTGGAGCCTGAGTTTCTGTAAGTTTCCGCCTCACTGGCATGCAGTAGTCATTCGAAGGTGTCTAGAGACACTGCTACTTCCTACCCTCTAAGTCCCATCAGTATGACATCATCAACAGGATGAACCAATGCGATGTTCTGAGGAATAAAATGTAAATCCTACTGCATTCTTTTAGAGCCAACACAGAGAAACCCTATCTAGGGTTTCTGAGGTTTTGTTGGTCTTTATGGGGCCAGAGAGCCTCATCTTTCTCCTGAGGAGCAGCTGGTGGGCTTGAGCAGCTGATCTTTCAGTTAGTCCAGTCTTACCTGAGAGTGCCACAAAGGCTCCTTTTTGTGGAATATCGAGGAATATAAAGGATCCTGCAAACTAGAGCTGGAGAGTGAGTCCTTAGGTAGGACAATGGAAGTGTGATGCTGGCCTTTACAGTAAACTGATTCTGGTGCTGTTGGATTTTTCTACCAATAGGTATAAAGAAAGCTGAAGACATTCATCAATTCCATAGTTTCCTCAGGTGCCAGGGGTTATATTCATTTGTTCCAGCAGTGAACCCACATCTGTAATAGACATTGCAATTGGAGTTACTTCCTAAGTAAATTTATTACATTCTTCTTGTCTAATTCTATCTTCTGCACAGGTCAAACAGAGAAGCTGGATAGAGAACCAAGGTGAGCATGTGTGCCGGATGCTAACTATGCTTATTACAACTACACATCCTGGTTCTGCGACTGAAGCTGCAGGATTAGGTTAGAGATGCACTAAACTCACCAAGAGATGAGCGGGGCTACAGCTCTTGGCGACCTGACCTCAGGAAGCCCTTACTCTACTCCAGTAGCATTTTGGGTTTCCCCGAGTTAATCATTACAGAGTCGTTGTCCAGTAATCCTCCGGCAAATGTCTCACTTCCTGTTGGGGAAGGCTAGAGAAATATTTGCAGTATACTTGTTCTGACTAGGTAGCAGAGTGTGCTCCAGGTAACTCAGGCTCTTCTGAATCTGTGAACTGCCTCGACTCTGGGTGATGGAATGACTGTAACTCTAATCCAGGAGCTCTGGTAGAGCGATGCTTAAATCCTCCGCTGCTAACTGTAAAGGTCACCGCAGCCACTAGTAAGAGAAATAGGTGGCAGGCTGTTCCCAAAAAGACATGGCATTGAATACTCTATGGGGCAGTTCTACCTCGTCCTACAAGCTGGCGTGATAATTATGTTTTACGTCCACTTGGGTGGGTTAGGAGTCGCCCATGATATAATCTCACATAGTGTATTCAACTCCAAGCAACCAACTATTTGTGGGGAGAAGATACCTTCTTAATCCAGTCACAGCCTTGATAGGACTGAGGGAAGTTTCATTCAGGACGTGGCCCACTTTTAGTACAAACTGACAAGTGTGTGGAAGGTAACTCATTTCTGCTCCTGGATTTGGATCCCGAATCTGGCTCAGCAAACTCCAGTTATCTCACCTGTTGATCACATGAGACCTCACTGTGCTGCTGGTCCTTGTTGGAGAAAAGCAAACTGCACTTCACAGAGCCTGAACTGTGGAGGAGTGGCAAACCTGGGAAGATGGGACCCACCTCAATCCCCAGCTTCATTTTTGAGATAGTTAAGGCTTATTGTGCCAACCTGGCTGATAAACACATGTAGGATTAATTGAAGGGCAGAGAGAGATAAATTGCCCTCTGAGCCTCACCTTTCTTATTCTCACGTCTGTTGCTCTCTGATGGTCGGACCAGGGTGCAGCTGCCTTAGCTTGTTCTCTGCCTCAATTTGCAAGCTACACTACCTGTAGGACACGTAACCTATGGACTGTGTCGCTGTAGTTTGAGGTTCCTTCAAGACCTGCTTTGCCACATTATTGGAACTTATATCTCTTGAGCTGGGGACTGTCGGACCCTGTCATCTGGCTGACTGTTGGTGACCTGCCTTGCTGTTTGCTACCTGTGCCTGGATAGCCTGATTGCTCACAGAGGACGACCAGGCAGCCCTCAAGACTTGAAGGACTGCCAGTGTCTCACAACTGTCTCATGAAAGTGAGTATCACTGAGCCATTTGTACTGCTTTATAGATTAATTAACTGTTTATTTCTTTATATAAACAGTATATATATATATATATATATATATAATTAGTGTCCTGGTTTTGCTTCTTTAGAGAACCCTGTCTAACACATTATGGTACCAGGAGTGTGGTACTGGAGAAGCAAAGATGGAGAGTAGATGTTTGTTTGACCTCTCCCTCATGGTAGTTTTTCTCCTTTGGCTAGTCAGAGGTCAGATAAAGCCACACTGTTTACTTGGTTGTTTTCTGGAAAGAATATGAGAAGTTACAGTTTTGACTATTTTGTTTGGTTGTAGCCTTTGGTTATTCCTGTTTAAAATGGGAGAAGTGAAAACAGGTGGAGATGGGAGAAACAAAAAGGGATGGAGAGGAAGGAGAGGACATCTTGGCCCATCAAGTCCTGAGGACAATGTTCCAGCTTGTAGCAGACAATGCACAGAGAGGACCGTAGGACCGGCTGCACCATGGGACACAATGTCCCTCACTGAACCATGGTACTGTGGGGGACAGCCCTGGATACACAGTGCGGGAATAGTGCACGGTATGGCCCCATCACACTGGGGGGAGCCACTGAGGGCATGCAGCAGAGCAGCAGGGGGAGAAGAGTGATGAAACATCCAGAATATACCAAAAATAGACTTTGGAGACAGTGTGGTACCCCATCAGACTTGACTGGAAAACACTGGTAAAGACCAACAAACAGACTTTGAGCTATTTATAGACTTTTCCGTTTTTGTCAGTGACTTTCTTTTTGTTATTATTATTTTGTTTTTTTGTTGTTTTGTTGGGTTTGACTTTTGTTGTTTTATTTGGCTTTACCTGGTTTTTGCACTTATTAATGTATCTGCATGTCTATCTAGATAAGACAGGTGGGTTAAATAATTCAGATATGAAAAGAATGGGATCAATGATTCTCGGGGGGATATGGGAGAAGGGGAGGTGGGAGAAAGGAATGGGGGAGGGGAACCAACCAGGGACAAGGGAACAACAAGTGAACTAAAACCAATGGAAGGAAGGTTGTAGGAGGCCTAGTGGGGCTTAATCAAGGGCAATGTAGCATCAAGGAATTACTAAACCTGAATGAAGGCTGAACATGATGGTGAGACAAGAGGAAAGTAAAAGGAAATAGAGGAAAGAACCAGGAGGCAAAGGACATTTATTGAGGCATATATATATATATATATATATATATATATAATATGAGAGGGGAATAGAACTATGTACTCATATTTTTTTGTTGAGAATTAAGCTTGCAGATGGACATTGGGCCTCAACTCAAGTACTCCCCCAACACAAGAACACTTTGTTCTAACAATCTGACATTCTCACTTTCCTGACATGATTACTGAAGACAAAATGGGTGCATAAACAAATGTGGTGAAGAAAGCTGATGGTGCCAGGCTATCAAAAGATATAGCATCTAGGGTCTTAAAGGATTGAAGATAAACAAGTGGCCATCTAGCTGAGAAGCAACAAAGCCTACATGGAAGAAGCACACCAGCCTATGTGATCATGAGGTGTCAATGGGATCAGGTATCAGACATTTAACACCCAAAACAAAATCATACCCAAGGTGAAATGGGGTGGGGGTGCATGGAGTGGAGAACCAATGGCCATCTGTAGACAATTGGACATCCCCTCACAGAGGGGTCACAGGGAAGAGATGAGCCAGTCAGGGTGCATTATAGCATTGATAAAACACACAACTTTCCTCTAGTTCTATGGTGCTTGTTTCACCCCACTATCATGACCTCAGTTCTACCTTATAACTTAGATTAGACCAGAGCATGCACACTGTTACAGATAAGAGCCCACAACACAGGGAATCCAGGATAGACAAACCCCTCAGGGCCAACAATGAGAGTAGAGGTACCAGGAGGATTAGGGGAGGGTGGAGGGAGAAAGGGCAATCAGTTATAAGGATCAACCTGTAATCCCCTCTCAGGGGGACAAATAACTGAAAAGTGGGTGATGGGTGAGGGAGGATGATGTAAGATATGAAAATAATAATCTATAACTTATCAAGGGTTTGTGAGAGAGGGTGGGCAGGAGAGGGAGGGGGAAGAAATGGGGAGCTGATATCAGGGGCTCAAGTGGGAAGAGAATGCTTTGAAAATGATGTTGGTGGCATATGTGCTTGACACACTGGATGAATGTATGGATTGTGATTAGAGATTCAAGAGCCCCGAATAAAAGAATTTTTAATGGCAAAAATGAATGTGATTAATGTATATTTTGAGCTCAGGGGTAGAATTTGCCATTTGAATTTCTCAGAAACCATGATGCTTAAGGAAAATTGCTGACAGAAGGTCAAAATGCTTGACAGAAAGCCTGGATCTGGTTTAGTGACCTCAGAGACCTAATCCCATATTTTTTGTATAAATCAAATAGTTTAGATAAGGATTTAGATAAGCTAAATATGGATTGAACTTGACTTGTCTTAAGAATTGAGTTTAGTATCTGATTCTATTTTTGTTCATACTGATTTCTTCTGCTTATTATTGATATAATGATTTATAGAGATGTTTATTGGGAAGTATGAAAATAGAAAGTTTGTAAGCCCACTTGCTTTAAGCCATTAAAATTTGATCTTTAGATGGATTTACACCATGCCTGCAAAGGAAGCTTTGAAAAGATATACCCCACCCAGTGCTTTGAAGTACTCAGGAACCAGGGGTCTTTGTCAGAAGCTGGAAAAAATCTGGAACCATGAAGGAAACTCCTCTCTGGACTGAGTGTTAAAGTTGAGTCGGTGAGCAGGTTGAAATGCTTGCTAGGTGACCACCTGGATCTACTTCTTGAGTGGAAGTGAGAGAAATGCAGCAATAAAGAGATGGGTTGAGTTTGGCCACCGACACCTGTGGACTTGGTTTACAGGGAAAAAAAGAAGATGAGAGCAGGTTGCCTGGTCTAAAGTTCATGACCTAGCACGAGGGGGCAAGGTTTGTTGAGTATTGGTGAGAGCCCATGGTCTAAAGGCAAGGCGACCAATGGGCACCCTGGGGAGGCTAAGTGAGACAGCCTACATTGAGTTGACCAAAACCCAACCAGGTGAAGAGATTTTTGAGGCTGTAAACTGGTGCCTATTGTTGCTGACTTTATGGAGGGCCTGTCCTGATTTGACTTTGCTTATGGATGCAGACTTCACAAGGTTCCAACTGGAATGAAGATTCTTCACGTCAAAAAATATGATTGTCTCCTCAGAGCACTGGGTTGATGTAAGAGGGCAGTATAGAAATTGGATACCTAAAATTGGGGAGAATAAAGGCATGAAGTAGTTGGCTTACAAATTTTCATAAGGGGGTAGAATATATACTTAGGGTTATAGGTTTGAGGTGTAGGTGTTCGTTAACTGCAATTGTTAGGCTAAAGAATTGTGCACAGGTGCCAAGTTGGCAAGGGGTGGATTGACATAGTTAAGGTTTATTGTGCCAACCTGGCCGATAAACACATTTGGGATTAATTGAAGAGCAGAGAGATATATTGCTTGGTAAGCCTCGCCTTTCTAGTTCTTGGGTCTCTTGTTCTCTGATGATCGGACCAGGGTGCAGCTGCCTTAGCCAGTTCCCTGCTTCAGCTGACAAAACACAGCAACAGCGAGACATCTCTGAGGAGAAACCACATGGACTGATCCTGAGGCAGCCCTGGGTGTAGGAGCAGCCACATGGAGACCCCTGCCAGCGCTGAGATGCTCACTGATTCGGGTTTCCTCCTGGAGTCAGCATCATAGCATGTGTTTTGTGATACTGAAGAGGATTTTGTAGATTGATGATGGACATATGGGCTAATGTCGGACTTATAGGCTTGGACTGGACTGTGTTGGGATGCTTTCTTAACGTAAACTCTCTCTTATACACATGAGAGATTTGTTTTGGATTTGTTTCTCTAGTCTACCCAGGCTAACACAATTTTCTTTTTTTAAATTTGTTTTTCTTTTTAAAAACATTTTATTAGGGACTCATACAACTCTTATCACAATCCATACATATATCAATTGTGTAAAGCACATCTGGACATTCATTGCCTTAATCATTTTCAAAGCACTTGCTCTCCACTTAAGCCCTTGGCATCAGGTCCTCTTTTTTTCCCCTCCCTCCCCACTCCCCACTCCCTCATGAGCCCTTGATAATTTATAAATTATTATTTTGTCATATCTTTCCCTGTCCAACGTCTCCCTTCACCCCCTTTTCTGTTGTCCGTCCCCCAGGGAGAAGGTCACATGTAGATCCTTGTAATTGGTTCCCTCTTTCCAACCCACTCACCCTCTACCCTCCCAGTATTGCCACTCAGACCCCTGGTCCTGAAGGTATCATCCGTCCTGGATTCCCTGTGCCTCCAGCTCCTATCTGCACCAGTGTACATCCTCTGCTTTATCCAAACTTGCAAGGTAGAATTTGGATCATGATAGTTGGGTGGGGGGAGGAAGCATTTAGGAACTGGAGGAAAGCTGTATTCTTCATCGGCACTACATCACACCCTGACTGACTCATCTCCTCCCCTAGACCCTTCTGCAAGGGGATCTCCAGTGGCCGACAAATGGGCTTTTGGTTTCCACTCTGCACTTCTCTCTTCATTCACTGTGGCAAGATTTTTTTGGTCTGATGATGCCTTATACCTGATCCCTTTGATACCTCGTGATCGCACAGGCTGGTGTGCTTCTTCCATGTGGGCTTTGTTGCTACTGAGCTAGATGGCTGCTTGTTTACCTTCAAGCCTTTAAGACCCCAGATGCTATCTCTTTTGATAGCCGGGCACCATCAGTTTTCTTTGCCACATTTGCTTATGCACCTGCTTGTCCTCAGCTATTGTATCATGGAGGTGTGCACCCAATGATATGATTTTTTGTTCTTTGGTGCCTGATAACTGATCCCTTCAGAACAACGTGATCACACAGGCTGGTGTGTTTTCCATGTGGGCTTTGTTGCTTCGGAGAACACAATTTTCTTCTAATATTTTCTCCCTGGTGGTATTCTCTGCAATCTTAGAACACTTTTTGTTTCCCTTTTATTGAGTTTTCCAGCTTACAGAACTCTGGAGGACGACCTTCCACTCTGTATCTTGCACGTCCATCTCAGATTTGTACATCTGTTGCCATAATTTTCAAAACACTTTCTACTTGAGCCTTTGGTATAAGCTCCTCATTTCACCCCTCCCTCCCCCACCTTTCCTCCCTTTCATAATTTATAAATTATTATTAATTTTTCATGTCTTACACTGAATGATGTCTCCCTTCATCCACTTTTCTGTTGACCATCCCCCAAGGAAGGGGTAATATGTAGATTGTGATTTGTTCCCCCTTACTCTCCCTATCATCCACTTACCCTCCTGGCATCACTATTCACATTGTTGGTTCTGAGTGGTTTATCTGTCCTGGATTCCCTGTGTTTCCCGCTCTTATCTGTACCCATGGACATGTTCTGGCCTAGCCAGATTTGTAAGGTAGAACTGGGATCATGATAGTGCAGGGTGTGGTGGGAAGGAAGCATTAAAGAACTAGAGGAAAGTTGTATGTTTCATAGGTGCTATAGTACACCCTGACTGGCTCATCTCTTCCTGTGACTCTTCTTTGAGGGGATGTCCAATTGTCTAGAGAAGGGCTTTGGGTCTCCACTCTGCACTCTCTCTCATTCACATGGATATGATTTTTTTTTGTTGTTCTGGGTCTTTGATGTCTGATACCTGATCCTATCCACACCTCATGATCATACAGGGTAGTTGGTGTGCTTCTTCCAGGTGTTTTTTGTCGCTTCTCAGCTAGATGGCCACTTGTTTGTGTTCATGCCTTTAAGACTCCAGATACTATATCTTTTGATAGTCAGGCATCATCAGCTTTCTTCACCACATTTGCTATGTGCCCATTTTGTCTTCAGCGATCCTGTGGGAAAGGTGAGCATCATGGCCTGCCAGCTTATTAGAACAAAGTGTTCTGCCAGGTTATTAGAACAAAGTGTACTTGAGTAGAGGCCCTATGTCTGTCTGCTACCTTGATACTTAACATATAAATATGTGTTCATAGATCTATTTCCCTATCGTTATATAAATATATTTATATATGTATATGTCTGTATTTAGACCTGTATAAATGCCCTTTGCCTCCTAGTTCTTTCCTCTATTTCCTTGTACTTTCCTCTTGTCCCACTATCATTTTGAGCCTTCATTTGGGTTTCAGGAATTCCTTTCGGTTACATTGCCCTTGGTCAAGCCTTACCAGACCTCTTACACCCTCCTTGCCATTGGTTTTAGATCACTTGTTGTTCCCTTGTCCCTGGGTTTGTTAACACCCACTTCCTCTCCCTGCCTCCCCTCTCCAATATCCTCCTGGAACCATTGGTTGGTCCCGTTGTTTTCTACTCTGGATTGTTTATCCTGCCTATTTTATCTAGATAGACATGCAGAGATAATAATATACACAAAAACAAGGCAGAGCAAAAGAAACCAAACAGTAAACCAAACAACAAATGACAAAAAAAGATACAAAAACCTTTAAATAGTTCCAAGTCTGTTTGTTGACCTTTAGGCATGTTTTCTGGTTAGTTTGATGGGGTGCCATACCCTGGCCCCAAAGTCTATTTTTGGTATTCTCCAGGGACTTCATTGCTTTGCTCCCCTTGTTGCTTTGCTGCATGCTCTTAGTGTTCCCCCCAGTATGGTGGTGTCAGATCAGGCACAATTCCTGAACTGTGCCTCCAGTATTGTCCCTCATAGCGCTATCAGTTGTTGAGGTATATCTTGTCTCCTGGGGGGCCAGCCCTATGGTCTTCTCTGTGCATTGGGTGGTTTTCTGCTTCATGCTGGTATGTTGCATTCACATCTTGGAGCACTGGGTTGAAGTCTGGCCCCTCTTTCCCTGTGGAAATAGAAACAAAGCCTCTCCTTGGGTGGGTTAGTGCCCTATTCCCCTGCTACCCAAGTCCTTTTTTTCTTTTATCCCCCTCCTTTTTAGTTGGCCACCCATGGGTATCCCTGCATTAGGGTTGTCCCCTGCCATTGTACCTGGACCTCAAAACATATAATTCTTCATAGTATTCTGATATTATATTTTTTTATCTCAGCTTGCTCTATTGTGAAATTGCCCATGTAGTATCTTATGCTGTTTATATCATCTCCTCCTTTTCTTTTATTAGATATTCTAGTAGTTTGTTGATTTTATAAATCCTTTCAGAGAGCCAACTTCTTGTCTTGTTCTTTCTATTGTTTTTCTCTATTGTTTATTTCGGCTCTAATCTTTATTATTTCCTTCTTTCTTGTGACTGTAGCTTTACTTTTGCTACTTTCCCCCTAATTATTGGAGATTTGGGGTTAAAATGTTGATTTGGGTTCTTTCTTTCTTTTTTGATATGTGTAGTTATTGGTGTAAAATTTCCCCTGAATAATGCACTTGCAGTGTTCAAAAGTTTTGGTATGTTGAGTTTTCATTCTTCTTTGATTTAAGGAATGAATTAAAAAATTATGTCTTCCATTATCCAGTTGCTTTTAAAATGTATGAAATTTAGTTTCAATGAGTTTGATTTTTTTTCACCTTGATTTTTCTATTGTTAGTTTCTAATTTTAGAACATGGTTATCTGAAAAGATGCCTTATAGTATTTCAATACTTAACATATCCTGGTCTATACTGGAGAATAGTCCATGTGCACTCCAAAAAATGTACACGGTAATGTTGTTGGGAGAGTGTGCTCTGTATATGTCTGTGAAGTCAAGTTCATTGATTGTATTGCTTAATTCTTCTGTGCCTGTGTAGAGTTTCTTCCTAGTTGTTTTATTCTAAACAGAGACTGTGAAGTGGAAGTAGTATATTAAAGTCTCCTACAATTGTTGTAGAATTTTCTACTTCTCTATTCAGTTCTCTAAGAGTTTGATTTATGTATTTTGAGGTTCTTTCATTGGGTACACAGATATTTATTATGCCTATTATACCTTCGTGTTTAATTAATCCTTTAATCATTATGTAATATTCTTCCTCGTCTCTTGTGCTGGTTTCTGCCTTCAAATTGGTTTTATCAGAAAATTAATATTGCCATTCTTGTCCTTTTTTTTATTTCCCCTAGCTAGATAATTCCTTCTCCCCTATCTTGATTTTTTGGGAGTCTATTTTTGTCTTCATGTGTAAGTTGTATCTTTGGACAGCATTTTGGTGAGTCCTGCTTTCTTTTTTTAATACACAAGAACTTATGTTTATTGCAAACAAAGAAATAGAAAGAAAAAGGGAAGGACTGAACTTAGTCTTGTTTTCTTACACATTCTGATGTTCTTTGTTGCTTTACTGGTTCATTTAATCCATTTGGAATTATGAAAAGGATGTGTTTAGTGTTATCATTTTGCTGCTGTCTTTTTGGGCTACTGATATTTTTTTTTTGTTCCACATAATTTGTGGTGTTGAGTTCATTTTGTTGTGTGTTTTTTATCAATTCCTTCACTATCAGTTTTTTTCTCATATTTATATTTTTCTCTTATATAAAGTTTACTAATTTTATTTATTAATGGTATAGAATGTAACCATGGTATGTAATTTATTAATGTCTCCCCAAATTTAAAGTGACTTGTTCTAGCTTGAAATTGACTTGGTTTTCTGTCCATGTATAAGTCCTGTGCCTAAACTATTTATTCCTTCTTTTTACTTGGTAATCATCTTTGTTTACAAATTGATATCTCTGTTCACCCTGTTTTTGGTCTTGTGGATTTGTTTAATTTTGGACAGTTTTACTTCTCAATTGATTTCTGGGTGGTGGCGCTATGTATGTTAATCTCATTACTGGATCTCTGTCCAAAGAACTCCCTTTAGAATTTTTGTAAGGTTAGTCTGGTCTTTACAAATTAAAATTTGTTACTTATCTGGAAATGCCTCAATTTGCCATTGTAAATACTGTCTCTCAAATGAGGGACAGTTTTTCTGGGCATGTAATTCTTGGTTGGTATTTTTTCTATTTCATTGTTTTATGCATATCATCTCATTCTCTAATAAATTAGAGTTTAATCTTCTTGTTAGTAACTTTACTTTTTCCAAAGCTGCTTTCAGAATCCTTTCTTTGTTTGGGTTTTGAAAAGTTTGATTATGATATGTCTTGGTGATTGTGTGTGTGTATGTGTTCTATCTTATTTGAGGTTCATTGAGCTTCCTGAATGCATATCTTCTCCTCATTCATAATATTAGAGAAGCTTTCTTTCAATAAACCTTTGGCAATTTTCTTGGTGCTTAGTCTTCTGTGGTAATTAGATATGACGTCTATGTGACACTTCTGGGTATGGGTGGAGTTCAACTTGTCTATCACATGGTATCTGCATGATGCCTCTTTGAGGGTGTGCCCTTCTTATATGCGTGAGAGAAACTGGATCCTCCTTTGTTTGGCCTTTTAATTGCATCTTTGCTGGGACCCTGTCTGCCTCTAGGGGTGGCCCCATGTGGGCCTCTTGACCCTGAGAGTTGTTGGTATTCTGCCATGTTTCCACTGACCTTGGATACCCATGACTCGTCACCCACTGGGCCTATTATCTTCCTGCATTCCATATCAGCTTTTTTCATCATCAGCCTGTAGTTATGTGCATCTGAAGAGGGCCCTGGCTTACATGGGGCTTGTGAACAGGAGTTGGACTGGGGTGGAATGCCTCCTTTTGATATAAGATTACTTGCTGATATAAAAGTTTTTCATTGGATTTGTTTCTCTAGATAAACTGGCTTATCACATCTTCCTATTCCGGGTTTCTGATAACAGGTAAGTTATTTCTTTTGATAGGTCTCACATAATTCTTAAGTTTTCTGCCTCCCCCCCCACCCCCCACCCTGGCGGTTCTTTTAGCAGATTAGTACTGAGAGACTTTTCTTTAATTTCATTAATTCAATCTTTAATTGATTTCATTATACTCTTTGCTCTTTCAAGTGATAGCCTATTTCTGAAATCTTAGAGTCTTAATTTTATGAATTTACATTTTTCTGTTTGTATGGTTTCTAGTTTTTCATTTAGTTTGACAATTCTTTTTTAAGATAGTTGGTGTGCTTCTTCCCTGTGGATTTAATCAATGCCTCACTTAGATGACTGCTTGTTTGAAGCTGGGATTTAAGATGCCAGACACCATCTGCTTTCTTAACTATACTTTGCTGTAGCACCCATATCTTCAGTGATCTCTAATGAGTACAGGTATCAAGCAGGGTGATGTCATAAGAATTAATTGTTCTTAGATTGGGACACGTATTAAGTGTGAGCTCAAAATCCATTCACATGACTATGGTTTATGTGTCTCTGGTTCCCTTCAGAGACCTCATCATCATTTATGACAAATCATTATCAGTCATCCCTCTTGGGAATAAAATAATTTTATTGGCATTGTCATTAATTTATTCAATAATATAGAATTTAACATACTGTTGAAAGAAGGAAGTTACACAAGTATAGACTGGCTCTGACCTGCAATTTGTATATTGTTAATGTACAGACTAAACTCTTGATTGAACACTATTCACATTGACCGTAAGGGTTGGTGATGGGGCACAATATCTAGTAACATTCATTCACAAGGGCAGAGTCATGTCTATCATATTAGTACATGTCACAGTAAAGCAAGGAGGGCATTAATATGGTAAATGGTGGTCTTAGGCCACCTTCCATTGCACACCCACTTGTCAGTTTGTTTTTGTAGCAATTTTTTGAATGGTTCTAAAGTTTTGTCTGTGTTTCCCTTGATTTTGTCTGGAACCTTCTCAACTTTTCTCTGTTAAAGGTCATTCTGTTGACTTCCTTATCAAGCAGTTCCAATGCCCATTCTTCCTCCTAGTTTTCCAGCTTTGCAGTTTGATCACTTGTTTGAGCCTCCTAATCTCATTTCTTCATGTGAACTGAATTATCTGTTGTCTCCAAGACATTGTGGTCCTGTTGTGTTTAATTAGTGACTGTATGTTGGTATAATTTTAGGGGCTTATTACCTGTGTCCTGGTTGGTGTGATTGAATATGGTAGTGGGTGGGCAGTTCTTTCTTTGCTGTTTGTGTAGTACGGTGCAGGGCAGTTTGGACGGTGCTGGCTGCTGTCCATCACTTACTAGGCAGTAAAGGAGCAGGTGGTGGGCGGCCTTTGCTCAGTGGGTTTGGCTTTAGGAGGTGTCAGTGTGGTTGTGCGATGTGGGTACACTGGCTGTTTTCTGATGGGTGGGACAAACAACAAGAAAGAAGAGGCAACAAATTAAAGGTAAAAAGAAAATAATAAAGAAAAACACAAGCAGAGGGAAGCTAAGCAAACAATAAGAAAAAAGTTAGTAACTATTGAAAAATACAAGGAAAGAGAAAATGACAACAAACAAAATTAGGGAGGAGTAATTGAAAAGAGAGATAAACCAGTATAATAAAGAACTAAGAAAAACATGAAAAATAAAACAAGGGATGGGAAAGAAGAAAGAGGAGTGAAAAAGAAACTATAAAACTGGAGGAGGAGCAGGAAACAGAGAGAAGAAAACTGGGGGTATGTAGGGCAGTGGGTATGGATCAAGGCAAGCAGGTCATGAGTGTGAGGTGGGAACTGGAGGGGGTAGAGGTGGTGAGTGGGATACCAAGTTCTACATGGGAGTCCTGCCGGACTAGATGTCTGGATGCAGGACCCCTGGTCTCAGGAGTTCTTATGGGTCCAGAAGGCATCTGAGGCCACGTCCCCTGGTTTCAGAAAGAGTTTCTGCTGGCTCAGAGGTTGGTGAGGGTCAGGGTGGCTGGTCGTGGAAGGAGTCCCTGTCCACCTAGGAGCTGCAGTCCACCTAGCACTACATTCTGTGGGCTCAAGCATCTGTCAGCTTCCAGATGCTGGGTGGTGTGTACCTAGTGCACAACCCACAAGGACCTCAGACTGCAGAGGAATCCCCAGCTGCCATTTAGATGAGGTGGAGGCTTGGCCATGCCTCTGGTCACCAGGAGGGCGGGGTAACAAGGGAGTTGTACCTGTCTGGTTGCCACCCCCTGATGTTGGTGCTTGTGTGAGCTTTTGTGAGTGGAGTCTATTTTCAGGTCTAGACAAGGCTTTCTACTCCCACAATGAATTAGATTCTTGGCAGCCCCCAGGTAGAGTTCTACCATGTCCTATGGGGTTGCTAGGAGTCAGAGCTAACTCGATGGCAGTGAGTTTGATTTGGTCCTGATCGAATGCTCTCTGAAAAAGCACAGAATCGCCTGTTGCATCAGGTCAGGGGACAAATCAATTTTCCTGTCTTTTTGTTTCCTCACCCTAGTTTGTATTCAATCTATCCTTTTCTCTGAAGCTCGTGGTTCTAGGATTATCATATGTATCAGTTTCATTTGATCTCTTATCTTTGTGGTAGAGGGTCAAGGTAGTGGAAATTGCATTATGATATTATCATTATTATTATTATCTTTATTATTATTAAAAGATCATTTTATTGGGGGCTCTTACAGCTCTTTTTGTTTTTTCAATGTCGGCGAGCACAGCACTGCCCCTCTGAAGGTGGTGACCCTTCTGCCCTGGTGACCCTTCACTTTCGGAGGCCTTAACTAGTGGTACAGTGCTGCCTCACCTTATCGGTCCTTCACCTCTTTTAAAAAATGTTAATATTAAAAATGTTTTCCTTACAGCTCTTATAACAATCCATACATCATTTGTAGCAAGCATATTTGTACATACGTTACCATCATTATTTTCTAAACATTTACTCAGACACTTATCTTGACATGTATGGAAGACTAATTTAAAGAGTCATGGTCAAGTAGTTGGAGCTGGTTTAGGAAGGCTTCTTAATGTGGAGGGAGGCAGGAAGGCTTCTTAATTCTTGGAGGGAGGCAGGAGGACTCCCAGTTTGTAGTACAGTAAGGCATGCAGAAAGAAGGGGAGAGGAGGCGGGAAGGAGAGAGCAAAGAAAGTCAAATATATATTTTATAACAGAAAGTTATTTCAAATATATTTAAATGTGGGGGCATCATGGGAAAGGTCTGAAAAGGAAGCCATGATGTCTACCATGAAAGTGTGCACACCTTGTTTGAGACAGGGAGATGGAGTGAGCTACTAATGAGAACACTCAAGGCAAAATAAAACAGGGCCAATTTGCTAGAATCAAGAATGATGAATCCCTGTTCTGTTGGAATTCAACATCACATCACAGATAAGTGCCATAAAACATACTATGCTTGTTATACAGGCTTAAGAATTGTCATTAAATGATAGGCTTTTACTTATACTTAGAACTGGAACGACCCTTTCTGGGAACAATACAATCTGTTTCCATTACACACAGTTCACATCGACACATCTGAGGATTTCCAGAAGTCACGTTGTGACCTATTTAACACACACACACACGCAGAACTAGTCCCCACCCTCCACCGAATGCATGTAATTGAGAGATAATGCCATTTTCCTGAGTACAAAATTTGGAAGACAGCTTGTACCTAGTCGGAAGCCTTGTCCCAAATGTATGCAGACAACAATGGGAGCATGGATATTGAGTCTGGAGACCATCAGAGAAAAACAGATCCAGATGAGAACACGTCTGAAGCTCCGAGGTCATTACAGGTTACAAACCCGGGAAAGCAAATGCATTTTTACCAGAAATACGTAAAAGAGAAAACAGCTGGCTTACAAAAGATGGATCCGTTGGTTCAGACAGACAAGTGTGACCGGAGAAGAGCAGAGTCTAAGAGAGCCAGGACCGCCTGGGTTTCAGTAGATGGACCTCTGTGACGGCCCGGATGAAGACTGCTCAGGGTTTCTGCAATCGCCCTGCCTGTGGTCCTACTGAATGCAGAGCTGAATGTCGCTGTCACCGCTGGTGGCTCTATGGACAAATTGAAATAGAAAGAGGGGAAATAATTCATAATAAGAATGTAGGGTAATTCGTGGAATCAAACTCTGAGGTCCTTTATTTTAAAATCCTGTAATGCTAAAGTTAAACTGGACTGTCAAGTGGCAGATTTGAAAAGCACCTTAAGGTACATGAATGTTGTATTTGGGGTGCTTTCCATTACCTTATCCAATGTAAATGTAGATGGACACAACTTTAAGTCTGTCTAGGTCAATGTAAACAAGTAGAGTCTATGGTATGAGCAGTCTCCAGTCTGTTCAGTGCCAGTATACATGCATTTTAGTTACTGTGTTAGTCTGGGTAGACTAGAGAAACAAATCCATAGAAACTCATATGTGTATAATAGAGGGTTTTCTATAAAGGGTAATGTACATCAAGAAAGCATCCCAACCCAGTCCAGGCCAAGCCCATATGTCCCATATTAGCCCATATGTCTGATACCAATCTATAAAATCCTCTTAAGACTCACGAAACACATGCAATGACACCAAATGTAAGACAATCACAGGCCAGTGGGTAGAAAGTCTTTGGATAGAGTAGTGGTCTAAGCATCTCGGCACTGGCAGGGGTCTCTACATGGCTTCTCCGACTTCAGAAGTCTGGTTGCACCAGGGTCTGTCCGTGTGGCTGCTGTAGCTCCCAGGGCACTGGAGCAGTTCCATGTGTCTTGTCAGCCGCAATGTCTCCCAGGCAGTGAGGAGACAGAGAGTGTGTCTCCAGTCTCCAGGGATGAAACTCCAGGAGTTCCCAGAATTCTCAGGAGAAAGGCGTGCCCACACAGAGGAAGTCTCATTGGCTATTATCCAATTGACAGACTAGACTCCACCCCTTTGCTCTTAATCCTCTCAAGCCCCAAACTGACACCGATTATGTAATTTACCACAGTTACCATACTTTAGTTAAATCAGACCAGTTTCTGTACAGCACAGCTCAAAGTTCTGTTCCTGTGAGATTAACTGTGAGTAATTGTATAAAGCAGAATATTTCCCAACTACTATCTAGTCCCCAAATCATTATAAAAATGCACACAGATTATCAATGGAAGTGATGTGATTAGATTACATCATGAACAGTGATTAAAATATATCACTTTTAAAATCTACAGTTCTTGAATTCACACAACAAAGCTTGTAGTTATGCTGTCTCCTTTCACTAGTGAGGCATTTTGCAAAAATGGGTACTCAGGAGAGAGAGAGAGAGAACGTTGACCAAAAGAGATGAAGGTTCCGGAAGTGGAAAGAGGGAAGGCTGGCTATGAAGTGCAAGTTTGACTCACATAGGTGGAACGACAGAATAAAAGCTGGCCGTGGGAACGTCGACAATGCTGCCACTCGAGAGTCTAGAACAATAGAGCCAGACCTCTAGATATGTATGTAGCACAAGGAGTTTAGGGAACATCAATTCATAACATAAATTAGAAAATGGTTGTGATGAAAAGGATGAACATGTCCCCAATGCCCCAGGAGAAATGACACTGGGGAAAAACTCCAAACTTTTTGGTAGAGGAACTCTTGGAGATACTGCCCCACATTTTAGTTCAAAGAATCGAATATTGGAAACTAATCCAAATTTAAAATGCGTGTGAAAATTTGCCAAAGCGGCAAGAGATGCTCAGTTAGTGACATAGTTTATTCACACGTGTGCACGCAGGCAATCTCACACTACTCAATTACCGTATATACTCAAGTATAAGCGGACCCGAATATCAGCCAAGGCACCTAATTTTACCACAAAAACTGCATGAAAAATGTGCTGGAAAACTCGACTTATACATGAGTATATACAGTAGTTTATTTTTACAATGATGAAAACACCTTAATGTTCAAGGTTTCTAATGTTAGAAATTATTATACTAATTTATCGTTCTGGTTTTTTTCTTATACATTTGTAACCAATAGTAGGAATTTTTAATATTTTGGCAAAAACTTAGAAAAAGTCATGAGGCAATCATACTTAACCTACTGATTAAAAGATTGCATTCCATGATTGTATTTGTGGGCCCACACCACTGTGCAAAATGAACATTGCCTAGAACCAAGCATAGTGCATGACTTCAGAAAAAAACAGGTTTTGATGCAAATGTTCAGGGTTGAACTACTTTATTAGTACTCTATATATCAAAAGGAGCCCTGGTGGTGTAGTGGTTTTGTGTTGGGCTGTGATCCACATAGTTGGCAGTTTGAAACCACCAGCAGCTCCATGGAAGAAAGACTGGACTTTCTACTGTAAATAGTTACAGTCTCGGAAACCCAGGGAGTTTACAATGCAATGGCAGACATTTAATGAAGAAAAGGGAAATTAAGGAAAATTACCCCTTAGTAACCCAACTCTTATCAGCAACCAAATTCCATGTTGGAACAATAACTGGTAGTCAACTGGGAGGCTGGCCCCAGCACCCAAAATTAAGTGGATTCCTGCCCCTCCCCCCAAAAGAATTTGTTCCAAAGGACAACATTGATTCTGCAGCTCCGGGCCCCACTATAAGAAATGATGCCCCTCAGTGACAGGGGACAGCACCGGAGACACAGTGTGGGAATTGCACTTGACCTGATCCCACCACACTGAGGCAAAGCACTGGGGGGAGTGCAGCAGAACAGCAAGGGAATGGAGTGGCGAGGTCCCCAGGGAATGCTGAAAGTGGACTTTGGGGCCAGGGCGTGGTGCCCCAACAGACTGGACTGGAAAACACTCCTAAGGGCCAGCAAACGATCCTTAAACTAACTACAAGCTTTTCTTTGTGAAGTGTTTTGTTCTGTTCTTTGTCAGTGGTTTGTTTTTGTTGTTTTGTTGTCTGGTTGTATACTGTTGCTTTGTTTTCCTCTGTCTTGTTTTCGTGCATGTTAGGGTCTCCACAGGTTTGTCTGAATAGGACAGGCTGGATGAACTATCTGGAGGAAAAACAACGGGACCGACAGTTCCGGGGGGACTTGGGGCGGGGGGGGTAGGGGAGTAAGGAAGTGGTGTTAACAAACACAGGGACAAGGGAACAACATGGGACCCAAAATGGTAGTGAGGGGGGAGTGGCTGGCCTGGTGGGAAATGATCAAGGGTAAGGTGGCGTAGAGAAGAGGTATAGCTGTAGCCCAGGTGGGGACGGAGCATGGTGGTGGGACAGGAGGAAAGTCAAGGGAGATGGAGGAAGGAGTTGGGAGTCAAGGAGCATTTATGGAGGTCTAGACAAAGACATGTACATGCAAATATACATATGAGGATGGGGAAATAGTTCTATGTGTTTATATTTATAGGTTTAGTATTAAAATGGCGGAAGGACCTTGGGCCTCTACTCAAACACTCCCTCAATGCATGAATAATTTCTTTTATTAAATTGGCATTCTATGATGCTCACTCTCCCGACACAACTGCTGAAGCCAAAGTGGGTGAACAAGTAAATGTGGTGAAGAAAGCTGATGGTGCCCAGCTATCAAAAGCGATAGTGACTGGGGTCTTAAAGGTTTGAAGATAAACAAGCGACCCTCTAGCTCAGAAGCAACAAAGCCCACATGGAAGAACACACCAACCTGTGTGATCGCGTGGTCCCAAAGGGATCAGTTATCAGGCATCAAAGAACAAAAAATCATCATATCATTGGCTGCACACCTCCATGATACGATCGCTGAAGACAAACGGGTGCATAAGCAAATGTGGCAAAGAAAGCTGATGGTGCCCGGCTATCGAAAGAGATAGTGTCTGAGGTCTTAAAGGCTTGAAGGTGAACAAGCAGCCATCTAGCTCAGAAGCAATAAAGTCCACATGGAAGAAGCACACCAGCCAGTGCAATCACGAGGTGCCAAAGGGACCAGGTATAAGGCATCATGCAAAAAAAATATATATATGTGTGTGTGTGTGTGTGTATGTATATATATATATAGTGAATGAAGGGGAAAGTACAGAGTGGAGACCCGAGGCCCAAATGTCGGCCACTGGAGATCCCCTCATAAAGGGCTTTAGGAGAGGACATGGGTCAGTCAGGGTGCGATGTAGTACCGATGAAGAACACAGCTTTCCCCCAGATCCTGGATGCTTCCTCCCCACAACTACCATCATCCGAATTCTACCTTGCAGGACTGGATAGGACAGAGGTTGTACACTGGTGCATATGGGAGCTGGAGGCACAGGGAATCCAGGGTGGACGATACCTTCAGGACCAAGGGTGTGAGGGGCGATGCTGGGAGAGTGGAGGGTGAGTGGGTTGGAAAGGGGCAACTGATTACAAAGATCCACATGTGACCTCCTCCCTGGGAGATGGATGGCAGAGAAGGGGGGGAAGGGACACTCCGGAGAGGGCAAGATATGACAAAATAACAATCTATAAATTATCAAGGGCTCATGAGGGAGTGGGGAGCGGGGAGGGAGGGGAAAAAAAAAGGACCTGATGCAGAGGGCTTAAGTGGAAAGCAAATGCTTTGAGAGTGATTAGGGAAAAGAATGTACGGATGTGCTTTATACAATTGATGTATGTATATGTGTGGATTGTGATGAGTTGTATGAGCCCCTAATAAAATGTAAAAAAAGAAAAGAAAAAAACTGATAGCCAAAAGACTTTTTAAATTTTTATTTTATTATTTTTAAAAGACTTTTTAAATACAGTAATTGTATGTGTGTATGTAGTCCTCTCTGTTCTCCTTCTCAAACACTGCTAAAATGCACAAAACCAACAAAAACAGACAAACAAACAGGAATTCATATTAACAGGCAGAAAAGGAGGAAAAAATTAAAACAACAGTAATAAAATCTCTGTTTTGGAAACAAAGTGGAAGAGCAAGCTGTTCTTAGCATCTTAGCAAAACCGAAAGTGGGAGCTTAAAGTTACAGGTTGGGAGAACTGAATCCAGCCCATTTTTGCTGAAGGGAGCCAGAAAAAGACAAAAACTTAAAGGTCCCCACTGTTTGGAAAGGAGCCCTGGTGGGGTAGTGAGCTGCACGTTGGACTGCTATCTGCAAGTTTGGTGGTTCAGTGTCATGAGCCAATCTGCAGGACAAAGATGAAGCTGTTTACCTCTGTAAAGATTTACAGTCTCAGAAACCCTAAGAAGAGCAAATCTGTTCTGTTCTCTCTAGGGGCGTGTTGAGTGGGAATCAACTAAATTGTAATATGTAAGTATAGGGAACAAGATAGTTCTTATCATTTATATTCTGATTAAAGTTTAACAGATGGATTCGAAAACAAAATTGACAATATCATCCACAAATAAGATGGGAAAGTAAAGAAAATGGAAGACAGATTAAACTTAGACGTCCAGTCCAGGGCAGCTCCTACACAAATAGGGTGACTTCAGAAAAGAGAAAATTGTTGGGAAGAAATAATTCAGGAAGATTCAGCAGATCCAAGGAGCCTCTATTTCAAGAGAGACAGCCAAGTTTCCGCAGAGAAAAAATGCAGCAAGAAAAGACACACCCAAGAAAACAGAAAGCAACAAGTGTTGGAGGGGCTGTGGGGAGACAGGAACTCTCATCCTCTGCTGGTGGACCTGTAGGTCTGTACAGCCACTATGGAAATCGATTTGGCGATATCTAAAACAGATGGAAATTGAGCTACCATATGATCCAGCAATAATCCCTCTACTGGGCATACATCCAGAAGAGACCAGAAACAAACCACGGCCAGACATCTGTGCCCCAATGTTCATCGCGACACAGTTCACAATTGCAAGGAGTTGAAAACAGCCCAAATTTCCATCAACAGGCAAATGGATTAAAAACCTCTGGTACATACATACAATGGAATATCATGCATCCCTAAAAAGCAGTGATGAACCCGTGAAGCACATCGCCGCATGGGAAGAACTGGAGGAAATTATGCTAAGTGAAGTAAGCCAAGCACAAAAGGACAAATACTACATGAGACCACTGAGGTAAGCTCAAAACATTCAAAAGGGGCATAGGGAAGAAGCTACTGTATACATACTTCCCTGGGGTGAGGTCCAGGTAATATGTCATGGGCCCCACTAAATTCAGGGATACATATGGGATACATATGTAGCCCATTAAAAAGGAGGCTGGGTGGGTGGGAAGGTAAGGGTAGCCAGGGGAATAAGGCACTAACCCACACAAGTGGAGGGTGCTGAGCGTGTCTCCACAGGGAAAGAGGGATGGATCAGACTTCAACCTGGTGCCCCAAGACAGGAACACAACACACTGAAGCAGGGAACCGATAGAGAGACCTGAGGGGCCAGCCCCATTACCAACTAAGTGGACAGCACCACCCCACCCCCAAAGAATTCACTTCAGAAGCTACAGCTCATGAAGAGGGATTTGTCTGAGCAGAGCACACAGGAGCCAACAAGGGGAGGGAAAGGGGAGGGGAATAGAGTGAAGCACATCCTGGCTCACCAATCCCAGAGGACCATGTTCCTGCTCAGAGCAGCAATGCACAGAGATGACCACAGGGCCGGCCACACTGTGGGACACAGCGTTCCTCATTGACCCATAGCACCATTGGGACAACACGAGACACACAGTGGGAATTGTGCCCACCCTGTGCTCACTACACTGAAGCCAGCCTCTGGGGCATGCAGCAGAGCAGCGGGATCAGAGGGATAGATATGGGGTCAGGGCCTGGCACCCCATTAGACTCGACTGGAAAGCACTCGTGAAGGACAACAAATAGACCCTGAACTATTTATAGGGATTTGTTTTTGTGTTGTTGCTGTTGTAGCTATTGTTTTACTTTCTACTGTTGCTTCATTGTACTCAGTCTTGTGATGGTACATAGCATGCCAACCTGGAAGGGATAGGCGGGAAAACAAGTCAGAAAAGAGAACGACGGGATGACAGTTCTGGGGAAACATGGGAGAAGAGGAGGCGGGGGAAAGGAAGAGGGTGTTAACAAACCCATGGACAAAGGAACCACAGTGATCCAAAATCAGTGGCAAGGAGGATGTAAGAGGTCTGGCAGGGCTGGGTCAAGGGCAATGTAACTGAGAGGAATTCCTAAAACCCAAATGAAGGCTGAACATGATAGTGGGACAAGAGGAAAGAACAAAGAAATAGAGGAAAGAACTAGTAGGCAAAGGGCAGTTATAGAGATCTAAATACAGGCATATACAGAAGTAAATATATTTATATATGACAAGGGGGAAATAGATCTATGTACATATATTTATAGGTTTAGTATTAAGGAAACAGGTGGAGAGTGGGCCCCTGCTCAAGTACTCTCTCAACACAAGAACACTTTGTTCTAACAATACAATAGTCTGAGATGCTCATCTTCCTGGAGTGATTGCTGGAGACAATGGGTGCACAAGCAAATGTGGTGAAGAAAGCTGATGGTACCCAGCTATCAAAAGATATAGCATCTGGGGTCTTAAAAGTTTGAAAATAAACAGGCAGCCATCTAGCTGAGAAACAACAAAGTCCACATGGAAGAAGCATATCAGTCTACCCCGACACAATAGCTGAAGACAGTGGGTGCACAAGCAAATGTGGTGAAGAAAGCTGATGGTGCCCACTGTCAAAAGATATAGAATCTGGGGTCCTATAGGCTGGAAGATAAACAAGGGGCCATCTAACGGAGAAACAATAAAACCCACATGGAAGAATTATACCAGCCTGTGAGATCACAAGGAGTCGAAGGTATCAGGTATGAGGCATCAACCACCAAAAAATAAAAAATTAAAAAATCATAGCATTGTGAATGAAGGGGAGTGTGGAGTGGGGACCCAGGGCCCATCTGTGGGAAATTGGACATCCCCTTGCAGAAGGGCTGCGGGGAGTGCAGTGTAGCAATAATGAAACATGCATTTTTCCTCTAGTTCTTGAATGCCTCCTTCCCCCCACTATCATGATTCCAATTCTACCTTACAAATTCAGCAGGACTAGAGGATGTACATTGGTACAGATAGGAAATAGAAACACAGGGCATCCAGGACAGATGAACCCCTCAGGACCAGTGGTGAGAGTGGCGATACCGGGAGGGTGGAGGGAAGGTGAGGGAGAAAGGGGGAACAGATTACAAGGATCTACATATACCCTCCTTCCTGGGCACAGACACCAGAGAAGTGGGTGAAGGGAGAGGTCGGATGGTGTAAGATATGATAAAATAATAATACTCTATAAATTATCAAGGGTTTCATTGGGAAGGGGGTAGCAGGGAGGGAGGGGAAAATGAGGAGCTGATACCAAGGGCTCAAGTAGAAAGCAAATGTTTTAAAAAAAAGAAAGCAAATGTTTTGAGAATGATGATAGCAACAAATGTAAAAATGTGCTGGACACAATGGATGAATGGATGGATTGTGATAAGAGCTGTAGAGCCCCCAATAAAATGATTTCTTTTTAATGAGGGAGTTCTTGCCAGTCATCCAAACAGATGAATTTCAAAAATGTTTCCAAGAATGGATTCACAGATTTGGCAAATGTATGAAGTGTACTGGAGAGTACTTCGAAGATGATAAGATTATTTTGTAAAAACCAAAACAGAAAAAAAATCAAATACATAGCTTTGAAAAAAGAAAAGACACACCAAGGCACATCGTTATGAAGTTTCAGAAAAATGGAGACTAAAATAAATTAAAATTTTACAGGGAAAGAAAATAAAAGTAGGTCACATACAAAGAACCATAAATCAGAATGATAAAGATTTTCTCTAGCAAATTGGAAACTAGTGAAAGAAAGCCTTCAAAATTCCCAGGGGTGGGAAAGCAGAGGACATTTTTTCTCCACTAGAAAGCTGTACACTTGGCCAAACTCGTGTGAGAGGGGAGAATAATCATGCTTTTTAGACATTGCAGAACTCAAGTATGTAAATACCATTGCACCTTGTCTCTGGAAGCTACTAAGGAATGTGCACCAGCAAGAGGACGGGGTGGGAGGGGGGTGGGGGGGGAGACACAGAGAGAGAATGTTGGCATCTAGCAAATAAGGGCATTACTTCCAGAAGAGGAACAGGGCATTCCAGAGGGATGGTGCTTGGCCACAGCAGTGGATCAGGCCTAGGAAGGAGTAACCCCAGGTGAACGGAACTGGGGAGTCTAAGAGGAATTCAAGATGAATTGCTTGACCTGGCTGAACATCAGGAGAGAAGCTCTGCAGTTCTGGCGGAGAGTTTGGGGTTAGAGTTATTATTATTACTATATAGAAAAGTATGCAACAAGAAATTCAAATCCTAACACCAAGAAAAACAAGTTGTAAAAGAAAATAAATGTAATCTTTGTGCATTGCGTGGCTTTTCTATAATAATAAAATGAATTATTCACAAAAATATAAACTCAAAATTGATCATGAATCATACTGAGGAGAATGAAAGTGTCTGGGTGGCATGAAAGAACAACATGTTTACCTTTCACAGTAGATATTAATAGGTATTACCTATAACTGAAATGTGATTTAAGAATATGGAACTAAATAACATAACAAACAGCTCAAATCAGACCCTGTTTGCCTTAGCAGAGCAGGACTCGGTAGAGAATAGCCATGGGACAGGAGAATGCTATACTTTAAAATAGTTTATCTATTGAATAAAACTAAGGATATATATTTTTTCATGGAAAGATGTGAAAACTGTTACTCACATTTTGTTCCTCTGAATTGGAACAGGAGATATTTCTCAGTCAACTTTAAATTCGTTTCCACACTTAAGGAGAAAAAACCCCAACAAATTATGTTAGTTGTTTTGTAGGGCACAATACAGAGCCCATCTGTTTAATTAGGGAATGTAGGGGACTAGCACGTGTGAAATCATATAATGTAGTCCCTAGTTATAGATATTTAAGCATATGCCTGTCAGGGGTTTTCTTTCTGTTTTTCCAAATGTTACTTTTTCAGGTTACCTCTGAAGTCAACACAGGAAGGACAGTTTGACCCAGCAACAATGTAAATGTTGGACAGAATGACTATTACTCAGAACAGCAAAATCTGAAAGTTGATTACTGGACATTTTTCTTACAAGCATCTCAGAACCATTAAATTGTCTATTTCCATATGAAATAGTAATACAAAATAGCTTGATTGCTTGTATTTCGTACACTTTTAAAAAATCATAAAAATATTTGTTAAACAAAAAAAGAAGTTCTTGTGTTTCACACAGCCTCCATCCAGGTCTATACACTTCATTTTTGAATATATATTTAAATTGTGAATTAGGTGGGAGTTTACAGTTCAGAACATTAGTTTTGTGTTCCACAACTTAAAGTACTTATCAGACCTCCCAGTGGTTTACCCTGGCTCTGCCCTCTTTGAGTTCTCTCCGCCCTCTCGTGGCATACTGTCTCACCCTTTACCCCAGTTAACACCTGTCTACTGTCTGGCTTCTTGTTTCACCGCCCCGCCTTTGTCATTTGCTCACCTTCCCCTTCGGTAACCATCAAGGTCTGTTTCACTTGTTATGAAAGGCTATATCTTGATTTTTTTAATAATAGTGGTCTCATACCATATTTGTCCTTTTGTGTTTGACTAGTTTTACTCAACACAGTGTTCTCCAGGTCCATGCATGCCATAAGGGACTTCGAAGTTTCATCATGATTCTTTAGTGATAAGTAGTATTCCACTGTGTGTATGTACCAACAATTCTTTATGCTTTCTTCCCCTGGTGGACATTTAGATTTTTCCACCTTCTTGCTATTGTGAACAGTGTTGTAAGAAACATCGAGCGCATGTCTGTTTGTGGTAGGGCTCTTATTTCTTTAGGGTATGTACTCAGAAGAGGGACTGCTGGGTCAAGGGGACGTCTATGCACAGTTGTTTGGGGGGAGGGCCATATCACTTTCTACAGTGGTTGCACATTTGTGCAGTCCTACCAGCAGTGAATGGCGTTCCAATCTCTCCACACCCGCTCCAACATTTTTTACTTTCTACTTTTTAAAACTTTTCTGTCAATGCCAGGGTGAGGTGGTCTTTCATTGTTTTAATTTGCATCTCTAGGAAGGCTGTTGATGGTGAACATTTCTTCATGTTTGTTGACCGCATGAATGTCTTCTTTAGTGAATTATCTGTTCATGACCTCTGCCTGTTTTTAAATTGGATGATTAGTCTTTTTCTTGTTGATGGGATGTAACTTTCTACAGTGTTTAGATAGGAATCCCTTGTCTGATGTATCGTTGCCAAAGTTTTTTCCCCAGTCTGTGGGTTTACATTTTTGATGAGCCTATGTGCCTGATTTTCAGTAGCTTCCAATCACCTATTTCATCTTTTGCTGTGTATTTATTTTGTTATGTTTGGCAGTATGTTTATGCCTTTAAGTTTGTCCCAATTTTCTCATTGATGATCTCTATAGCTGGGATTTATATTTAAGTCTTTAGTCCATCTTGAGTTAATTTTTGTATATGAGTTGGAGGTATGGCTCCAATTTCATTCTTCTGAAGATGGAAATCCAATTTTGCCAGCACTATTTGTTGAAGAGACTATCTCTTTTCCATTTAATGTTTTTCAATCCTTTTTTGATGTGTTAGTCTGGGTTGACTAGAGAAAAAAATTCATTGACATTCATATGTCTAAGAGAGAACTTTATGTCATAGAACAACTTCATATTGAGAAAATATCCCAGCCCAGTCCAGATCAAGTGCATAAGTCCAAATTTAGCCCATATGTCTGATACTAGTCTATATATTCCTCTTTAGACTCACATGGCATATGCAATGTTACTGCATGCAGGAAGACCACAGGCTGGTGGGTGAAAAGTCTTGTGGATCCAGTGGCAGTGGAAGGATAGCAGTGCTGGTGAGAGTCTCCACATTGCTCATCAACAGGAAGCTGAAGCATAAAGAGTATGGGCTTCCTAGAGAAGAAAGAGAGGAAGTTCCCAAAATCCTCATGAGAAGGCCACATCCACAAAGAAGCATCATCAGACTGTGACCCTCAAGTTGATACAAGATTATATAACTACCACAATTGAAGATCAATTGTACACAAGTGGTTGGTTTAATTTCTGAGCTCTCTATTCTGTTCCATTGGTCTATCATTTTCACTGCTGTGGCCGTATAATAGGTTTTGAGTTTGGGAAGTAAAAGGGCTCCTCCTTTGTTGTTGTTATTCTTAAGTAGTTCTTTGCTTATCCTGGGTGCCTTTCCTCTCTATATAAAGTTGGTAATTAGTTTTTCTTGAAAGATCCAAGTTGAAAACGCAGTCAGATTTATGCGATATTTACAGAGAGCTTTGGGTAATATTTTTTACAATAATTAAGCCTTCCTCTCCATGAACATGAAACATTCTTCCATTTATGTAGGTATCTTCTGAGTTCTTGTAGTAGTGTTCTGTAGTTTTCTTTGTCAAGTACCACACTTTTGATTCCAAGGTCGAAATATCCTTTAATATCTCAAGTAATAAGACACTCGAAGACTTAAGGAAATAGGTTATACAGGTTTTTAAATCAAATTTATGGCACCTAGGAAAAAGGTCCTTTGAATTTATTTTTTTAATCCATTTGTTTATTCACCAAGAACTTATTGAATTGCTACTATATTGGAGAGAAAAATAAAACAGGGATAGGTTCCTACCATAGAGGAGTAAAAATTCTGATGGAAGAAAGTTGTTGATGGCAACAAACCAATAAATGCATCACATCATGCTACAACACAACAGAATACAATACAACACAACATACTTAAAACAACATAAAACAAGCTAGTATCTTAGGTGCTGTGAAGAAAAGTAAAACAGGGTTAGGTGAAAACAAGTAAAATATGATGGTTCAGAAACACAACCTTTGAGCAGAGACTGAGTGAAGTTGGGAAGTCAATTGGGTGAAGAGTGAATGGAAAGAAGTCAACTGGCAATAAGAACAGGTATAAATGCCTAGTGCTTGAGGAAAACTGATAGGAAATGAGGTCACATTAATAAGGTTTGGGTCAACTGGTAGTGCTCTTGGGTAAGTGCTAGAACTGCTAACAGCAGGGTCAGCAGTGCAAACCCCCCGACAGCTCTGCTTCAGGAGCCAGAGGGGACTTCCATGCCATTTCCTCGGGGCTTTTCTAGGAACTCCAGTTGATTCAAGAGAAATGAATCAGACATAAAATCTGCATTCTTGAGATTGGCAGGCTTTTAAAAGAGGTAAGATATTGAAGTGTAGTAGACAGTTTGTTCCCTTTCTTTATTTTGGCTGCCCCCAGTCTGAACCCTCTTACAAATAGTGGTTACATACTAGAAGAAGGAGAATCCAAAACCACATCAGCCCAAGGCCTATTACCACAAGGCAGGAGTCAGACATGCCTCTCTCCTCCATCCTTCTTTACCTTATTCTGACAACAACCATTCCTCCCACAGAACTTTCTGCTTGTCTGCTGAGTTTGATAATCCATTGCAATGACCACACAGAACTCACAGACAATACTCATGATTGAGAGGGTTCTTTGGGGGCAGTTAACATGTGATCACAAGTCAGGATAAGAAACGTTAAGGCTGCCATCATTGGTCAACAGTAACATCTCTTCAGTCAGTGTCCAAGGTTCTCTCTCTGGTCCTCGACTTCTCACCCACATGGTCCCTTGACCTCTGCCTCCTTGGCTTCTGTGTCTGTGGGCCAGGAAGCTATTTGCTGCTCTGTCTCACAGTCTCGTCGTCTCAATGGTTCCTCCTCTGTCCTGTCTCATGGTTTTCTTGCCTTGGTTTCTGGTCTTGGTGTGGCTCCTTTGCCATAGTCTCTGTGGTAGATTCTGGGGCCTCTGATATGGGCCTCTGCCACTATAGGTAGAGATTTCCAACATGCTCTGCTGATGGTCTTCTTCCTTGATGGTTCCAGGAATTCCCTTTATGCTTCTGACACATGTGATTTTTATACTCACTAATCCCTTCTTTTTTTTTTTTTAACTAATCCCTTCTATAAAGGTTTCACAACTTATTTGCACGGTCTCACCCAATCACTTGCTGGGAGTTATAAGGACATGGAGAGAAGAGCCATTCCATGTAGTCCCACCTTGTACTTTTCCTTATTCAGAGGACTGACTCTTCTCTAATTAACTCACCAAATTTCTCTCTTTTTGAAATTCCAGTTTCAGTGCCTCCATGCCACTTAAAAATGTTCACATTAAAAAAAGTTCAATTTCTTCTTTAAAGAATTGATATTTGTCAAATAAAAGAATAAATGATGGCTTTTCTTAAGCAAAGAAGAAACAGTATTTTACATACATCATTTCACTTATTTATCACCTGGTTACTGGCTTCCTTCCCTACCCTGAGGCATTCAATGCAATTATAAAAACATTGAAAATGAATAAAGCATTCAAATTCTATTCTTGAAAATTACTGTTTCAATTACTCACTTAACCATAAATCTTTATTATCTCCTCTCAGTTCCACACTCTAAGCAACCTATAATTTTTCTCACATCAAAATTTCATTTAGTGCATAAAATAACTAGCCATAAAGGTAACAATCAATCTTTCTAGCTATATAGCACTTCATTTAATATCCTACTTGTCCTTGTTGAAATTACACCTTTCACATTACTTTACCGTATCTGTCTTGAGAGTACAAAGATGATGGAATGAAAGAGCTGAAGAGAAAATTTCAAAGGGTAACTGGAAGTAAAGTTCATGTGCAGAGACTAGACTTCATAAAACCCAAGGGAAGAACATACTCAGCATTTCTCAATAATTCAATTAATTTCTCAGTAGAGATATTTAAACCCTGAGTTGCAATATTAAAGAACTCTATAAATAAAATATTGAATGTACAGGAAGCATCAAACGGAAATGGCAGGACTATACAGAGTCACTATTCCAAAATGAATTGACCCCAGGAGGTAGCATATGATCAAGCACCGTCCAAGCTGCTTTGAAAGGATTGGTAAAAAAAGAAGGGTCCGAGAACTGATGGAATTCAACTCTACGAGCACTCCCATGCCTATGCTAAACGGATAGGAAAGCTGACTGGAAGAGATACATATTTGTGTTCATTGCAAAAAAAGATGGGCTAACAGAATGCAGAGATGAGTGAGCAATAAAATTAATATCACGCAGCTATTTTGCTGAAGATAATTAAAAAAATAGTTAAAACAGTACATGAAGAGGGACCTCCCAAAAATTCAAGTGGAACTTAGAAGAGGCTGGAGAATGAGGGATACTACTACTGACGTCAGAGGATTTTGGCTGAAAGCTGAAAGTAGCAGGGAGATATTTGCATATGTTTGACTGACTATGCAAAGGCATTCAACTTTGTGGCTCACAACAATTTATAGGAAACATTGTGAAGAATGGGAATTCAAGAACACTTGATTGTGCTCATGTGGGCCCTGTGCTTAAACCGAGAGGCAGTCATTCACACAAACAAGGCTTCATGATGAGGTTTATATTCCAGAAGCATGTATTTATGCATCAGAGTTGTATCCTTTCCCCATACCTATTCACTCTGTATGTTGAGCAAATAATCTGAGAAGTTACCTCATATGAAGAAGATTGAGGCTTGGATGGGAGAAAGGCTTACTAACATCTTGTATCATGCAGACGACAGAGCCCTGCTTACTGAAAGTGTAGAGCACTTGAAGTTTTTACGGATGAAGATCAAAGACCACAGCCTTCAGGATGGATTAGATCACTCAACATAAAGAAACCAAACACTGGCCCTATAGGAAGTTTCATGCTTGTTTGGGAAAATACTGAAGTTTTCACAGTTGTATTTTATTTAGACCCATTGAACAATCAATGCTCATTGAAGTAGCTATCCGGAAATAAAATGATGGATTGCACTGGGCAAATCTGTTGTACAAGAAAGACCTCTTTAAAGCATGTCAAAGCAAAACATGCCTCTTTGAGGACTAAGGTGTGCCTGACCCATGTCACGATTGTTCCATTGTGAAAGGTGTACAATAAACAAGGAAGATTGGAGAAGAAGTGGTGAATACAAAAGACCAAAAGAGAAAAGATACCTTTAAATTATGATGTTGGAGGAGAATATTGAATATATTATAGACTGCCAGAGAAAAGAACAAATCTGTCTTGGGAGAATCATAGCCAGAATGCTTCTTGGGAATGAGACTTTGTTTCACATACTTTGGACATGTGTGATCAGGAAGGATCTGTCTCTAGAGAAGTGTAGCAAGCTTGGTAAAGTAGGTGGTCAGCTCAGTAGAGAAAAGCCTCCAATGAACTGGAATGATAAAGTGCTGTCACAGTGGTCTCCAACATAGTTACTGAGTTAGTTCATTGTGCCAACCTGGCTGATAAACACGTGTGGGGTTAATTAAAGGGCAGAGGGTTAAACGGCTTGGTGAGCCTTGCCTTTCGAACTCTTGGGTCTCTGGCTTTCTAATGGTCGGACCAGGGTGCAGCTGCCTTAGCCGGACTTCCATGAGGAGAAGCCGCATGGACCTAACCCGATGCAGCCCTAGGTGCTGGAGCAGCTGCGTGGAGACCCCTGCCAGCGCTGAGATGCTTACACGGTCACTGATTTTTGCTTTCCTCTTGCAGGAGGCACCATAGTATGTGTTTTGTGAGTTGGAGGAGGACTTTGTGGATTGGTATTAGACATATGGGTTAATGGGTTAATGTTGGACTTGTGGGCTTGGGCAGCACTGGGTTGGGATGTTTTAAACTCTCTCTTATACATGAGTTTCTGTGCATTTGTTTCTCTAAATACCCGGGCTAGCACAGCGCAGGACCATGCAGTGTTTAGTTCTGGTGTGCATAGGGTTGCTACGGGTCAGAACCCACTCTGACACCTAACAACAACAACAATGATGGTATAAAAGGAAATAGTTAAACTTCTGGCACCTCAGCAGAGGAAACTGCTATTAGGCATTGTGTCCCCCATTGCTAAGCACTAACATTTATTTTTTTTAATCATTACCTCATTAATCTTGTGAGACCTGCATAGGTCCACTTGTATAATTAAGATCATTTTATGCATGAAAGCCAAGATAGATAACCCTTCACACACAGTAATGGGAGTAATGATTCCCTGAGAGAAAGGGAGAGGAGTGGGGGGTGGGGGGTGTTAGGGAGGAAAGGGGAAACTGATAGTAATGATGACTGTATCAACCCACTCCAGAGGAACGAGCAACAGATTTACAGGTGAATGGATACATTGGTTGTTATAAGATATGGCAAAATAACCACCACCTCCACCACCAATTATAATTACAACAATAATATATAATATAACAATAACAGTTCCTGCGGGGGTAGGCTGGGGGAGGGATGGGATGAAAGAGAGCTGATATTAAGGAGGTAAAAAAGAAAATGTTTTGAAACTGATGGTGGCAGCAATTGTACAATTACGCTTGATCTAATGGAATTATGAATTGTTACAATATCTGTAAGAGCTCCCAATAAAATGATTTTTTAAAGATAGAATTTGAGATTTATTTTTTTCTTTAATGTTGCTTACATTCCCAATTTTTCAATTACAGCAAACGCCTTACTGTTCGGTAGTTTTCAGACATGCTGATATATATTCCAAAATGTTTTGTGTATTGAAATCTTTCTAAAATTTATATCAATCTGTGTATTTCCCTTGAACTAAAATTGATATAAAGTTATACCTATAAATCATCTGTCTCTACTTTTGTATGTCTGCCTGTTTACTCCGAGGGCCCCTTGGAAATACTTTTCTTAGCTCTTTGCACTAGCGTAACAGTAGGAAAACGAGCCAGAGCCAACATGAACTCTCCCCACGTGCCAGTCTTCTGCTTTCCTTTCTTGCTGCCCGTTTCATCCACTGCAGTGGGGTTGATTCAAACCCAGAGGGACCCTTTCTTACATGTTTCCACACTTCCTTCGAGCCATTTCTTACACGTGTCCACCCTTTGAAATCATTAGCACTTTCATCTGACAGAAGCTGCCAGGTAGTGGGTACAACTCAGCAGTTCCGAGCCCCGGTTTGTCACTAACTCATCAAGCACATTGATTTGGACAAGTGCTTTCATCTCTCCAGGATTTATTTTCCTCATCTGTAAAACAAGGCAGTACAAATTAGCTCACTTCTCTAGCTTACAAAAATCTCTGAAATCTTTCACCTAAAAGTACGCCTCTGTCAGTATCCTTTAGCAAAATGTAGGTAGGGGCTCTGAAAATATTCACTGTGCTTTTTCCTTTCCACGTTTTTCTTGCTCCTCTACTACGTTGTTTTGTTCAGCGCACTTTACCTTCTTTGCATGTTTCTGCACCTGCTCTCTTAGATTCCTTTCCGGACGTGGAGCCGTTTGCTGCTTAAACATTGTCCTCAGAGATCAGGCTTCAGGAGCCAAGTGTGATTGTTTGCATAATATAGTCACTCATTCATTGAAACTCTTTATATGCGCTGGATACTTTGCTAAGTGCTTTGTAAACATTATCTCACTTAGTTCTCACAACCACTCAGTGAGGCAGGTACTTATTTCTAGTCACATTTTACACGTGAGAAAACAAGCCTAAGAGAGATTTAGTAACTTGCCGAAGGCCATAATTCCCTAACATTATTTAAATTAGACATAAAACACGATGAATGCTGGCCATTTTTTCTTTGGCTGCTTAGAAACACATGTCTGGCTACCTTAATTTGACCTTGCCAAGTCCATTTACGACCAGCAGAAATCCCTGACACCTGTGTTATAAACCAAACTGGTTTCCTTTTTGATTCAAGGGCAGAGTTGAAGTATTGCTGGTTGTAATCATTCAAAGTATCATGGCGCAGCATGACACTTGATTTTACCAGCCTGCCTTAACGCTAAATTCTAGTAAAGCAATGAAGACTATCAATACTTAATTTTTTTATATTTTCATTTTTTCCCATGGGATTGTTTTCTTTTAAACCATTTTTATCAGAGCTAATCCAGACAGCATACCATGTCATAGGTACATAGTATCAAGCAGTGCCGTCCAAACCACCACAATCACTTTCGAAACATGTTCTTCCTTCTTGCATTCCTCCATGTCAGCATCTCCTGCCCTGCACACCTCCTGCCCCACCTCCCTTGCCATGCACCCCGCCTCCAGGAACCATTACTCTAGTTAGTGCTGCTTAGAGTCATCCAGCCTGGGGTCAATACGCTGAAAAATATAGACTAATCCGTAACAGAGAGCCAAGACGAACAACAATGACAAAATACAACAGAGACCAGCCTTAATTAAAAAGCACAAAGTGAATCAAAGTGAGATCAAATGACAGGTATTAAACTGTTCAAGTTCGATTTATCACTTTAATCTACACTAGCCATCTCTCCAGTACGGTCTGTCTACTCATCAGGTTTTTCCCATTCCTCAATTATGGTTAAAAGGAAACCACTGGAGGTTTATTCCCTATGTAGAGCCTGCAAATGGATTTTGGCCTTCCGCTCTCATCCATCGCCTTCTGTGTACCAGAATCTCACAATTGACGCTCTGAAACTATTCCCAATGGAAGAAGCACACCAATATCCATGACCGGAGGATCGTTACTACGTTAGACATGGTCCACAATGGAAACTTATTGAAATGGCACAACACAATTCTCAAGTGCCATCTTCTCTCTATTCTGGGGAATTTATTCCAGTTGCTGATTGGCTAGGTTCCATGATATTGTAGCCTTCAGTTTCTGAAAAGAGGTTTTTGTTTTGTTCTGCTTTGGGTGGGATAGTGCTATTTTTTTCTGTTCTCGGCTTCTAAACAGCACTTTGTTTAGATTTTATGAGTTTTACTTTCCTGGTTTCATTTATATTTTTACCAATTAAGATATTTTTGGCAGATGTCCCACTTAAAAAAATATTGTCCATTGGAAGTGTGTGTTAGTCTGGGTTGATTAGAAAAACAAATTCATAGACACTTATATGTATATAAGAAAGAGGTTTATATACAATTGCAATTGAATATTGAGAAAACACCCCAGTCCAGTCCAGATCAAGTCCATAAGTCTGATATTAGCCCATCTGTCAGATGCCAATCTATAAAGTCCTCTGCAATGATACTGAATACAGGAAGATCACAGGCCAATAGGTAGGAAATCTTGTAGATTCAGTGGTGTTGTAAGCATCTCTGAGCTGGTAGGGGTCTCAGAGCATTAGCGTAATTTCATGTGTCTTGTCAGTTGAAATGTTTCCCAGGGAGGGAATGAGCAGGGAAAGTCTCCTGCCTCCAAGGAGGGATACAGGAGTACCCAGAATCTTCAGGAGAAGACCATGCCCACACAGAAGCCTCATTGGCTATGACCTGATTGACAGGCCAGGCTCCACCCCTTCACTCTGAATCCTCAAATTGACACCAGATTACGTAACTACCACAAAGTGGTATTTGAATAACTTAGTCATGTTGATTTTCAAGTAGAATTCAATGTCCTAAAATTAATTCTTTTTTTTTCCGGGAAAGAAAGCCAGTGTTGAAATTGTTCCTTCTGTCCGTTACCCAGCCTTAAAGAAGTTATCATTCAAAGGAAAATGAGGATATTTCAAGTTACGGTAAAATAATTCTATGAAAGAAAAATCTGTTGAATGTTCTGGGCTTAAATCAGTTGGTATGGAATCTATTTTAATTTGTGGCAACCTGCTGTGTTGTAGAGTAGAGTAGTGTTTCAAAGTGCAAGCAGATCCCCACTCCTTTTCCCCCAAGGGTTTTCTATGTGGGTTTGAATGCCCGACCTTTGTGTTAGCAATCCAGCGTTGAAAGACTTCCACCACTCCCCAGCGCCATGATATGTGTGTTGTTACGTGCTTCTCAGTCAGTCTGAACACACAGAGACCCCACATACTGTTCCCCATCCTGTGCTAGCCTCACAATCATTAGCATTGAGCTCATTGCTGCCGTCACTCGTGAACCCATCTTCTTGATGGTCTTGCTGGTTTCTTTTTCCACACCCCCCTGATCTTCTTGGTTGCCAAGAATGACGCCCTTGGCCAGGGAATGGTCTTCCCTGATAACATGTCCAAAGAATATGAGGCAAAGTCTTGGCATCTTTGCTTCTAAGGAACTTTTTGATTACATTTCTTTCCAGACAGACTTATTTGTTCTTCTGACAGACCACAGTACTTTCAAAATCCTTCTCCAATACTATAATTCAAATGCATCAATTATTCTTTGGCTGTCTTTCTTCATTGCATCTGAGGGAATTGAAAATACCATGACTTGAGTCAGGGCCGCCTTAGCCCTCAAAGTGACATCCTTGGTCTTCAACACTTTAAAGGAGGTCTTATGCAGATTATTTGTATGCATAGAAATGGCTTTCTCTAGGACCAAGCTATACCGGACCCCCCTCCCCCCCCCAGAATTTCCCAGGTCTTCAGTTGTTTGGAGAACATCTTTTAAAATTTCTTTCTTTTCAACTGATTTATTACAACTGATAGACCACTGTTGATACTTTCCTATTGACTAGAATTCACTCTTTGTGTTTTACTACTCTATAGGTTTTGGCAAATTTTTATTTTCTGCTGCCCACCACTCCAGTATTTTACATTATAGTTTCAAGACAAAATAATAAAAAAAAGAAACCCCATTGCCGTTGATTCAAACTCCACTCATAGCAACCCTGCATAAGACAGCTTAGAACTCTCCTTGGGGTTTTGGAGACTGTAAACCCTTACGGGAGCAGAGGGCCCTTTCTCTCTTGTAGTGATTGTTGAACCATCAACCTGTCGGATTAGCTGCTTAAGGATTGGCTCACAGCGCCACCAGAAAAGACCATTGCGACTTCTTCAGCACTGTTCTTGTCTTTCGAACCACTGACACATGAAATTGATAGTTTTTGTTTTACCAAAGTCCCACCCGTGCCTGGGCTTGCCCAGGACTCTAGCACTTGGACTTGATAAAGTCCATGCAGCCTCTGTCCCTCTGTTGTAGAAGACAGCCATTGTGAATGGACTCAGTCCCTCTCTTTCAGTACAAGGAACTTTTGGACAGGGTTGGGAAGGGAGAAAGTTCATCTGTTTACTCTCTAGTCCTCTCATTTAAGAGATGCTGAATTAATGAAATTATTCCTGGTGCTGCTTCCTTTGTGATGAGCATCTGAAATAAATACCCAGATTTCATTTTCCCGTTGAGAGCGAAAACACGGTCTGTTGTCTCCTGCTTGCTGTACGCCACCATCTTGTCCAGGTGTCTCCCGCCAGCAAAGCCACTGCCCGGCTCCCCTTTCCTAAGTAGACAGTGTGCCCATTGTCAACTGTGATTTGGATGAGGTTTACAGAGCATATCACCAGTTTTCCAGGAAACTATTCATATACATTTTGCTTCATGTCATTGATTGTAACCCCCTCACTTATCCTGCTTCTTCCCCGTGGCTACAATGTCCAGTGCCCCTTTTTTAACCCTCCGCACTTTGTCCCTGAGGAAGTGCTGCCCCTTTGATCCCCAGTGGCTTATGATTCTCAGGTGCGTGCCCCTCCCTAGTGTGATTGTTCTGATTACAGACCTGTCTATTGTTGGGCTTCCATTTAAAAATCATTTTTATTGATATGCTGAGGGAGAAATAATATGAAGAACTCCTCTGAGGGGGGAATAAAATCACTCTCACTGCAAAGCACTGAACCCTTCTTGCACTTTTACATGTTTTTGCCGTCCTGGTTTGTAGGTAGGTAGAGTTTCACGTAGTCGCTTTTACAGAGGCTCTTTCTGAACATGCATGAAGATATAGTTTGAAAGCTGTTCTTGCAAAGGCCCCCCTTGCTGTTTATCTCTGTAGGTACTTTTAACTAAGTCTGTGCTCACAAACATCATCTGAAGGATAACGTGACAGGACAGCATTATTACGTAATCCTGGCTCTGATGACTGAAATCTCCAGACTGTTTTCCGACCTTCCCAGATTGACCTAGATTTCACTTTGTGCTCATTTTAAAATATTTTATTCAAATTTCCTGCAAATGCAAATAGACATAATGTATGACTTTGCAAGGAGCCATCGATGTAAGGCTGTCTTTCATTCTATTTTTTTTCTTTTAAAAAGGCAACCAAGAATTATATTAGCTTACTTACAATAGACTGGCAAGGGTTGCCATGGAAGATATGACGTCACCAAGACAATGAATGCCTGAAAATTGTCTGCAGCATCACATCCACAAAAGAGAGCGAAAGGGAAGGAAAGCTTTGACGTACTGAGCAGTTGAACCTCCTGGGGAAAGTGTTAGTGCAGGTGAACATGCATGATTTTTAATGCAGTGTTCCAAGGGACATGGAAGGTGACATTTGCATGTAGAGAGATTGATGCAAAGAAGTTGAATTGACTGCTGTGAATTCAGCTTTTGTGCATCACTCAAATATGCATTCGTGCAAAATTGTTATATCCTGTTCCAATGGAAATGAAAATATTACTCATGATGAATCTATTAGAAAATATATCAGATAATTATTTGATATTCAAGGAATTTTGTTCTATGTCCTTTTTCTGGGGTGTTGTTGGTTTTTTGATTGGAAAGCCAACATCTTAACATTGAAAGGCTTTATATAGCCAATATAGTTCCTAGAAAGAATTAAAAGCACAGTCCTCAAATCTACATTTGTCAACAATTCTTCTCTGAGAACACACTTCATGTTTATCTTGTATTATGTTGTAGATAATTAAATTTTCCCTTCTACCTTCCGGCAGAAATAACTAATCATTTAACCTGGATGTTAGAGATTTGTTGTAGGGGGCTAAAGCACTTTTCTAATCAGGCCTGCTTTCTTTTTAATTTTGTAAATTCAATCTGGGCAGGTCTCTGATTACACATCTAGATTTATTTAAGAGTGCTTGTAAGATCTGTCCCAGGCATAAGCTATAAAGATAGCAGTTTAATCTTTGGTGTTTTCCATTTCCTCTTTGGATGTATCTCTTTCTTCTAGGCCCCACCTGCTGCCAGGTGGCCACACGCACATGACAGCACCCCATGCTAACCCTCAAAGCCTTCCAACCAAGCAGGCACTATGCTCTTGTGAACTGGCTGAACCTGGGGTTTATTTCCACGGACATTTTAAATGACCCCCAGAAAATTTTATTGAGATTTCTTAAGATGCTAAGGTAAATTATCTCTCATTATAAAGCACATTTACAATAATAGGAAGAAAAAGGTTGCTTTGCTGTTTTTTTTCCTTGAATTTTGCAATCACAAGATTTATTTCTGTGTGATGATGTATATACTCGGGGTTCAGTGTTGCTCACATGGCAGGAGCTCAGTAAGGGAGACAGAATGGGATTGGGGACAGGTTTATTGAAACTTCGGAAGGGCCTTAGCTATGTGTGCATATGTCATGGGTTTTAAACAATTCGCAGAAGAAAAATGCTTTGTGGGAGTTAATAGCACCCTCTTACCCTTTTTCCTTCCCCTCGACAGAACTTGCTCTTGTGTTGGAGGATGTTGGAGTGGGTGCAGGTGTTTTAGGATCTGCTAAGGGGAATTGATGTTGGTGATATATAAAGAAAATTCAAAAAGTTCATAGAAAGATGCCATTATCTTTTCATTTCAGTTTTCCACAAACTTTTTATATCCTGTTCATATGTAGCTTAGGTTTCCTAAGATATATTCATGTGGTCTGCAGTATTTCTGTAATGAGTTAACTTATTGCTAAGTATCTGACATGAGAAGGAATAGCTTCCAGGAGTGCTTTTATCTCCCGCTCGAGGTTGTTAACCTCAAAGCCAGCAGTTGGGAACCACCAGCTGCTCTGAGGGAGAAAGAAGAGGCTTTCTATGCCCAGAAAGAATTGCAGTCTTAGAAATCCACAGGGCCAATTCCACCCAGTCCTGTAGGGTCACTATGAGTCAGAATCGATTCAGTGACAATGAGTTGAGGACCCTATGGGGCAGTTATGCTGTCATGGGGGCCACTCTGCCTTGAATCCATTCAGTGGCATGCATCAACAATGCAGCCCTCCGTACTGTCAGAGCATAGGGGATAAAGCGAAGGTTCATAGCAACATAAATGTGGCCTTTTACCAGGTCTATGTAGTTGTATAAGGAAGCCTGCTTTGACTGATGGGTAAGCATTGCACTCCTAAATGCAGCATCAAGGGTTCAAGCCCACCAAGCTTATTATCAGAGAAGATGAAACTATCTGCTCCCACAGAGATTTACAGCCTCCGAAACTCTATATAGGGCTGTTACCTGTCAGAATGGTGTTTGTTTGTTTGGGGGGATTGCCTTTGAATTATGGTGTAGGAGAAGAATATTACATATGCCGTGGACTGTCAGAAGCAAGAAAAAATGCATGTTGGAAGAACTAAACCAGACTGCTTCTCAGAAGCTAGACTGTAAGGGCATAGTCTTATGTTTGAGGGGGGGGGGCTTCAAAAACCTTTTTCGAGAAATCACATTATCTTTTCACTTCATTTTTTCACGTGGCTTGTCAGCAGGAAGGTGAAGCAGGAGAGGGTTGTCCCACCTCCAGGGAGGAAGAAAGGGAGTTCCCAGATGGCCACAAGGAGATATCTTCAGGCTATGACCTGACTCACAGGCTAGACTCCAACCCTTCGTTCTTTTATCAAGTTGACATGAAATTGTGTAACTAAAACACAAGCCAAAGTCATCAAAGAGATTCCAATTCACAGCAAACCTACACAGGGTTTCTAAGGCTGTACATATTTATGAAGGCAGATGGCTACATCCTTTTTCCTTCAGAACAGATGGTGGGTTTGAACCAATGATCTATGGGTTAGCAGTCCAACACTGTAATAAAATATAGGGCCAGTGAAAAAGACCCTCAGCATGATCTGTTGACACAATGATTGTACCAATGTGCTCATAGCAACAATTTGAGGATGGCACGGGACTGGGCCAATCTTTCATTCTGTTGTATGTAGAATTGCTATGGGTAGCAATGGACTCTCCAGCACCTTAACAACAACAACAACAACATGTAGGGAATGATTGAAACACATGTTTGAAACATCCCAGGTCAGAAGCTGTTTTTGCTATGCTGGAAAATTCATCTCATCAACAGATATATGGTTAGAAAATTCTTACACTCATCACTCACAAGCAGAGGATTTAGTCTGTCCAGAATAAAACTTTCTAGTGGGATACATTTGATGGGTAACCATATACAATTATCAACACACCACAAGTTTTTTCCTTTATGATGGGAATTGACTTGATCATGTGCAATACAAATTCCTAAGAACCTTTGTTTTGTGGGTACAAACCAGCAGCAGTACTAAAAACAATTCTGTATGTGTATGAGATTGGGCTTGCATATCCATCACAAATTCAATAATGAGAAACAAATTTTGATGGAAGAAAAGGCACTCTGGTGATGCTGTTGGACAAACACTGGACTGACAGCTGCGAGGCCATAGTTCAAACTCACCAACTGGTCTACAGGAGAACATATGAAGCACTCTAGTCACATAAAGGTTTACAGTCTCAGAAATCCTCCATGGGGTTGCAGTGAATCGGAATAGACTTAATGACACTGGGTTTGGTAGGGTGGGATACTTGAAGAAAGAGGGCATGACTTTTCAATTCCCTTTAGAGCATATGATAGTACAAAATAGGTATTGTACAGCGAGACTACCAAAGAGTATTAAATCAAAATTTCCATTTGTTAGTAGAAATGTTAGAAAAATTTCCTAGAATCTGTGGTGTTTATGGCACTGGTCAGGATTTTATTTATGTTAAAAAATTTACTATGTTTTCTATTCATATTCTAATTTCCACTGATTTTTATGACATAATTTCCCTCGAAGAGCACCTAAGTTATATAAACATCTCTTTCTACAAAACCTGAATTTGCTTCTGAACGAGACGAGCTAAGTCACCCCGAGTGCTGAGATCTGCTATCACACGGGATCCAAGTAAGAAATGAGGTTAGAAGAAATAGGCAGAACAGCTCTTAATGGTGCCAACAGTTAACATGGCTGGGTGGGAGCCAAAAGGCTAGAAGGTTGGATCTACCAAAAGATGTGTTGGAAGAACGTCCTGGTGACTAACTCCCCAAAAATTAGCCACAGGAAATTCTATGGAGCAATGTTCTGCCCTGACATACATGTCTCCCGGTGAGGAGAAGATGATTTGATAATAACTGTGAAAAGGGGAAAGAAAAAAGTGAGGCAAACCTAGAAAAGAAGCAGGATGTTTGTTTCATTTTATTTTTTTCAGAAAAAGGACATTTTCTGACAATGCAAGAAGTTAGATCCAGGTTTAGATTCTGGTTCTTTTGGAAATTAAACAAATCTAAAGAGTGATTAATTTTAATATTATTGAGAATCACTTAAGGGAAGTATATGAATTGGTTGTATATGCCAATTTTTAGTGTATTAATTGGCCGCCATCCTTCTCTCAGTTTGAAGCCCATAGAGTCTTTCCTCTTGCTGTGATATTAGAAGCTACCAGTTTCAAATAATAGCAGGCTTATCCATGGTGAAGAGGTTTATCGCAGAACCTACAGATTGAGATAGAGTAAGAAGATGGACCGAGGTATCTACTTTTAATTTGGTCAGTGAAGACCGTATGAATAGCAATGAGACATTAGCTGTAAAGTGTCAAAAGATAAGCCCCAGGGGTGGGAAGGCATTCAAAGTATAATTGAGGAAGAGCTATCTCCTGAAAGTAGAGTTTTCCATCCTGACATAAATGGGGTATAATTTGGGAGACAATTCAAAATAAGAAGAACCAGCTGCAAACCACCATTAAAAATTGGAACATGGAATGTATGAAATGTGAATAAGGAAATTGGATGTCATAAAAATGAACTGGAATGCTTACAAATTGATATCCTAGGGATTAATGAGATGAAATGGAATAATATTGCCACTTTGAATCAGAAAATCACATGGTCTACTGTGCTGGGGAGGACAAATTGAAGAGGAATGGAAGCACATCCATTGTCGAAAAGAGTATTCACGTTATGTTCTGAAGTACAATGTTGTCAGTGATAAGATAACATCCAAACACCCTAAGGAAGACCCACGATTACATTATTCAAACTTACTGGCCAACCACTAATGTTGAAGTGGGATAAATGGAAGAGTTTGAGGAATTACTACAGCCGGAAATTGATCAAACATGCAATCAAGATGCATGGACAATTATTGGCGACTGGGATACAAAAGTTGGAGCCAAAGGAAGGTCAGCAGAGGGAGATATGGCCTTGGTGACAGAAATGACATAGGAGATCACATGATAAAATTTTGCTAGATCAATGACTTACTCGTTACAACTGCTTTTTCCCCCCAACAACATAAATGGTGATTAGACACATGTACATTTTGATGAAGATAATTCCAGAGTGGTTACAGGAGTACATCGACAAGGAGCTGCTAGAAATTTGAGCTGGATTGAGACAAGGATGTGGCATGAGGGAGATCATTGCTGGGGTCACATGGATGTTGGCTGAAAGCAGAGACTTCCAGAAAAATATCCATTTGTGTTTTATTGATTATGCAAAGGCATTTGACTGTATGGATCATATCAAACTATGGAGAGCATAGTGCAGAACATGGACATGGACCAAGAAGTAGTCACTTGAAGAATGAGGAACGACTGTGTAGTTTAAAATCAAGAAAGGTGTGAATCAGGGTTGTGTACCATACATATTTAATCTGTATGCTGAGCAAATAATCTAAGAAATTGGATTATATGAAGAAGAACATGGCATCAGGATTGGAGGAAGGATTATTAAGAACCTGCAAACAGCCTTATTTACTTAAAGTAAGGAATTTGTGAAGTACTTGCTGATGAAGATCAAGGATTACAACTAAATGTAAAGAGAACAAGCATTCTCACAAGTTGTAGATAACATAATGAAAAACAGAGAAAAGATCAAAATTACCAAAGATTTCATTTTACTTGAATTCACAGTCAACACACATGGAAGCATGAGTCAAGAAATCAACTGACATTATATTGGGAAAATCTGCTGCACAAGACTTTTTCAAAGTGTTGAAAAGCTAGGACTTTGAGGACTAACTAAGGTGGACCTGGCCCAAGTCATAGTATTTTCAATTCTCTCATTTACATGTGGAAGTTGGACAATGAACAAAGAAAACCAGAGAAGTGATGTATTTGAATTATGGTGTTGGAAATAATAAAGGTTTGTGGAATACCAGGAGAGAAAGATAAAAAAATCTTTCTTGAAAGAAGTACAGCCAGAATGGTCCTCAGAAGCAAGGATGGCATGACTTTTTTCTCATGTACTTTGGACACGTTATCAGGAGAGACCATTCCTTGGGAAAGGACATCATGCTTCATACAGTGGAAAGTCCGAGAAAAAGCAGAAGACAATTAAGGAGATGGGTTGACACAGTGGCTGCAGCAGTGTGCTTAGGCACAACGACGATTGTGAGGATGGCCCAGAATTTGACAGTGTTTTGTCCTATTGTGCATGGGATGATGATGAATTAGAACGGACTCAATGTCACTTAGCAACAACATAGGGACACCATGTGATGGAATATTCAGAAATCAAATTGAATATATCTGGGGAAAGAGACTATTTTGTTGTGTTGTTATGTGTTATCGAATGGGTTCCAAACCAAAACAACCCTATTCGAGGGAACCAAAACACTGTCGAAACCGGCACCATCCTCATAGTATTTCCTTTGGAGTCCCTTGTTGCAGTCACTGTGACAAGCCATCTCTTTAAGGGGCTTCTTTTCACTGACTTTCTCCTTTTCCAAGAAAGAGACCCTGGAGAAGCTCAATATTATCAGTTAGAATAAGGCCAGAGGCCAATCATGTGATTGATAGACCATCAATTGTTCATATAAAAGTTTAACTTGAAGCTGAAGGAAATTAAAACAAGCCTACAAGAGTCAAAGTATGACCTTGATTACATACCTCCTGGATCCCATCTCAAGAATAAATCTGAAGCACTAAACATTAATGACCAAGGACCAGATGAGTTGTAGAATGACATTAAGAATATCATACACTTATATTTTGAAATTTTGATGGCAAAACTTGTACATATCTGTTTAATATCATCGATGTATGGGCTGTTATATGGAAGAGCCCCCAATTAAAAAATATATTATACACAAAGAATCCCAAAGGTCATTTAAAAGAAAGGAGATAAAATACCAAAATGGATGTCAGATGACATTATGAAACTTGCTCTAGAATATAGAGAATCTAAAGTAAAAGGAGGAAATGATGAAGCAAAATTGCTGAACAGAAGATTTCAAGGAATAGCTTAAGAAGACAAAATTATAATGAAAAGTGGAAAAGACTGAGTGTTAGAAAATTAAAAGGGAAGGTCATGGTTAGTATGTCTCAAGATAAAAGAACTAAAGAAAAAAATTCTCTCTGAACCAGTGTACATCCTCTGGTCTAGCTAGATTTGTGAGGTACAATTGGGATCATGATAGTGGGGGTGGGGGTGGGGGTGGGGGAAGAAGCATTTAGTAACTAGAGGAAATTTGTATGTTTCGTCATTGCTACACTGCACCCTGACTGGCTCATCTCCTCCCTGAAACCCTTCTGTAAGGGGATGTCCAGTCGCCTACAGATGGGTCTTTGGTCCCCAATCTTCACTCCCCCTCATTCACAATGATTATATTTTTTGTTATTTGATGCCTGATACCTGATCCCTTCAATACCTCATGATCACACAGGCTGATGTGCTTCTTCCATCTGGACTTTGTTGCTTCTGAGCTAGATGGCTGCTTGTTCACCTTCAAGCCTTGATGACCCCAGACGCTATATCTTTTGATAGCTGGGCACCATCAGCTTTCTTCACCACATTTGCTTATGCGCTCATTTGTCTTCAGCAATCGTATTGGAAAGGTGAGCACACATTGGTATAGATAGGAACTGGAAACACAGGGAATCCAGGACACATGATCTTTTCAGGACCAGTGCTGAGAGGGGTAATACCGCAAGGGTGGAGGAAGGGTGGGGTGAAAAGGGGGAACCTATTACAAGGATCTACATGTGACCCCCTCCTTGGGGGATGGACAACAGAAAAGTGGGTGAAGGGAGACGTCAAACAGTATAAGATAGGACAAAGTAACAATAATTTAGAAATTATCAAGGGTTCCTGCAGAAGAGAGAAATGGGAAGGGAGAGGGGAAATGAGGAGCTGATGCTAAGGGCTTAAGTGGAGAGCAAATGTTTTGAGAATGATGAGGGCAATGAATGTACAGATGTGCTTTACATGATGGAGGTATACATGGATTGTGATAAGAGTTGGATGAGCTCCTAATAAAATGATTTTAAATACAAACAAATAAAAACAAATCCGAAAGAAAAAAAGATCAAGTCTTGAGCTACAATATTGAAGAATTCTATGGGCAACATTTTGAACAATGTAGGGAGCCTCACAAGAAGATGAAAGTAAAAAAATGAGTCACCGAAAAAGGGAATGACTGATGCTCCGCTATTTAGGAGGTAGCATTTGATCAAGAATGGCTGGTATCAATAGGAGAAGCTCAAGCTTCACGGAGGGCATTGGTGAAAAAGAAGTGTACAGAAATTGGTAGCGCACCAGATGAGCTGTGAACTGGAGGTGCACATTCATCTTTGTCAAGGAATGTTGAAGACAGGTGCCTAGCCAACTGACTGGGAGGGAACTGTGTGGGCCATAACAAATTATAGTGAAGAATGGGAATTCGAGGACACTTAATTGTGGAACCTGTACGTAGATTAAGAGATAGCCTTTCATACAGACCTAGAGGATAATGTATGTTGTGCAAATAATCCAAGAAGCCAGACTATTTGGAGAAGAGCGAGGCATTAGAATTAGAGAAAGATTTATTAACAACTTTCTATATGCAAATGATAAAACCTTGTTTGTCTTCCAGGTGGATACACCTGAACATAAATAAAGCAAATTTTCTCACAACTGGATCCATAAATAGATAAAAGATGAGCAGAGAAAATAGTTAAATTGTTAAGAATTTAATTTTATTTGGATCCACAATCAATACCCATGAAAGCAGCCGTGAAGAGATCAAATCACATATTGCATGGGAGCACATCCTTACACCTGACTTATGTGGTGCTTCTGTATGAGTTCAAACCACCGACCTTTTACCTAATAGTGGAACAGTGAACACTTTTTTTGCCACCCTGAGAGTCTGGGACAACCTGGGGCTTATTTCACAAAACCCAGTGCATCAGGGTTGTATTAATCTCACTGTACTTGTTCAATCTGTATGCTGAGAAAATAAACAGAGAAGCAGGGTTATGTGAAGAAGAATGTGGCATCAGGTTTGGAGGAAGGCTTATTAATAACCGCAATATGTAGATGACACATCCTTGCTTGCTGACAGTGAGGAGGGATTTGCACTTGCTGATGAAGGTCAAGGAGTATAGCCTTCAGTATGGATTACAACTCAATGCAAGACCACAATCCTCACAACTCAACCAGTAGGTAACATCATGATAAATGAATAGAAGATTGAAGTTGTGAAGGATTTGTGTCACATGGATTCAGTTAATACTCCTGCAAGCCGCAGAGAGATCCAAAGCCGTGTTACATTACGTAAACTTGCTGCACATGACCTCTTTAGAGTATTGACGAACAAGGATTTTACCTTGAGGACTAGTGTGCATGACCCAAGCCCTGGTATTCTCAATTCCTCATATGCATGTGAAAGTTGAACATTGAATAAGGAAGACTGTAGAAGAATTGATGCCTTTGAATTGCGGTGCTGGAGAAGAATATTGAATGTCTCATTCTCTGCTAAAAGGACAAACTGATCTGTACTGAAAGCAGTACAGCTAGAGTGAAAGGATAGATAGACTTCCTCTTACCTACTTTGGATATGCTGCCAGGAGAGACCAGTCCTTGGAGAAGGGCATCATGTTTAGTAAAGGGAGGGCGGGCAGCAGAAAAGAGGAGAAACCTCAATGAGATGGACTGACACAGTGGCTGCATCGAGGGGCTCAGGCCTGGAAACAATTGTGGGGCTGGTGCAGGACCGTGCAGTGTTTAGTTCTGTTGTGCACAGGGTCGCTCTGGGTTGAAGCCCCCTCGACGGCAACTAAGAACAACGACTTGTAAGAGACATCACCTTAAACCCGCTGAAATACAGACAGATCATAACAAGGGTTGGCAAAGTCGTGGACACACTGAAAGTTGTATTCATTGCTGGTGGGAATATAAAATTGTTCAACTCCTAGTATCTTTCCAGGAGAAATGAGAACCTATGTCCCCATCAAAATTGATACATATATGTTCATAGAAGCATTACTCATAATACATTTAGAGTAGCCTCTTGGCTTTTATGATCCCTATTATAGTGGAAAGCAGGGCAAATGGCTTTTTACTTGTTAAGAATAATACTTACTATCCCTTTAATGATTGGATATACTTCTTACTTTCAGATCAAGAAATGCAAATGTAATCAACTGTAAGAAGTGTTGGGTTTTAGATCCATCTTCCAGGAAGCATAGAGCCTACTAGGATACATTTCATTATTCAATAGCCCTCATTCTGATGATGATTTTTATTAAAGCTAGCTAGATCATCTATACACTTGCTATGTAAAGTGTGGTCATGGACCAGTAGTGACAATATTACATGTTAAAATGATTAATCAAAAAAAAGATTAATCTGGGGCTTTATCTAAGACCTCCATACAGAATCTGAACAAATTCCCAGTGGTTTCCTAAGCACATTGAAGTCCGTAAAGTTAGATCAATATTACATTCTTGAGTGCAACATCGAATTTTATGTTCATTGGAGGAAGAGAGCTTAAAAAAGGAACAAACTTCATCACCAATCTGCAAAGTCATAGACATTACATGTCTGAATTATACTCTTCAGTGTTATGTCCATTTAATTGGTGAAAATGACAATAGAGGTATTAATTACTCCCCACTTAACAAATGGAGAATCAGATGAAATGTCATGTTGTCACCTAGCTAGGCATTTAATTTTAGGTCCCCCCAACCCTGACATCAAAGTACTTTTTAAATTACTGATGAGAATGAAATATTACTTAAGATTCTCCCTAAGGAAAACATGACATGACTCAGTACCATAAAAATACCAATACTGAACATTTGTTTTATGGATGCAAAGTGCTTTAGTTGGTAATCTTCACATTAATAAGTAAGTAAGGCACTAATGTTAAGCAAGGCAAAAACCATCTCCAGTTTTAAATGATGAAGTTGGAGCTCAGAGTAACAGACAGTTTACCCATGGTCACAGAGCACTGAGTGAGTCGGAATTAAGAGAATCAGAATTAAGGTGAGGACATTTAATCATTAACCAACCCCAATATTCCTTTTTACTTTATTTAAATCATTTTATTGGGGGCTCATAAAACTCTCCCAATATTCTTATGTACTACTCTCAGAATTAATTTATAGACTTAGTCAAGTTAATGCAAATGATTGATAGCTGTTATAGTTTAGGGTCCCTGGGGTTGATTGTTGAGGCATTTGGCTTTTTTAAATGATTCTAACTAAGCCTATAATGAATAATCGAATCTAATGAATAATTAGATTATTTTTATAATGGCTGTCTTTGCCATTCTTTTTTTATAATGGCTGTCTTTGCCTCACCCTATCTACCAATCCTTATTAATATTTGAGGGTCAGAGGTCAAACTTTTAAGAAAACAAGGTCTGCAGATGTCAGCTTGATGTGATTCTTGAGATCTCTGCCTATATTCCCTTATTTAATGTGTCTTGTGTCTTCGCTCCGAAGTGCCCGACCATCCTTGCATTCTGTCACATTTTGACATTTGCTACCCATGTCCTCTGCATTGGCCAGTTCTTTTGCCTCTCAGCTCACTCTCATTTTTGCTTGACTAATATGCTGTCATTCCTTCATCCAGTGTGAATTCCAATTCAATTCCTGAGGGAAGCATTCCCCATCCCTCTAGTCTGGGATAGGAGTCCTTTCTGGACACTCCCAAAATTCTCTGTATCTCTCCAACATATCACTCGTCACAATTGTAATTCATTAGTTATTTAAGCAATTATTTCTTTATGTTATAATAGTCCCACTGAATTGCAAGTTCTGGCAAGGCAAGAACCATAGTAGATTTTATATACTCTCTCCTAGCTTTATATATTCATGCCTAGCACATAATAGATGTCCAATAAATGTTTGTTGATTAAGCCAGGAGATTTCAATAAAGTATATGAAAATATTTTATCAAGTTTTATATAAGTGGTATTTCTATTGCCATTATTTATCATCTGATTACCTAAAAATTGTTTTTACTTTCACTGTTAAGTGGTCAATAATGGATTTGTGCATATTAAATTAAGTGCAGTACATTAAAAAACTAAATGTAAATCTAATTATGGCCCATTGGGAGGTTTTATATGATACGCAATTGAAAGGTCTGAGTTAATCCAGCAAAGGTAGATATTTCATTCAACTGTGATAAGAATCCCAACTAGGTGGGAAGCCTCTAAATTCCTTACCTGGCTGTTTATACATCATACTGAGACAATTCTGCGAGTTACTCTCAAACCATAGAGTATTATCATGGTTCCTAGAGGATAGTATGTGTTTGCAGACACATGTGCTTTCTTTGTCAGAAAATGTAGATCATGGCATGTAAGATCCTTCCAGGTGCCACTAGGATAAATGGGTGAAATGAGACAGCAGTCAGTGTAGGACATGGATAAATTTTTATAAATTATCAAGAGGGAATAAGGAAGGGAGGGTAGGAGAGGGAGGGGAAAAACAAGGAGCTGATATCAGGGGCTCAAGCAGAAAGAAAATGTTTAGAAAAAGATGATGATAATATATGTACAGATGTGTTTGATGAAATAGACATATGTATAGATTGTGATAAGAGCTGGAAGGCCCCCAATAAAATCATTAAAATAAAAATTCAGTGCCCACTGGAGCTCCTGAAATGTCGAAAGAGTCTATACCTCTGGTCATTTGTACTCGTCTGCTCTTTTTAAGTGATTTCTCTTCTGTTTCTATTCTTCACTGTTCGGTTTACATGATATTAAGTCACCTCAAGCAGTTTTTCTGGAGTAAGTATTGCATTCTTAATTAGTGTTCTTTATCTCCTACCTCTCTATGTTCTAATATCCATTGCAATGGCTGCACAGAAATTGCACTTCATGATTAAATTCCAGAAACATTCAGGATTAAAGGGCTCCTTAGGGAAGTTAACATGTTGTAATGCCTGTGAGAAACTCCCAGGGTTCGATTGCTTATGAGACCATGTTACACAGTTCTGTCAGGTCTGTTAATAAATGTCAAAGGGGCCTACCACTCTGCTCAACCCACAGGCATGCAGCTTAAGCTCTGTGGGTCTTCAAACCTAGGCATTCCAGCCTCCATCACAAAAGCACTCAGCTTCATGGGTCCCCTGGATTGGGACATCCATTATTCTGTTCCATTCCCTGGCTCCTAGTGCTAATCTGCTCCTTTGATGCCTTCTGAATCCAGAAAGTTCACTGCACAGGGCTATTGGATGCACTCCACTTCTGGCTTTTTCTGGAATACAAGTCCTCCTTCTGCTTCTAAAAGGGTTCATTAAAAAATCATTTTATTGGGGACTCACACAGCTCTCATCACAATCCATACATGCATCCATTGTACATTTGTTACCATCATCATTTTCACAGAATTTTCTTTATATTTGAGCCCTTGGTATCAGCTCCTCATTTCCCCCCGCCTCCCTCCCCTCTGACCCTCCCTCATGAACACTTGATAATTTATAACTTATTGTTATTTTGTCATGTCTTACACTGTCCAACGTCTCCTTTCACATACTTTTCTGTTGTCTGTCCCCCAAGGAGGGGGTTATATGTAGATCCTTGTGATCAGTTACCCCTTTCTACTCCACCTTACCCTTACCCTCCTGGTATGGCCACTCTCACCACTGGTCCTGAGTGGTTCATCTGTTCTGGATTCCTTGTGTTTCCAGTTCCTATCTGTACCAGTGTATATCTTCTGGTCTAGCCAGATTGTAAGGTAGAATTGGGATCATGATAGTGCAGGGGAGAGGAAGCATTTTGGAACTAGAGGAAAGTTGTAAGTTTCACTGTTGTTACCCTGCAACCTGACTGACTTGTCTCTGGCATCCAGTTGCCTATAGATGAGCTTTGGGTCTCCACTCTGCACTTCCCCTCATTTACAATGATATGATTTTTTGTTCTTTGATGCCTGATACCTGATCTCTTTGACACCTCGTGGTCACACAGGTTGGTGTGCTCCTTCTATGTGAGCTTTGTTGCTTCTGAACTAGATGGCTGCTTGTTTATTTTCAAGCCGTTAAGACCCCAGATGCTATATCTTTTGATAGCCAGGCACCATCAGCTTTCTTTACCACATTTGTTTATGTATGCATCTGTCTTCAGTGATCATATCAGGAAGGTGGGAATACACTGATATGATTTTTTGTTCTTTGATGCCTGATACCTGATCCCTTTGACACCTCGTGGTCACATAGGCTGGTGTGCTTCTTCCATGTGGGCTTTGTTGCTTCTGAGCTAGCTGGCTGCTTGTTTACCTTTAAGCCATAGACCCCAGATGCTATATCTTTTGATAGCCAGGCACCATCAGCTTTCTTCACCACATTTTCTTGTGCATACATTTGTCTTTAGCAATTGTGTCTGGAAGGGGTGTATCATGGAATGCCAGTTTAATAGAACAAAGTGTTCTTGCATTGAGTAAGTACTTGTGTGGAGGTCCAATGTCCATCTGCTGCCTTAATGCTAAACCTATAAATATATGCATGTAGATCTATAAATATATTTATATTTACATATGTACATGCCTTTATTTAGAGCTCTATAAATGCCCTTTACCTCCTAGTTCTTTCCTCTATTTCCTTTTACTTTCCTCTTGTCCTACTATCATGCTCAGCCTTCATTTGGGTTTCAGTAATTTCTCTCGGTTACATTGTCCTTGCTGAATCCCTACCAGGCCTCTCACACCTTCCTTGACACTAATTTTGGATCCCTCATTGCCTTTTTATCTCTGGGTTGGTCAATACCACCTCCTTTCCCCCACCTCCTCCTCTCCCATGTCCCCCCAGAACCATTGGTCCCATTGTTTTCTCCTCCAGACTGTTCATCCAGCCTATCTTATCTACATAGATATGCAGAGATAGTAATGTGCACTAACAAACAAGGCATAGCAAGAAAAAATGATAAAAAAGAACACAATGACAAAGAAAACCAATGACCAAGGAAAAAATTAATTAATTAGAAAAAGAGAAATACCTGTAAATAGATCAAGATCTTTTTTTGTGACCTCTAAGCATGTCCTCCAGTTGAGTCCAATGAAGTACCATACTCTGACCCCAAAGTCTATCTGTTGCACTCCCTCAGGAGCTCCCTGCTCTGCTACCCCCATTGCTCTGCCCCACACCCTTAGTGTTTTGCCTCGGTGTGTTGGGGTCAGACCAGGCCAATCCCAACACTGAGTCTCCAATGTTGTCTCCCGTAGGGACATGGGTCAGCAAGGGCCGTTGTGTCTCATAGTGGGATCAGCCATATGGTCCACTGTGTGCATGGGCTGTTCGAAGTGGGCCTATCATTCTCTATGCCTGGTGGGCCAGGATGTGCTCCACTCTCTTCCTCCCCATTCATTTGCTCCCATGTGCTCTGATCAGACATGTCCCTCTCCCGGAGCTGCAGCTTCAGTGCTGTCCTCTGAAGTAAATTCTTCTGGGGGGAGTGGCAACTGTCCACGTAGCTGGGATTGCAGCCAGGCCCTCATTCCCCTCCACTGGCTCCCCTCAACTGCTTTTTTAAGAAGTCACATTTTGAGTGCCTTCCAACCTGAGGGGCTCATTTCCTGTCACTATTTAGACTATGAGCCACTGGTATTCAGAAGGTTTTCAGTAATAACTTTTGAAATATACTAACTCTTCTCTCTTCCTAGGCTCTTAGTCTGGAAGTTCTTCTAAATGTGTCCATTGTGTGTGATGCTGTTGGTATTTGAAATACTGGTGGTACAACTTCCAGCATAACAGCAACATGCAAGCCACCAGAGTACAACACACTATTCAACTAGTGGTAGGAAACATTCTATCCAAGTGTAATTCCTACTGTAGTCAGTATCCTTTTTCTAACCACATACAAAGCATTGTTTAGTTTTAGTGTATTGAATATCGAATCTAGGCATTTTGAATATCTTAACAGTTGTTCATGTCTTATATTTATGATAAGCTTGAGTAAGTAATATGTGTAGGGTAGAAGTTAATTGGAGAAAGCCCAACCCTATCATTAGTTTGGGTGGAAACTATGCTAGTTTGTTGTCATTTATCTAACACGCAGTCATTGAGCATGTAGAAAGCCATCAAGTCAGGCCTTGGGCAGTGGTACTGTTACATACCCCAAAGTCTTTGTTCTCAGAAATAATTGTAATAGCTAACATATATTGATTGCTTATTATTTGCCAGATACTGTGCTAAGAACTTCATTTATGCAAATTATTTCATTTAATCCTCATGATCCTATACACAGGAAACATTATTGTTTTCATCCTCACTTTAAGATGAGAGCAGAGGTCAGGCAATTTGTTCAATGTCAAGTTTGATGTTTATAAGTCAGGATGATATTCAAAGCTATTGACAACAGGTATGGCAAGGGCACTTGACAATTGGAATAAACATTGACACAGTCCTATAGCAGGGACTGATATCAAGTGACTCCCTATAGTGGCTAGATTATAGGCTGACCCAGTTTGCGTGAGTGGGGAAGGGATCGTATAGACGGAAAAGGCAGACCAATGGCTGACTTCATCTCTGAGTATAAAACAAGGCAGTTGTTTGAGAGTTTACGTAGAGTATTAATTTGAGACATCAGTTCAACAGATACCTTATGTTGTGCCAGACACTATGTAAACCCCTCAGGGTAGAATTAAGAAATGAGGAAGATGTGCTTGCTCATTTCATGGATCTTGGAATCAAGAAAGAGCTAGCCTTGGCTCTCTTTTGGAAGTTGGTTGACTTCGAGTCACTAGCTTGGTACTTCTCAGGTTCTGACCAACAGAAGCAAGGGAGAGGGAATAAAGGTTAGCAGAATATGTGATTTTTAAAGGAGTTTCAAATGATAAGGGACCACATCTTCTAAAGATATGCAAATTCCTTTATGTAAATGACACGTACCACTTAACTGACACTCTTTTCTTTTGGATGGCACGATGATAGTGTACATTTGAAACTCATCAAGACAATAAAATAATTCCCAACTGTTAAATAATTTGGACCAAGTAAACCCTGCACACAAATGTGCAATTATGTGAATTGCTGTTATAGATGTTGAAATGTAGCTGTTTACTCAATGAAAGCTAAAGGTGCTCCTTAATTAGCCTTTTAAATTCATGCTGATATTTGTACAGTTGAGTTGCCATAATTATGTTCAAATGAACCCTTGCTGCTTCAGGGAACATATGGCTATATAAAATAATAATCCTGCTGTCATTATATTCAGTGTTTATTTAATGATGTAATGGTTTAAGCACTGATGGTAATGTTCAGATGCAACAGGTTGTTAATGATGTGATTGTTGAAAACAGTAAACTTTATTTTCATAAAAAATATCTTTTGTGACTAGGCAATCTAATGTTTGACTATATCATGTTAAAACAAATTTTTCACATATTGGATGGTAAATTCATCACTGATATAAATATATGGAAATATTACCTTCAAAATTTATACTTTGTGTGCATTTATAATATGCACACTCTGGTATTTATCTACCCTCACAGTGTATATATTTATCTCTCTGTATATCTGACATTCCGGTAATTGGAAGAACAGAAACTGGAAACCCCCCAAATCCAATGTCATTGAGTGAATTCCAACACATAACAACTCTGTATAGAGTTTTCCAGGCTGTAAATCTTTATGAGAGCAGATAGCCTGAAGAGCAGCTGTGGATTCAAACGGATAACCTTTTGATTAGCAAGTGAATGGCTTATCACAAGAACCACCCAGGCTAGGCAAATAGGTAAATGGAAGCAGAGGTTTTTCATGACACCTCATCTCTCAGCCTGAATTTGTTTGCTATTGGTCGCACTGAGAGAACATGTTGCTTCACACGTTTAAAAATAAATAAGCAAACAAAAACTCCAAGCTGAGTGTTGGCCAGTGGTGAAAGCACTAGGCAGATAACCAAAAGGTCAGTGGTGTGAACCCACAAGTCACTCTACAAGAGAAAGATGTGGCTGCCTGCTTCTGGAACGATTTACAGCCTTGGAAACCCCATCAGGCAGTTCTACTCTGTACTATAGATTGGCTAACTCAGTTGCAATGGTTTTGGCTTTTGATAAAAATGAAGTAACTGATGTTCTATGAAAGGTTCCACGAAGTTGCTGCATCTGTTTCAAGTTCAGGTCGCTTGAAGATGGATGCTTGTATCTTCAGAATAAAGATACTAAGCAAACAAAGGAAAAACATATCTGCCAAGTGGATTTCTACATGATCATCATGATAGGAGATACCAGAAGATAACTGCTTCACCGGATTTTTAGTGGCTGATTTTGCAGAAGTAGATTGTGAGGCCTCTCTTCTGAGACACGTCTGCATGCATGTGAACTGACAGCTTTTTAGTTAGCAGCGAGCATGATAGCCATTCCTTCACATCAAAGGGACTTAAGAAGTCCTCATTTAGTTGTGTATGAGTCTGTCCATGAAGAGGGAAGCATTCAGCTTTTCCCTGTCATGGAGCAATTTGTTCCTCAGTGGTGCAGTATGAAAAAGTGGCAAAGGATCCAGGCTCTAAAATTAGTTGGGCCTGCATTCAATTTGTGACTTTGAAACTTATTAGTTGCAACTGTGGTCCAACTGCCCATCTTCTCCAACCCTCAGGTTCTTTAGGCCAGGACTTCTCAGTCTACGTACTACTGGTACTTTGGACTGGACAGTTAGTTCAGTGTTGAGGGGCAGCCTTTTGCATTATAAGATGTTGGAATCTCTGTCCACTAGGGTGCTAGAGTGCCACTCCCCACCACCAACTTGTGATAATCAAAAATTCTCGTTACCCAGCCAAATGTCCCACGGAGGTAAAACCACCCATAGTTGAAAACCACTGGTTTATATGTAAGGGATAATAGAATACACCTCAAAAATGTTGTTGTTAGAATAATGAGACCCCAAAGATGTCCAAGTCTGATTCCCTGAAACCTGTGAATATGTTGCTTTACATGGCAAGAGGGAATTAAGTTTTCAGATAGGATTCAGCACTCAGAGGATTTTAAAATAGGGATATTGTCCTGAATTATTCTGGTGTCTCCAATGTAATTACCAGTTGCCCTTAACTCATTGGGATTCACGATAATTCAAATGTGTTGGAGCAGAAGTTCTCCCTAGGAGTTTTCAATGACGGTAACCTTTTGGAAGTAGATCATCGGACATTTCTTCTGAGGTATCTCTGAGTAGGTTTACACTTAACCAATTGTGGAACCCAGGGACTTTGATGTATTAAAAGGCAGAGGGGGAGATCAGAATGATGGGGTGTGTAAAAGACTCCACCCGCTGTTGCTGGTTTCAAGAATGGGCCCCAGAGTCTAGGAGTGAGTGATTTTTTTAGACACTGTAATCATCTACACCGTGCTCCATAGGGTATTTCTCATTGGCTGATGTTTTAGAAGTAGAGAGCCAGATCTTTCTTCTACAAGTCTCTGGGTAGACTCAAACACTTCAGTGGTTTGGTTAGCAGCTCAGTACATTTACCTTTTGCCCATCCAGTACCCGCTTAATTCAGCTCCACTGCCAGCAAGTTGATTGGACTCAGCAATCCTATAAGGCAGAGTAAACATGCTCCATGCAGTATACAAGACTGTACATCTGTATTGCTGCTGTTGTTGTTGTTGTTGTTAGGTGCCATCAAGTCAGTCCCCACTCACAGCAACCCTCTGCACAACTGAAGGAAACACTCCAGGTCCTGGGTAAGCCTCACAATAGTTCCTTGAGCCCAGCGCTGCAGCCACAGGGTCAATCCATCTCCTTGAGGGTTTTCCTCTTTTTTATTGTCCACTAGATTTTGAGGGGCTAGGGGCTTTTGGCTTACCACAGTGGAGGCTGGCTAGGTTTTGATCTTAGTCCTGCCACTGTCTTGTCTAGAGCTGGGATCATTTGGAGCTGGCTTGGGGGCTTTATCTCAACACGGCCACAGCTTGCTGCCACCTCTGGGCAGGAATTAGACCCTTGCAGACCCATGGTCAGGGATCGGGGCTCAGCTATAGTTTTACTTTTGTTTCCCCCTCTTCTCTTTATCCCCCCACAGTCTCAGCAGGCTTATTTTTTTTTTCCTCTTTGACTTTTCCCTTTTCTCTCACATGCCACTGACAATCTCCAGACTACTCCCCTTAGCCTTTACGCCTGCACTCCACCCAGCTGGGAGCAGTCCACACTGTGCAGCATAACCCAAGGCTGGATAAAGTCCTCCTGCCCTCCACTAGGGGATATTCCACCCACCTTCTTCCCGGGGAATTCCTGCCTGCGTGGCTGGGGGAGCTCCTATCTGTCCTCTGTGGTCCTACGTGACTGAGGAAACTTCCTCCCACCTGTCTTAATACCTCACATAGCTGAAGGCAGCATGGCCAAAATCATGGGAGCATGTAGGAAAAAATAAGCAATCACATATAAAGGTTCCCAAATAAGAATGTGATCAGACCTATCAGTAGACGCTATGAAGAAGAGGAGAGAGTAGACTAAAAATTGAAGAAAATAACATAAACCCAAGAATACTCTACCCAGTCAAATTATCTCCAAGACAAGGAAAAACTCAAAGACTACGTTAGAAGAAACCCAGCCCTACAAAAGATCCTTGCTGACCCGGTATGTCCAGAAGAACAGCACTCACCGAGCATAAATAAGAGACCACCACATAGAACAACCTCACTCAGAGGGCAACAGAGAAAACAGCCCCCAAGATAGCATTGGCTTAAGGGTGGAAAGAAGTCAAGAATGACATCCCTCCCCCCATGCACAACACACTGATAAGAAAGGGAGGTAGAAAAACACCCAACACAAAAGGTATAAGATAACATCACAGAATCCACTAAGTAATGATGAGGATTTCCCTCCCCCACCATGGAGAGCAGGCATTCGGATCCATTCACTGCATTCTTGAAATGGGGACAATGTCGAACTTGGCATTTCTGTGCAATCAATTTTGCTCCATATAATTCCCCAGTGTTTCTAACTCTTTTTGCACACACATCACAGGGTTGACTTGCCCCTAAGTTTTCTCAGGCTACATCTGTCTGTGGTGACTCTGGGTAGATTTGAACCGACAACCTTTCAATGAACAGCCCATTGTGTAATCACTGCACCACCAGGTCTCCTTTACTCATGGTATTATGAGCCATTTTCCCTTTTATTCTGTAATTCTGGTGGTACACAGCTGCGTCTCGGCCTGGAGGTAGCGGGGCAGCTGCTCCCGCAGCTGGATGCAGCCCCGCAGCGCCGCCTGACAGAAGGTGCCGTGGAGCAACAGCTGGTAGGGCTCGCGAACTCCGAAATTGTTGCGGAAGAAGCCGAGATGCTTCTTGGCGTGTTTCTGCCTCGTGATCTTCATGTCTGGCCTTCATCCCTCATTCTTGCTATTGAAATTTGTTCCCTCCTTTCTTTAGTTAGGTTTGCCAGCGGCTTGTCTATCCTGTTTATCCTTTAAAAGAATCAACTTTTAGCAGCATTAATTTTTCCAATAATTTTCTTATTTTCCCTCTCCTATATCTCAGCCCAGATTTTTATTATTTCGTTTCTTTTGCTATTAGTGGGATTGTCCTGCTGACTCTGCTCTATTATTTTGGGGGAAACAGGGTAAGTACAACATGAGTCCACTGAGGTAAAAAAAAATGCAAAAGGGGCATAGGGAAAAAGCTACTGTATACATATGTTCCTGGTGTGAAGTCCAGGTTGCATAGTTGGGGCTAGGCCAAATAAAGGGATACATATGTTAGCCAACTAAAAAAGAGGTGGGGTGGAAAAAGAAATGAAAAGAAATAGGTAGTGGAGGAACAGGGTGCTAACCAACCCAAGGGGAGGGTATTGTTTTTTTCTCCACAGGGAAAGAGGGACCAGACTTCAACCCAGTGCTCCAAGATGTGAATGCAACATACCGGCATGAAGCAGTAAACCAGTAGAAAGGTCTGAGGTGCCGGCCCCCATGCCAGTTACGTGGATAACTGCCCCTTCCCCCCGAAGAACTTAAGAGGACAGCATGGAATCTGTCCTCTTCAGAGGACAGCATGGAATCTGCGGCTCCGGGAGAGGGACATGCCTGATCAGAGCACACGGGAACAAATGAAGGGGGAGGAAGAGAGAGTGGAGCACATCCTGGCCCACCAAGCCTTGAGGATGGTATCCCTGCTCAGAGCAACCAATCCACAGAGAAGGCCGTATGTCCACCCCCACTATGAGACAAGACATCCCTCACAGACCCATAGCCCAACAAGGGACAACACTAGAGATAGTGCGGGACTTGTGCCCAATCTGACCCTACCACACTAACACAAAACACTAAAGGTGTGCAACCAAACAGAAAGGGGAGCAGAGCAAGGAAGTCCCGAGGTAGTACCAAAAAATAAACTTTGGGACCAGGGTGTGGCACCCCATCAGACTCAACGAGAAAACACTCCTGAAGGGCAACAAACAGACCTTGAACTATTTACAGGCTTTTCTTTTCTTTCTTTCTTTTTTTTTTTTTTGGTCATTGGTTTTGTTGTTGTTGTTTTGTTTTCTTTTGTTGAATTGTTTTTGTGCATGTTATTATTTATGCAGGTCTATTTAGATAAGATAGGCTGGATAAACAATCTGTAGGAGAAAACAATGAGACCAATCATTCTGGTGGGACATGAGAGATGGGGAGGTGGGGGGAAAGAAAAAGGTATTAACAAACCCAGGGACAAGGGAAAAACAAATGATACCAAATAGGTGGTGAGCAGGGTGTAAGAGGCCTGGTAGGGCTTAATCAAGGGTAATGTAACTGAAAGGAATTACTGAAACCCAAATGAAGACTGACCATGATAGTGGGACAAGAGGAAAGTATAAGGAAATAGAGGAAAGAACTAGGAGGCATAGGGCATTTATAGAGGTCTAAATAAAGGTGTGTACATTTGTAAATATATTTATATATGAGGATGGGGAAATAGATCTCTGCACACATATTTATAGGTTTAGTATTAAGGTAGCAGATGGACATTGGGCCTCCACTCAATGCAAGAACACTTTGTTCTGTTGAATTGGCATTCCATGATGCTCACCTTCCCGACACGATCACTGAAGACAAATGGTTGCATAAGCAAATGTGGTGGAGAAAACTGATGGTGCCCGGCTATCAATAGATAAAGAGTCTGGGGTCTTAAAGGCTTGACGGTAAATAAGCGGCCATCTAGCTTAGAAGCAACAAAGCCCACGTGGAAAAAGCACACCAGCGTATGTGATCAAGGGGTGTCGAAGGGATCAGGTATCAGGCATCAAAGAACAAAAAAATCAAATCATAGTGAATGAAAGGGAGTGAAGATTTGGGACCCAGTCAGGATGCAGTATAGCAATGAGCCAGTCAGGGAGTAGTGTAGCAATGATGAAACATACAACTTTCCTATAGTTCCTCAATGCTTCCTCCCCACTGCCACTATCATGATCCCAATTCTACCTTACAAATATGACTAGACCAGAGGATGTACACTGGTACAGATAAGAACTGGAAACACAGGGAATCCAGGACAGATATTCTCTTCAGGACCAGTGGTGAGAATGGCAATACTGGGAGGGTGGAGGGAAGGTGGGGTAGAAAGGGGGAATCAATTACAAGGATCTACATATAGCCTCCTCCCTGGGGGATGGACAGCAGAAAAGTAGGTAAAAGGAGACGTCGGAGAGTGTAATGTATGACAAAATAATAATAAATTTATAAATTATCAAGGGTTCATGAGGGAGAGGGGAGCAGGGAGGGAGTGGGAAAATAAGGAGCTGATACCAAGGACTCAAGTGGAAGGCAAATGTTTTGAAAATGATGGCAACAAATGTGCAAGTGTGCTTGAGGCAATGGATGTATATATGGATTGTGATAAGAGTGATATGAGCCTCCAATAAAATGATAAGAAAGAAAGAATGAAAGACAGAAAGAAAGAAAATAAAAAAAGAAAATACCGTGGCTTGGGTTGGGTGCAGCTTATCCTTCAAAGTAACCTCTTTGCTTTTCAGTACTCTAAAGAGGTTTGTGTAGCAGATTTGCTCAATACCATGGATCTTTTCATCTCTTGAGTTTTGCTTCCATGAGCATTGATTGTGGATCCAAGCAAGATGAAATCCTTGATAACTTCAATCTTTTCTTCCTTTATCATGATGTTACCTATTGGCTCACTGGCGAGGATTTGGGTTTTGTTTACATTGAGTTGTAATCCATACTGAAGGTTGCAATCCTTGGCCTTGATCAGCAAGTGTTTCAAGTCCTCTTCACTTTCAACAAGTAAAATTGTGTTCACTGTATATTGCAGTTTGGTAACAAGTCTTCCACCCATCATGATGCCACATTCTTCTTCACATAATTCAGTCTCTGATGATTTGCTTAGCATGCAGATTGAGTAAGTATGGTGAGAGGATACAGCCTACAGCACCATTCGCCTGACTTTAAGCCAGGCACTGTTCCTTTGCTTTGTTGCCCACTACCTCTGGATCCACGCACAAATTCCACATGAGCACAAGGAAGTCTTCTGAATTCCCATTCTTCTCAAGGTTATCCGAAGTTTGTTATGATCCACACTGTCTTTTTAAAAATCATTTTATTGGGAGCTCGTACAGCTTTTATCACAATTTATCCATCCATACATTGTGTCAAGCACATTTTTATATTTGTTGCCATCATTCTCAAAACAGTTGCTTTCTACTTGGGCCCTTGGTATCAGTTCCTCATTTTTCCCCCTCCCTTGTTCCTCCTCCCTCAGTCATGAACCCTTGATAATTTATAAATTAGTATTATTTTGTCAAGTATTTTACACTCTCCGATGTCTCCCTTTACCCACTTCTCTGTCGTCTTTCTCCCAGGGAGAGGGTTATATGTAGATCCTTTTAATCGGTTCCCGCTTTCTACACCACTCTCCTTCCACCCTCCTAGTATTGCCATTCTAAGTACTGGTCCTGAGGGGTTCCTCTGTCCTGGATTCCCTGTGTTTTCAGTTCCTATCTGTACCAGTGCACAGCCTCTGGTCTAGCCAGATTTGTAAGGTGGAATTGGGGTCATGATAGTGGGTGGGGGGAGGAGGAAGCATTAAAGAACTAGAGGCAAGTTGTATGCTTCATCGTTGCTACACTGCACCCTGACTGGCTCGTCTCCTCCCCATGACCCTTCTGTAGGAGATGTCCAGTTGCCTACAGATGGACTTTGGGTACCCACTCCACACACCCCCTCATTCACAATATGATTTATTGTCCTTTGATGTCTGATACTTGATCCCTTTGATATCTTGTGATCCCACAGGCTGGTGTGCTTCTTCTATGTGGATTTTGTTGCTTCTGAGCTAGATGCTCACTTGTTTATCTCCAAGCCTTTAAGACCCCAGATACTATATCTTTTCATAGCTGGGCTCCAACAGCTTTCTTCACCACATTTACTTATGCACCCATTTGTCTTCAGTGATCATGTTAGGAAGGTGGGCATCATGGAATGCCAGTTTAATAGAACAAAGTGTTCTTGCATTGAGGGAGTACTTGAGTGGAGGCCCAATGCCACACTGTCTCAATATCTTGGCATCGTCAATAAAACTTAAACATCTCCTTGGCATGTTCTGCCTTGAGCCAAGATCCATTTGACATCAACAATGATAGTCCTCGTTTCAGGGACATAGCTTTCAGCATCACAGTAACACACAGCAACTACAGTGAGACAAGCTAACAAGACAAGCAGTGGATGGGAGCATCTTTTTATTGGAGTGACTGGTGGGTTTGAACAAGTGGTCATCAATGCTTAACTGCAGTGTCACTGATGATCCTTAGTGACTCCTAAGAAGCTGGGAAAAGGCCAGGAAACTGATCCTACACAGAACCCCAAGAAAGAAATGCAGCAGTCTTAAAAAAAATTTTTTTGAAAAAGATGACGAAGAAGAAGAGAATGCAAAGCAAGGGACAAATAATGAGGAAATTTATATTCTATACCCAGGAATTTATATTTCGTTTTGTGTAACACTGGTGTTAACAGATTCCCCACCTAGGGGTATGGCTGAAAATTCTCATTTTGGGTCAAATGACTAGAATGTCTTGATGAAGAACTGATGGCGAAGATTTGAGGCAGACTCGTAATTGCTTGCCCCAACTCTTCGTTCTCATTTATTCTTTATTTTAAGTCAGATGAGCCAACAGACCGACCCTCCCAAACTCTCTTGCAGTTAGTGTTGGTCATATAACACCATTCTGATTAATCAAATGCAGACATCACTCTCTAAGAGAGGACTTTTCTTCCTAAATGGAAAGTCAGAGTTTAAAAGAAGAGCAATGCAGCCCTGCTGGTACCTTGATTTTTGACTGGTCAGGCTGTGTCGATGTTTCCAACACCCAGAACAAAAGTGATTATGTCTGTTTGGTAAGCTACTGTCTCAGTGCTGCAGGGCTGCCGCTGCCGTAGCACAGTATCAACTCAAGACAGACAGACAGACAGACACTTGTCTTCTCAGTTCTAGATAGGAAAAGTCCAACTTAGAGGCCTGCCCCTGTCGGTGGTTTCTGTGGGCCTCTGTGCTAGCTCCTATTATTATTTTATTTTAATTTCGATAACTTTCCTTAGTCACTAGTTTTTAGCTTTGCTTTACCCAAGAATGTCTTTATTTTTCCTTCATTCCCGGGGGCTCTTTTAAACAGATAGAGAATTCACAGTTAAAAGCTTTTCTTTAGCAGCGTTTAAAAAATGCCGTGGTGCTTCTTTCTGACCTCTAAGGTGTTAGATGAGACAGCTTCCACCCTTGGAATTACAGCCCTCTTAAAGTAATGCATCTCTTCTCTCTGACAGGTCCCAAGAGTCTTTGTTTGTTTGTTCTTTAGGAGTTTAACTATGCCGTGTGTTTGGGTGGATTTCTTGGGGCTCATTCTGTTTGGAGCTCACTCAGATGACTGAATCTGTAGGTGTATGTCTTTCACGGAATCTGCGAACTTTCCAGATGTTATTCTTTCCAGTACTTTTTAGTGCTGGACATTCTATCTCTCTCTCTCTCTCCTTTATTATTCTGGCCCGCATGGTACAAATCTTCTGTAACTCCACAGGCTCCTGGAATTCTCTTTATTATTTTTTTTTCTGTTTTTCAGATAGGGTGGAGTCTTTTGTGGTGTACTCCAATTAACTGATTCTGCTCTGTCATTTCCAATCTTCTATTGAACCTATTCAATGAGGTTCCCCCCACTCCGCCAGTTCTATAATTTCCTCTTTTAGACGTACACATTTCAAGAGAATTTATCCTTGCTCTCTGAAGCATTTTTATGAGGACTGATTAAAATTCTTGTTGAATAATTGCAACCTTTACTTCATTTCAGGGTTGACAGGCATTTCCTGCTTCTGCGAGGCAGGCCAGGGATTGATCAGCAGCTGCTTCTTCAGTCCAGCCGATGCCACCGGCTCAGAGGCACTGCCACCTCCTTCCACAAGGTGGGACTGACATGGGGTGGAAGGGAAGTTCCCTGCTCACCTCTGCTTAAGTCACCAACAGAGAAGAAGGATGGACTGTGGTGGTATCATTTTTCCTGGGTTCTCTGGAGGAACAAAGCCAGTGATGCAGGTATCTATTTCATCTCCTTGAAGTAAATGTCTTTATTTATATGTATACATGCCAAGGATTGATGCAGTTGCTGAAACAATGGGCTTATGAATGCAAACAATGGGGAGGATAGTATAGCATGGGCAGTGTTTCATGCTGTTGTACATAAGGACACTATGAATTGGAACCAACCGGATGGCACTTAACAACAAGGTCAAAGAAATGACTCACACACCACAGAGGCTTGCAAATCCCAAATTTATAGGTCAGGGGGCAGACTGGAGACCACTGCTGGCTCACAGAACTGAGAGGCCTAGTAAGGCAACAAGCAAGAGACTTCTGCAGGCTTACATCCCAGGAACCAGAATTCAGGTGTCAAGAAGAGTACTGAGTTCCAGGGTTGAGAGAAAATGAACTTTGCCAGAACATCCCCTACATGCTGGAGGCAGGGCAAACACCCCTCCACCCCATCCCACCCTACCCCAGAGAATTCCCCCTTCCCTTTCCACTGATTGGCTTACCACAAGGGATCACGTCATGGAAGATGACGACATTATATTGCATTGCAAGTCCACTATCTGCCAGACATGGCCTAGCACAGTTGACACGTAACATGAATCATCACAGGTAGAGTGGGGTAGACTTTGTCAATGAAGGTTGTATGTTATTTGCTCATGCTTTTCCTTTTGGGGAGCAAGGTTTTCTTCTGGGTTCCTCTGGTCTGTGCCTTTTGGTGGTTCTAGGTTGGAGGTGTCCACAGCGCCTGCGTGGGATACGTGAGAGACAATGAGGACATCAAGGAAATGCATCATGTCATGTCTTAGGAGGAGGCAGGCCTCTAGGCAGTCTGCCTTCTTCTTTGTAGCTTTCAGAGTCTTCTTATTTTGTTTGTTTGCGGTGTTGGGTCTAGGCCTTTTGACTTGCAGGGGGAAGGACCTGAGAAGATTAAGATACACCCCTACTCCGCAACTTGCCTGCGATGGTAAGTGTGATGGTAGCAGCCATTTTGCAAGTCATGCACATTGGCCACGTACCTGCCGGTTAGCCGGTCGCCATGGTTTATCTGGAGGGAGCCCTGAAACTGCTCTCCATGCCCTAAATCCTCCTTGGGTTTCTCTGACTCCTGACCAGACATGTGTGTCTTTTGTTCTATGAAAAAGGGCCCCAGCTTCTGTAGGAGACCCGTAACAGGAAGACCAGAGGCAACAAGAACTGACGAGAGCTTCAGTCTACTCTCATGCGCTCCAGGTTGTGTGCTATGGCTTGTGCTTGTTCCATTTTACACAAATCTTCCTTGTCATTTGCCTGCCCTGTAGACTTCAAGCTTGATCAGCAGACCCAAAGGCAGTGGCCTTACCAAGACTTATTAATCAGTTCTACAATGGCATAAACTAAAATGCTGAACTACACACATACACACACGCACACAAACCTGAGGTTACATTAAAAAGTATGACTATCAAATCTTAGAAAACTTTATTCAACAAAAATATCAAACTGTGAACCTATGTTTCTCCCGGTGTCATCCATCCAGGTCCACACACTTCTGAAGGGCACACTTTCCTCTCTGGTCCTTTCCTGAGGAGTTCTTCCCTGAAGAACTCTTTGACCGACCCCATGTCACCATGGCCACCTGGGCCTGCCTGAGGGATGGGCCAGCTTCATTCTGAAGAGATAAGATCAGGACCATAGGGTGGATAAGATAAGGTTGCCCATAAAATTCTGATACGGTAGCCTTTAGTAACCTCGAAGAATAAGCAGATGCCTCGTCAAGATGGAAAAAATTTCTTGTGAAATGCTCCTGTTTTGTTTGTTCTCAAACAACAAACCTTTTAACATTCTTGAAACTTCTTCATAATAACCCCCTGTGATCGACCTGTGTCCTTCAAGACGGTTTATCAAGATGAACTCCTTAGAGAACCCCCAAAGAGTCATCATAACCGTCTCGGCTGACCCACGCTTACAAGTATTGCTATTAAGAGTTCCACTTTCAAACAAAAGTTTCATCGTGTCTCTGTGCGCAGTGGGTGGCTGCAGAAAAACTCCCTCAGGAATACGTATGTTTTAGTCTGCCGAGGGTGCCTGAAACAAACCCAAATGAAAGCTTTCGAGGAGGATCAGCTCGCCCAAAGGGCCGATATTTCAAGCAATCTTTTAAACAAGACCCAAACTAATGAAGATCATTTGTGAGGGACTAGTTTTATATTTCCAACAGGAGCCAAAGAGCAAGGTTCCATCAAAACAGTGGCCTGAAAGGGGATGTATTGAGCCAGTTAAAGTGGAGGGAGAGAGGTCAGTTCAGAAACTTACGGTGACTGCTTTTTCGGATTCCTTCGGGCTACATGCGCTCTATTTGCTTGAACAACACAGGATGAGCATAGGGGCTTATTCAGAAGCTTAAGAAAACTAAAAAAATCAATCGATAGATGTAGATATTATCCCATCATGGCAATGTACCTGCTTATGATTCAAGGGTAGTAGGGAATTTCCTATGATAATTTTGTTGGAAACCCTTACCCTGTCCACCCTACAGTCCTCATCTTGCCCCATTCAGATTTCTTTTTGTTCCCCAAACTCAAAGAAAGTTTCAAAGGGACATGATTTGAACAAAGGATTCTTGGGGAGAAGGGTCAGAGAGAGGATGCATCAGGGAACACAAGCTTCTTATATGGATATTTTTGCTTAATAAATTTTTTTATGACTTTGTACCGCTACTTTTTCACTTACCCTTGTGTATATCATACATAGACCAGTCTTCCCTACACCAAGCCTTCACTGGAGTTGGCAATAGTACATATTGATAACACCATTTTTTGGGTAAAATAAATCATATTATTAGGGGCTCTTACAGCTCTTGTAAAAATCCATACTTCAGTTGTATCAAGCACATTTGTACATATATTGCCATCATCATTTCCAAAATATTTTCTTTCTACTTGAGCCCTTGGTGCAAGCTCCTCTTTTGACCCCTCTCCCCAACTCTTCCACTCTTGTGAACACTTTTCCCCTTCCCTCCCCCACCCTTCCACCCTTCACCTTGTGAACACTTGATAATTAATACATTATTTTTATTGTCATATTTCACACCATCTGCTGTCTCCCTTCACCCATGTTTCTGTTGTTCACCCCCCTGAGGGGGTGATTTCAACAATCATTGAAATCAGTTTTCCCTTTTTCCTCCTTCTCCCCCCACTTCCCCCTATCCTCATGGTATTGCTACTCTAATTATTGGTCCTGTGGGATTTATCTGTCCTGGATTCTGTGTATCGAGAGCTCTTCTCTATACCACTGTACATGCTCTGGTCTAGCCAGATTTGTAAGGTAGAATCAGGGCATTGATAGTGGGGGTGGGGGGAGCATTAAAGAACTAGAGGAATGTTGTGTGTTTCGTTGGTGCTATTCTGCACCCTGGATGGCTTGTCCTTTCCTTGTGACTCTTCTGTGAGTGCTGTCCAATGGTCTACAAAGGGGTCTTGGATCTACATTCTGACCCCCCTTGTTCCCATCACAATGGTTGTTTTTTCTTCTTTCTTTTGGCTTCTGATGCCTGATACCTGCTCCCATGGACACCTTGTGATCACATTGGGTTGGTGTGCTTCTTCCATGTGGGCTTTGTTGATCCCTAGTAGATGGCCACTTGTTTAACTTCAAGCCTTTAAGACCCCACATGCTACATCTTCCAATAGCCATGTACCATCAGCTTTCTTCACCACATTAGCTTATGCACCCATTCTGTTTTCCATGATTGTGTCAGGAAGGTGACACGAACCACAGAAGCCAGGTTGATCCCACCATTTTAAGTAAGAAAACTTTTAATTTTCAAATAGTCTTAGATTTATAGAAAATTGTGAAAGTAAGCAGAGCCTTCACATCTAGCTTTCACTATATTTTTTTCTAACAGCCTTACTGAGGTTTAATTCACGTGCCTTACATCATGAGCGGAATTATCTTGTTGTTGTAAGGTACCATCAAGTCAGTTTCTGACCAATAGCAACCCTATGCTCAATCCACTGCATGGTCCTGCGCCCTCCCCACAATTGTTTCTATTCCTGAGCCCATAGTTGCAGCCATGGTGTCAGTCCATCTCGTCGAGGGCCTTCATCTTTTGCTGCTCTTCCACTGGACTAAGCACGATGTCCTTCTCCAGAGACTGGTTGCTCCTGAAAAATAACCCCTTCCAAATATGTGTTAACTTAGCTAGGTCTTGATTCCCAGTCTTCCATGTTGTGCAATGATGCACTTGTCCTACACATTGGAAACTGTAATCTCTTCCTGTGTTCCACGAGGCAGGATTTGGTTATGTTAATGAGGACTAGACCGCGTTTATCATGTTAAAGAGGAGGTTCTCAGGGCAGTGACTCAAAGCATGCGCAGTGCTCAGGCTCTCCTTGGGTTGGTGGTAGGACGTCCTTCCTTTTCTGTTTACTTCTCTTTTCTTTTCACAAAACGAAACGTAATGCCTCTATTTTCCTTTCTGCAAGGTAGACAAGGAAGTGATGTAAATCTTGCTATAAAAAGTTACAATTTTAAATAATGGGTACTATCAATTACTGATCCTGTTAAATTAATGGGTGTGTAGATAATTAAGATAATTGACAGAGGCATACTATTAAAATCAGGATCTGAATCTCTCTGAGATTATTGGGCAAAATAGCATCAGAATAGAGAAAAGGAGGCTGGTTTCATTTGAGCTTGACCATATGCCCCTGAGGCTGCACGGAGTGGGTCAATTTCTAGAAGTGTACCTTTAGGCGAAACGGAGATTACAATTCTGGGAAGATGAATGCAAGCTCCAGACCAGAATGCAACATGACATTTTAAAGAGTTGTTTTGTATTTCTTATAACTACATCCTTGAGATGTGATGTCTCCAGAGGAGAGCATGGACAGGAGACTAACAACTCACTCTGGGCAGTGGACAATGGAAGCACTCCGAATTGACCACAGCTGTTCAGAGTCAGACTAAGATCTTTCTTCTGCTCTCCTATCTAATCAACCTCATCGAACGGCTACCATGCCCCACATAAAATATATATAATTTTAACATCAAGAAATTGAAATTTTATAGATTTCCAGTTTCACTAGGTGTATATTATTCATTTTGTTCTCATGATTTCAACTGTACTATTTATATGCAGTCATATGAGTAGTGAGCTGAGTTAGAGCAGGCTGATTGATGCATGACATTTTATAAATTTTAATTAAATGTTTTAAAATTTTGGCCAGTATTATTTTTTCCATTTAAAAATGTTTTATAGGTTCTTAAAAACTAGTGATCCCAAACACTTTGCCAATAATGCTTAGCAAATACAATTTAAATTCTACATGGGGAAAAATACCCCACAGACTCTGGGTTTTCATTTTCTTTACTGAGGAGTGCTTGCTCCCATCTCAGAACGATAGAGTTATCCTCTGTGATCTGGAATTAATTTTGTGTATGGCGTACACTTCATTTTGAAATATGTGGGCATCAAATTATCCCCTGTATTTGTTTTTTTCTGAGACACAGTTGTTACAGAGACATGCTTATCTGATGTATTTAGTGCTACCATTGCAGAAATATCACAAGTGGATGCCTTTAATAAACAGGAATGTGTTCTCTCACAGTTTAGGAGGCTAAACTAAAATAAAAACAAACCCAAACTCACTGCCATCAAGTCAATTCTGACTTATAATAATCCTATAGGCAGAAGTAAAACTGCCTATTTGGGTTTCTGAGACTTTAAATCTTTATAGCAGCAGACAGACTTATCTTTCCCCTGAGAAGCAGTTGATGGGTTAGAACAGCCAACCTTATGGTTACCCCCGTAGTGTGTCGCCCCCTCTGCCACCACAGATCTTCCCTTTAGAAGTCCAACCTTCTCTAGGAAAAGAATATTGAAATACCACAGAGTACTAAAAGGTCAAAATGATCTACTTGGAAGAAGTACAGACAGGGTGCTCCTAAGAGACAAGGATGTCGAAGCTTCATCTTACATACTTTGGACATGTTGTTAGGAGAAACCCTGGAGAAGGATATCAGACTTGGCAAAGTAGAGGGGCAGCAAAAAGATAGATCCACACAATGACTGCCACAATGGGCTCAAGCATAGGAACAATCATGAGGATGGCGCAGGACTGGGCAATGCTTCGTTCTGTTGTGCATAAGGCTGCTGTGGGTGGAAACTGACTCGATGACAGCTAACAGAGCTTGAAGACAAAGCAGGTGCATAAGCAAATGTGGTGAAGAGAGTGGGTGGTGCCCAGCTATCAAAAGTTATAGAGTCTGGGGTCTTAAAGGCTTGAAGCCAAATAATCAGCCATGTAGCAGGGAAGCAAATACACTCAATGGAAGAAGCACACCAGCCTACGTAATCATAAGGTACCAACGTGATCAGGCACCTCAGGTATGAAAAGATTCAAAACAAACAACTATAATGATGCAAAAGATGGGGGTTGGAGTGGAGACCCAAAGTCCATCTGTAGACAATTGGATATTCCCCTCCCTCCCCCTGCCCCAGAAGTGGATAAGGAAGAGCTGATTCAACCAAGGTGACAAATCACACATCGTTCCTCTAGTTCCTGAATACTACCTCTCCTCCCCCCACCACCATGACCCAGTTTTACCTTACAAATCTGGCTAGACTGGAGAACATACATTGATACAGATAAGAGCTCTGGACACATGGAATTCAGGAACGATAAACCCCTCAGGAACAGTAGTGTGAGTAGCGATATCATGAGCAGAGGGGGAGGGAGTGGAGGGGGAAGAGGGATAAAGGGGAAACCCATCACAGGGTTGGATATATAGCCCCCCTGAAGGGAATGGATAACAGAAATGTGGATTAAGGGAGACAATGGACCATGTAAGATATGAAATAATAACAATATATAATTGACCAAGGATTCATGAGGGTAGGAGGGGAGGGGAGGGAGGGAGGGGGAAAAGGAGGAGCTTATACCAAGGGCTCAAGTAGAAAATGTTTTGGAAATCATGATGGCAAAATATGTACAAATATGCTTGATACAACTCATGTATGGAATGTTATAAGAGCCCCTGATAAAATGATTTATATATATTAAACTAAACAAAAAACAGCTCTAGGAAAAGGCTTTCTATCTTCATAGGTTCTACAGAAGGAACTTCATCTTCTTTCAACATCTTTAATGTGCGGCATTCCTTGGAGATGTTTATGTGTCTTGGCACCATTCTTCCCCTTGATCTAAGAGTTTCTCTGTGTGGGAACTCGAGGTCCAAATGACACATTCCACTACTGACTCTTCTTGGTGGCAGTAGGTCCTTCTACTCCGCTCACTTTTCTCTCCTATCATTTCTATTAAGAGAAAAGATGTTTCAGGCCACACCCCAGAAAAACCTTCCTTATACTGGATTAGGTGGTGAAAGGATTTTTAAAAATTTTGCATCTAACCCATAGTCCTTTTACAGCGGATTGGTCTATCATATCAGAAACAACACTGGGAATCATTATATAGTTGATGTAACTGCCATACAAGAGAAGCATGTTCCAACCAAGTTGACATATTTTTTTTGTTTTTAAATCATTTTATTGGGGCTCATACAACTCTTATCACAATCCATACATACATCAATTGTGTAAAGCACACTTATACATTCATTGCCCTCATCATTCTCAAAATTCACTTTCCGCTTGGGTTCCTGGAATCAGCCCCTTATTTTCCCTGCCCCACCCTCCCCGCTCTTCCCTCCCTCAGGAACCCTTAATAATTTATAAATTATTATTTTATCTTGTCTTACACTGCCCGGGTCTCCCTTCACCCACCTTTCTGTCTCCCATCCCCCAGAGAGGAGGTTATATGTAGATCCTTGTGATCGGTTCCCCTTTTCTACCCCCCCTTCCCTCCCGGTATCGTCACTCTCACCGCTGGTCCTGAGGGGCTCATCTGTCCTAGATTCCCTGTGTTTCCAGTTCCCAACTGTACCGCTGTGCATCCTCTGGTCTCACCAGGTTTGCAAGGTAGAATTGGGATCATGATAGTTGGGGGTGTGGGTGGGGGGGGAAGCATTTAAAAACTAAAGGAAGGTTGTGAGTTTCATTGAAGTTGACATATATTTTGGGGGAACAAAATTCAATCCATGACATGTTTAGCAAATCAATCCACTGCTGGAATCACACGAAGAGACCAGGTAAGGAAAAAGAAGTAGCACAGGTAAAATACATATAAAGACTGGAGGAAACAATCCTTTTCCCATTGTGGAAACAATGTCAGTCACTCAGAATGTCTTCCTGGGATTTGATATTCCGTTGTTAGCTGTAGTTGCCTCATGGAAACCTTATGTAAAACAGAATAAAACCCTGGTTGGTCCTGAATCGTCACAATAGCCAGCGTATTTGATTCCAAGTACTATTATGCTAATCTACACGACTAAGGGTCTTCCATGGACCTCACTAGTCCTCTGTCTCACCAAATATGATATCTTCCTCCAGCAATTGATTTCCTCTAACGATATATCCAAAGCAAGGCAGTCAAACACTAGGCAGTACTTATATATATTGTGGTTGAGTTATGTCCATGTGTTAGTCCAGGCAAACTAGAGAAACAAATTCATAGGCACTCAGATATGGATAAGAAAGAGCTTTATATACAAGAGCAGTTGACTATTGAGAAAACATCCCAGCCCAGTCCAGATCAAGTCCATAAGTCCAATATTAGCCCATATGTCCAAGATCAATCTATAAAGTCCTCCTTAGACTCACGAAACCCATGAAAATGACACCGAATGCAGGAAGATCACAGGACAGTGGCTGGAAGGTCTTGTGGATCCAGTGGTGGTGTAAACAACTCAGCGCTGGCAGGGGTCTCCACGTGGCTCCTCCAGGTCCATTAGGCTTATTTTCTGTAATGTCTCACAGGGAGTTGGCCTTGTAAGTAGAGTCTCCAAGGCAGTGAGGGTGTATCTTAGAAGAAGTACAGCCAGATTACGCTTTAGAGATGAGCCCTTTTCTCAAGTACTTGGGACATGTTATCAGGAAGATCAGTTCCTGGAGAAGGACATCATTCTTGGTATAGTAAACGGACAACGACAAAGAGGAAGGGCCTCAAGGAGATGGATGGACACAGTGGCTGCAACACTGGGATCAAGCACAGGGACAATTGTGAAGATGGTGCAAGGTGGGGCAGTGTTTTCTTCCGTTGCACATAAATCATGAGTTGGTACCAACTTAATGGCATGTAACACTAGCAAGTTAATATTGTAAATCCTAACCTCGACACTCATTTGTAAGTAAGGTTTTCTTTGTTCTATTAATGAAGCCACAGCAGTATAAGGTATGTTTTAAAACAGTAACTTTTGAAATATTAAAGGCGAACATTCGGTACAAAAAGTAAACACACACACACACACACAGTTCATAAGCACAGGTAGGGAAAGATGTTGCCAGGCCCCATGAAGACAGCTAAGGAATTGAGGGAGAGAGCTAGGAAGAGGCAAGAACCTTCCAGTCATAAGTGACACCGAGAGAAAGACTTCCCCTCAAGCCCGTGCCCTAGATTTGGTCTTTCTGACTCCCTGGCGGCAACAAGAGGCTCAGGCCCATTTGTAAGGATGGCGCAGGGCCAGGCAGTGCTTGATTCTGTTGTACATAGGGTCCCTATGGGTCAGAACCGACTTGATGGCACCAACCCCCACCACAACAACCACAGCAGCCTCACCTTGGTTAGCTGTTGCTGCTATAACCAAGTGATCACAAGTGGAGAAAATTAGAAACACATTTGCCCACAGTTCAGGAGGCTAGAAGTTTGAATTCTGGGTGCTTGCCCGAGAGAACGTCTATCTGCATCCTCATTCCTTGAAGATCTCCATGTGTCTTGGCATCTATCTGACCCCAACTCTCTCTCTGTTCCCTTGTTTAATATTTTTAGATACCAAAAGAGATGGACTCAAATACATCCTCTACTAATCCTGCCTTATTAATATAACAGAAAATTCATTCTCAAATGGGATTATAACCACAGCGGGTTGCTGTGAGTCAATTCTGACTCGGATTTATGGACAGAGTAGAACTGCCCCCATGGCTTTCCAAGACTGAATCTTACTGGGAGCAGCAAGCCTAGCCTTTCTCCCATGGAGTGGCTGATGGGTTTGAACTCTTAACCTTGAGGTTATCAGCCCAATTTGTGATGCATTACACTACCAGGGCTCTCTAATACCCATTTTCAATAGAGTAGAACTGTCTTGTGGGTTTCTGAGGCTATACATCTTTACAGGAGCAGAAAACTACATCTTCCTCCCATGAAGCAGCTGGTGAGTTCAAATTGCTAATCTTGGATTGAATAGTCCCATTCTACCACCAGGGCTCCTTACACCACAGGCTTAGAGGGAGGATTTACAACCCTTCTGCTTGGGGACACAATTCAACCCATAACAAATTCCTCCATTGAGAAAGTAAATTTCTGCTGATTAAAGTCACCCACCAGAAAAATATGCTCATATTGTATGAAGTCATAAAATTATGTTGGAGATGACTAGATGACAATTTCTTTAGAAATATCTCCCTAGTGACAGATGATCAAAGGGATTCTGGGTAAGAGGACCAATCTGATCAACAAAGTCAATCGATTTTAAAAAATTTTAATAAGCAATTTTATTGGGGGCCCTTAAAGCCCTTAAAACAATCTATACCTCAATTGTATCAAGCACATTTGTCCATATGTTGCCATCATGATTTCCGAAACATTTTTTTTCTACTTGAGCCCTTGGCATCAGCTCCTCTTTGCCCCTCCTCCCTCCCTCCCTCCCTCCCTCCCCTACCTTCCCTCTCTCGTGAACCCTTGATAATGTATAACTTATTTTTATTTCATATTTTACACCGTCCACTGTCTCCCTTCATCCACATTTGATTTTGATTTCTAGATGTCAATGCCCTTTTCCCTTCAAAAGAGTTGTATGTGAAAGACATATCTCAGAGAAGAAAATTTTTCAAAAGAAACAAGATTTGAAGTTAAGAGTGGCTGCTGAGTGTGGGAGGCAGCAGAAGCCAACAAAAGCCTCCTTCATGGAGGCCCCTGCCTGTTTGCACAAACATTCCAGATGTGCCGTAAGAAGAGCAGGCGAAGGGCCTGAGGTTGGATCAGACGTAGAACCTTCCCAGAGAGGGCTCTGAGCGAGCTTGGAAGGGCAGTGCAACCCCAGGCTCTCTTATGGGTTCACACAGTGGATGGCAGGATTTCTGGGCAACCCTTTTTCAAAACAGCCATTTGCTCTGGATTCTGGCAACCTCCCCCTTCACAATCAGAGGGGGTAGCAGCTCCTGATGATTGGCTACCCTGACCTTGCTTAAAACAGGTAGCTGCTGAGTTGACTCTGAACCAGGGCTGGTATTTTGGAAGTTTAACACAAAGGCTTCTAAGGAAACTTTCAGCCTTCTTTTGGTGATACTTTGAATATTTTTATTTTTTAAGAGTTTTTTTTCTTTGTTCCTATTATGGAGTAATATTATGAAATATTTTTTCTTATTTCCATATGTAACATCTTTTCTCTCTGGGGCATTAAAAACAACTTCAAACTCACAGCCATTAAGACAATTCTGACTCACAGCAATGCTATAGTACAGGGTAGAGCTGCCCTTGTGGATTTCTGAGACTCTGCAGGAGCAGACAGCTTTGTCATTATCGCAAGAAGTGGCTGAGAGTTTCAAACTGCTGACCATCCAGGTAGCAGCCCAAAGTGTAATGATTAATTATAGTTAATGTTGTGCTAAAGTCTCCGTCTTTTGTGTCAAAGTTTATCCTAAAGGGGTGGTGGTACTCTTCAAAGGTGATTAGAAACTGTTTTACAGAGAGTGACCTGAAACTGGAGTCTCCCTGTGGGACAGGATTCTTAATTAGGGGTGAGTTTTGCCTCCCTTAAGGGGATATTTGATAATAGCAACCATTTTGATAGTCATGCTGGGAGGATGGTGCTGAACTTGGGACCTTTAGTGGATAGAGGCCAGAGATGCTGCTGAATATCCTGCAACACACAGACAGCCCCTGTGACAAAGAATTATCTGGACCAATATGCTAATAGTGCTTAGATGGACAATTCTTACTGTAAGGTGAGAGGGTGGCCGCCCTGCTTTCCCACTGTGGGCCCCCAGTGCTAGGAGCTGAAGAACTTTTCGTTGGCATGCCCAATTTCTGTAGTCCCCTGCAAGAAGACATACCTGGCTGCTCCTATTGTACAGCAAGGCAAGGGAGGTGACCTGGGGAGGTGCTTGAGATTTAGGGTGCAGACTTGTGGTCAGCATCCTGGTTCATTCCTGCATGTCATTCTCCTGGTTCTCGCTGGATCATTTATCTGCAGAGGGCTGGTCACCAGCCAAAGCAGGAGAGAATACAGACATGAGGGCCTCACTTTTGCTTGTATAGTTTTTAGAACCAGCTCTTTGTTACCACCACCAACTCACTCTTACTTGACATGCTTCTGAGGTCTCAATACCTGAGCCCTTTGGGGGTCCTCAGGGTCAAAGGGCTTGCTCTTGGCAGGCATCACCTCTGTAGACACTGACTTGAACTTCATCTGTCCTGTGGAGACATCTACCATGGCTACATCTGCTTTCCCTCCTGGTGTGCTGTGGTTTAGGGTTACAGATGTTTCCTTGTACATCAAAGATGAAATTTAAGTTTCTCTTGCTTCTGCTACCCAAGGGGTGAAAGCATTAGAAATGTCTTTTTTAAAAGATGTAGCCAGAATTACAGAATGCAACATTCAAATGCAACATCAAATAAAAATCTTAGTTTCTCTGTCTCCAGTTACCTCTAGTGCACAGTTGAACCATAGTTGGTGTTCTTTTGCAGTATGGTCATAGAAGGCCTTTCGGCATTCTTAGAATTCATCAAAGTTTGGTTCTGGCTTGTTTTGTTTTAAACTTTGGTGTGTGTGTGTGTGTGTGTGTGTGTGAGATTTGGTGGAGGTTTACATATCAAATAAAATTGTTTGCATTCAGTAACTTAAATAACTTAATTCAACCTCCCTGATGCTTGCCTCAGACCCCTACCAGATCTTGCTCTGACGATTCATTTTGCAAAGAAGGGAAAAGAATAAGTCAATGAATTGGAGGCTCAGAGGAGACGGGACTGAGCGAGGCAGGGCCATGCATAGATCTGGAAGTCAAAGAAGGAAAAAGGAGAGGATGCGAGGTGACGAGCAGCCGAGTCAGAGAACTATGTGGAGCTGCCAAAAACCTGGGAAGGAACAGAGTACGCTTGATTACTGTTGGAGCTTCACAGGTAAAATGATCGAGTCGTCATATTAATCATAGGAGGAGTGCACTATGATTGCCATGTTCGTGATTACCTCTATGTGGAAACAGGCGTTCAGAGGTAAACAGTTTTAATGCAACACCTCCGTTACAATCTCCTCAGTGGACCCTCGCTTATCCCGCACCCTCCCTATTGTTCCTGTTCACATTTCTCCTTTCCTCTGAATTTTGTCCATTGGCAAAGGCTCCCCTTTGGATCTTAAATGGTTGATTGTTCTAATGCAGCGGGGAGTGCAGTTCCTGACACGAAGGGTGAGGGTCATAGTCTTGGTCTCTATCTGAACAGAAAGCCTCATCTCTTTTAAGATTTTGAGTTTTGTTCCATATTTTTTCTCTCACTCAATCCAGGAACTTCTTTTTTAATGATAAGTCATTTTATTGGGTGCTCATACAACTCTTATCACAATCCATACATCCATCCAGTGTGTCAAGTATATTTGTACATATGCTGCCATCATCATTTTCAAAGCATTTTCTTTCTACTTGAGCCCTTGGTATCAGCTCCTAATTTATCCTCCTCCTTCTCCCTCCCTCTCTCCTTATCTCTCTCCCTCCCTCCCTCATGTACCCTTGATAATTTATAAATTATTATTTTTCATGTCTTGCACTGTCCAATGTCTCCCTTTACCCTCTTGTCTGTTGTCCATCCCCCTGGGAGGGGGTTATAGGTAGGTCATTGTGATTGGTTTTTCCCTTTCTCCCCCTACCTTCCCAGTCCCCTCCTAGTAGAGCTACTCTCAATATTGGTTCTGAGGAGTTGATCTGTCCTGTATTCCCTGTGTTTCTAGCTCTTATCTGTACCTATGTACATGCTCTGGTTTAGCCAGGTTTGTAAGGTAGAATTAGGGTCATGGTAGTGGGGGAGAGGAAGCATTAAAGAACCAGAGGAAAGCTGTATGTTTCATTGGTGCTATGCTGCACCCTGACTGGCCTGTCTTCTCTCCATGACCCTTATGTCCAATTGCCTACAGATTGGCTTTGGCCTTCCACTCTGCACTGCCCCCCTCATTTACATTAAGATTTTTTGCTCTGGGTGTTTGATACTTGATACCCGATCCTATCAACACCTCATGATCACACAGGTTGGTGTGCTTCTTTCATGTGGGCTTTGTTGCTTATGAGCTAAATAGCTGCTTGTTTATCTTCAAGCCTTTAAGACCCCAGATGCTATATCTTTTGATAGCCGGGCACCATCAGCTTTCTTCATCACATTTGCTTATGTACCCGCTTTGTCTTCAGGGATTGTGTCAGGAAGGTGAGCATCACAGAATGCTGGGTTATTAGAACAAAGTGTTTTTGTGTTGAGGGAGTACTTGTGTAGAGGCCCAATGCAGGACCTTCTGATATGATCCTTTCCAGAACAGTTTATAGGATCCAAAGACGATAATATATCTTCGACTATATTTACCACCGTCAAAAGAAACCTCGAAAAGTGTTAGTGACCACTCCTTTTTCCCCTAAACCCAAGCTGCGTGGCCTTAGGCAACTGCCAATTGACCGTCTGTCTCTATACATTTGCTTATTGTACTTATTTAATACAAGTGTAATCATATAATAAGCAAGGGGTGGGTAACTTTGAGAATTCAGTTTCACTTTACCCAAGCCATGACATTTTCAATTGCTTTGTATGCATGCAAATATTGGACATCAAATAAGGAAGACCAAAGAACAATCGATGCACTTGAATTGTGGTGTTAGTGAAGAATATTGACAGGCCATGAATTGCCAAAAGGACAAGAACAGCCTGAATACTTCCTGGAGGCAAGGATGGTGAGACTTCACATTACGCACTTTGGACATGTTTTCAGGAGAGACCAGTCCCCACAGAAGGTCGTCATGCTTGGTAAAGTGGAACAGCAGTGAAAGAGGAAGGCCTCCAGGGAGAGTGAGTAACACCGCGGCTGCGACAACAGACTCAGCATTGGAACAATGGTAGGTATGGAGCAGGACCAGGCAGCGTTTCATTCTGTTGTGCACAGGGTCACTCAGAACTGACCTTGTGACCAACAACCCAAAGCATAACCCACTATTCCAGCGGAGCCTTTAGCCCAGATATGTTGTTGATATTCGGTACCATCAAGTCAGTTTCAACTCATACAGTCTCTGTGAGCAACAGAACAAAACTTTGCTTGGTCAGGCACCATCTTCACAATTGTTGTGTCTGAGCATTTGCTGCAGCTTCTGTGTCAACTCATCTCGCCAAGGGTCTTTCTATTTTCTCCTGCCCATACACTTTACCAAACATGACAGTATATCCCTTTCCATGAACTAGTCTCTCCTGTTAAGGTTTTCAAAGGAAATGAGAAGAAATCTCACTTCCAAAGAGCATTCTGGCTGTACTTCTTCCCAGACAGACTTGTTCATTCTCGCAATCCAGTGTTTTTAATATTCATTGCCAGCACCACAATTCACACACACCAATTCTACTGTGGTCTTCCTTATCAAAAACCAACTTTCACCAGCATATGAAATAATGCCATGGCTTGGGCCAGGCTCAACGTGGTCCTCCAAGTGACATGCTAGCTCTTCAAGGTTTCACAAAGGGTTGTGCACCACATTTGCCTGATACAGTAGGCTGTTTGTTTGTTTTTTCACTTCCACAAGCATTGATTGTGGATCCAAACAAAATGAAAATCTTGACATTTTCCATATTTTCATTAGTTATCATGATATTATTTATTTGTCTACTTGTGAGGATTTGGGGGTTTTATTTACATTGAATTTCAATTCATATGGAAGATTGAAGCCCTTGGTCTTCATCATGCAGTGTTTCAAATCCTTCTCCCTCTCAGCAAGCAAGGTTGTCTCATCTGCGTATTGCAGGTTGTTAGTAAAGCCTTTATCCAATCCTGACGCCATGTTCTTCTTCATGCATTCTGGCTTCTCCTCTTGTCGGCTCAGCATGCAAATTGAATGAATATGGTGACGGATACAACCCTAACACACACCTTTCCTGATTAGAAGCCATACTATCCTCTTGTTCCATTTGAATGATGGGCTCTTGGTCTATGTACAGGGTCTACACGAGCACAGTGAAGTTTTCTGGAATTCCCTGTTCTTTTCAATGTTATTCACATTTTGTTATGATCCATGTGGTAGAATGCCTTTGCATAGTCAACTAAACATATTTCTGGTATTCTCTGATTTCTGCCAAGGTCCTTCTGATATCACTCATGGTATTCTCCATTCTCCATCCTCTTGTGAATCCAGCTTGAATTTCTGGCCCCTCCCCTGTCAACATACTGTTTCAAACCTTTAAAAATGATTCGGAGCCAAATTTCTCTTGCATGTGTTCTTCGTGATATTGGTCCACAATTTCTGCATTCTGTTGCTTTCTGGAAAAGGGGCAGCCAAACAAGCCCCAGTCACCAGAAGAAAAGCAATAATGAAGATTGCAGCAGAAGCACAGGAGTTAATTCCAGAGCGCCTCATTGTCCTTATACGGAATTATGCAAGGATCAAGCGGAGATTGTGCGAGTCAACAAGGGACTACTGCATGATTTAAAATCAGGAAAGGCATGCATCAGGGTTGTATTCTGCCACCATACTTATTCAACTTGCACGCTGAGGAGATAATCAGAGAAGATGGATTATATGAAGAATATGTGGCATCAGGATTGGTGGGAGGCTTATTAACAACCTGAGATATGCAGATGACACGGCCTTGCTTGCCGGTTACGTGGAGGATTTGCTGATAGATACAAAAAAAATTGCAGCCTTCAGTAAGGACTGCGAGTCTGTACAAAGAAGATCCAAATCCTCACAATTGGACCAATAGTTAACATCATGATGGATGGAGATCGATGTCAGGAATGTCATCTTGCTTGGATCTACAATCATTGCTCATGGAATCAGCAGTCAAGAGATCAAAATACTCACTGCATTGGATAAAGCTACGTGTCTGTCATTTTGTTGTACTGTGGTGGTTTGTGTGTTGCTGTGGTGCTGGAGTTATGTCACTGATATTTTAAACACCAGAAGGTTCACCCAACATGAACAGGTTTCAGCAGAGCTCCCAGACCATGAACAAACGATGAAGAAGGACTAGGCTGCCCACTTGAGGGGAATTAGCCACTGAAACTCTGTGGATAGCGTCAAAACAGTGTCAGAGACCGAAGACCCAATCAATAAAAACAAAGCATTGTCAGAGAGAGTGCCAGAAGATGAACCTCTCAGTTCAGAAATACTCAAAATATGACTGAGGAAGAGGCGGCCTCTCAAAGTAAATTTGACCATAATGAAGCGGCTGGAGTAAATCCAGTGTGAGTGAAGTCTCTGGGACCTTCATTTGCTGATGGGACTGACTCAAAATGACAAGAAACAACTGGTGGGGGTGGGTGGAACTAAAGATAAGAGAATTTGCTCTAAGTGAAGTATGAAGTTGGAAAATTGGGAGCTATCAACATAAAATGGAAAGCATGAAGATCGATATGCGAGGCATTAGTGAGCTGAACTGCATTGGCATTGGCCATTTGGAATCAGAAACTCATAGGGTTTGCTATGCAGGAATGACACACTCAAGAGAAATGGCATTGCACTCATTGTCAAAGAGGACATTTCAATATCTATCTTTAAGTACACTGCTGTTTGTGATAGGATTATATCTGCATATAAATAAATGTAGCCAATACAACTATTATTCAAATTTATGCATCAACCACTAAAGCTATTGATAAAGCAATTGAAGAATTCTGCCAATGTCTTCAGTCTGAAATTGATCAAATATGCAATCAAGATGCATTGATAATTATTTGCAATTAGAATGCAAAATTTGGAATAAAAAAAGGAAGGAAGAATAGTTGGAAAATATGGTCTTAGTGACAGAAAGAAAGCTGGACACATGGAAGAAGCATGCCAGCATGTGTGATCATGAGGTACCAAAGGGATCATTTATGAGGCATCAAAGAACAAAAATCCATATATTTGTGTGCTCACCTTCCTGATATGATTGCTGAAGACAAATGGGTGCATTAGAAAATGTGATGAGAAAAGCTGATGGTCCCCAGCTATCAAAAGATATAGCATCTGGGGTCTTAAAGGCTTGAAGGTAAACAGGCAGCCATCTAGCTCATAAGCAACAAAGCCCACATGGAAGAACACACCAGCCTGTGTGATCGTGAGGTGTCGAAGGGATCAGGTATTAGGTATCAAAAACCAAAAAATCAAATCATTGTGAATGAGGGGGAGTACAGATTGGGAACCCAAGACCCATCTGTTGGCAACTGGACATCCCCTTACAGAAGGGTTATGGGGAGGAGATGAGCCAGTCAGGGTTCAGTGTAGCAATGATGAAACATACAACTTTCTTCTAGTTCCTAAATGCTTCTCCCCCACCCCCCTCCCACTATCATGATCCTAATTCTACCTTACAAATCTAGCTATACCAGAGGATGTATACTGGTACATATAGGAACTGGAAACACAGGAAGTCCAGGACAGATGATCCCTTCAGGACCAGTGGTGAGTTTGGCAATACCAGGAGGGTGGGGTGGTAAGGGGGAACCGATTACAAGGATCTATATATAACCTCTTCCCTGGGGGATGGACAACAGAAAAGTGGGTGAAGGGAGACATTGGACAGTGTAATATATGACAAAATAATAATAATTTATCAATTATCAAGTGTTCATGGGAGGGGGAGGAGGGAAGGGGAAAGGAGGGGGAACATTAGGAGCTGACACCAAGGGCTCAAGCAGAAAGCAAATGTTTTGAGAATGATGATGGCAACAAATGTACAAATATGCTTGACACATGGATGGATGGATTGTGATAAGAGTTATAGGAGCCACCAATAAAATGATTAAATTTAAAAAAAGAAAGCTGGAGATTGCATGGTAGAAATTTGCAAGACAAACAACTTGTTCATAGCAAATACCTTTTCTCAGCCATACAAGTGGCGATTATGTACATGAATTTCATCAGATGAAGACATAGAAATCTAATCTATTACATCTGTGGGAAGAGATGATGGAGCACACACAATATTAGCAGCTAAAAGTAGGCCAAAGGCTGACTGTGAAACAGACCATCAATTGCTGACATATAAATTCAGGTTAAAGATGAAGAAAATTAACACAAGTCCACGAGAGTGAAAACATGCCCTTGAGTTTATCCCACCTGAATTTCCAGAACATTTGCAGAACAGATTCAGTGCACTGAATACTGAGGAGAGAAGACCGATGAGCTGTGGGAGGACATCAAGAAGATCATCCATGAAGAAAGGACCACGTCTTTACAAAGGCAGGAAAGAAAGGAAAGATCAACGTGGATGTCAGAAGAGACCGAAACTTGCCCTGAATTATAGAGTAGCTGAGGCAAATGGAAGAAGAGACGAACTCAGAGTCGAATAGAAAATTTCCAATGGCAGCTTAAGAAGACAAATCCAAACATAATAATGAAATATGCGGACCTGGTCAGACCAGAGGATGCACAGCGGTGCAGTCGGGATCTGGAAACGCAGGGAATCTGGGACGGAGGAACCCCTCAGGACCAGCGGTGGGAGTGGCGACACCGGGAGGGAAGGGGGTGTAGAATGGGAGAACCGATCTTGGGGATCTATGTGTAACCTCCTTTCTGGGAGATGGGCAATGGGAAGGTGGGTGAGGAGAGATGCCGGGCAGTGGAAGATAAGATAAATAATAATTTATAAACTATTAAGGGTTCATGAGGGAGGGAGGAGCAGGGAGGGAAAGGGAAGGAAAATAAAGGAAAATGAGCTGATTCCAGGAACCCAAGTGGGAGGCGAATTTTTAGAATGATGAGGGCAGTGAATGTATAAGGGTGCTTTACTCAATTGATGTATGTATGGATTGTGATAAGAGTTGTATGAGCCCCAATAAAATGATTTATTAAAAAAGGAAAAAAAGTGATTAATATGTTCAAGAAAAGAAAATAACCGAAGAATTTCACCTGAGGATGGAAAGCTATCGAGAGATTATAAATTCTATAACTAAAGTAAAATAAAATGAAAATTTTATTCTTTCAAAAAATGAAATATGCAGAGAACTAGGGTTAGAAAACCAAAGGGAAAGAACATCTTCAGCATATCCTAAACTTAAAGAACTCAAGAAAAAAATTAAACCTCCAATTGCAATCTTAAAACATTCTATGGGCAAATATTGAACAATGCAGGAACCATCAAAAGAAATTGGAAAGATGCACAGAGTCACTGTACCAAGAAGACCTAGCTGGTATTCCACCATTTCAGGAGGTAGCCAGTGGTGCTGAAGAAAGAAGTTCAAGCTGCACAGAAAGCATTAACCAATAACAAGCCTTCAGGAATTGATGGAATACAAATTGAAATATTTCAACGAGCTGATGAAGCACTGGAAGCACTCACTCATCAATGTCAGGGAACTTGGGAGACAGCATCTTGGCCAACTGACTGCAAGAGATCCATATTTGTACCCATCCCGAAGAAAAGTGACCCAACAGAATTAGAAAATTATGGAACAAAATCATTGATATCCCATACAAGTAAAATGTTGCTGAAGATCATTCAACAACAGGTGTAGCAGTACATTGACAGCATCCAGAGGTTCAGGCCTGATTCAGAAGAGGATGTGGAACAAGGGATATCATTGCTGCCGTCAGATGGATCTTGACTGGAAACAGAGAATACCAGAAAAATGTTAACTTGCGTTTGTTGACTATGCAAAGGTCTTTGACTTGTGTATCATAACAAACTATGGATGACTTTAAAGAAGAATGGGAATTCCAGAACACTTCATTGTGGTCGTTCAGAACTGGTACATGGATCAAGAGGCAGTTGTATGAAGAGAACAAGGGGATATCACATGCTTTAAAATCAGGACAGTTATGTGTCAAGACTTTATCCTCATCATACTCATTCAATTTGTATGCTGAGCATGTCTTCAGAGAAACTGGATTAGAATAAGAATGCGGTATCCAGGGAGGAGGAAGGTTTATTAATAACCTGCAATATGCCGATGACACAACCTTGCTTGCTGGAAGTGAGGAGGACTTGAAGCAATTTCTGATGAAGGTCAAGGATTGCAGCCTTCAGTATGGGTTACAGCTTAATGTAAAGAAGACCAAATCCTCACAACTGGACTAGTAGACAACACTGTGGGAAAAGGATGCAAGGTTGAAATTGTCAAGGTCTTTGTCTTAACTTGGATCCACAATCATTGCTCATGGACACAGCCGCCAAGAGATCAGAAGACACATTGCATTGGGTAAATCCGCTGCACAAGATTTCCTTATAGCAGTGAAAAGCAAGGAGGTTACTTAGAGGGGTATGGTGCACCTGACCCAAGCCACGGCATTTTCAATCGCCTCATGCAAATATTAAAATGAACATTGAATACGGAAGACTGGAGAAGAATTGATGTTTTTGAATTATGCTGGTGAAAATGTTGAAAGCACCATGGACAGCTAAAAGAACCAACCATATGTCTTGGAAGAAGTCCAGCCAGAATGTTCTGTAGAGTCAAGGGTGATGAGACTTTGGCTCTTGTACTTCGGACATGCTGTCAGGAGAGACCAGTCCCTGGAAATGGTCATCATGCTTGGCGAAGTAGAGAGCTAGCAACAAAGAGGAAGGCCTCCCAAAGTGGATGGACACAGTGGCCCCAACATTGGCCTAACTATAAGAACAATTCTCCGGTGGTGCAGGACTTGGCAGAGTTTTGGTCTGGTGTACATCGGGACCCTTTGAGCCGGAACCAATGGTACCGCACAACAACATTTGTAATATTTTTCATAAAGAAACAAAACAAAGGAAACAAAAAGTTGAGGCCTAGATAGGCTATCAAACTTGAATGTTTCCTCGAAGAACCTTTTGAGATCATTGTGTCTGATTTAACATTGGCTTAGCTCTTCAGGGCTTTATTTTCTACCAGAAATCAAGAGAGTTGAGTCTCCCTTTATCTTTACTTTCTCCCATCCTTAGTGCATGACACTGTCTTCAAAATTTCTAGGTCACTTCTAATCCTGTTACCAGAGCAATAGAAGGCTCATTCCCTGCTCGGTAAGAACAATGAAGTAAGGAACCAAGCTTGTCATACAAAAGAACTGTTGGATAGACAAGCATTTTTCAAGGGATGACATGGAAACAGGTGGCCTGAGGTAACAGAGGGGGAAAGGAAAGGCTTAAAAAGGGAATTTAGGCAGGAATCAAACAAAATACACTGTCATTGAGTGGCTGCTGACTCATAATGACCCTATATGTTAGGGCAGAACTGCCCCTGTGAGTTTATGACACTGTAACTTTTTTTTTCTTTTAAAAATCATTTTATTGGTGGCTCGTACAACTCTTATCACAATCCATCCATCCATCCATTGTGTCAAGCACATTTGTACATTTGTTGCCATCATAATTCTCAAAACATTTTCTTTCTGCTTGAGCCCTTAGTATCAGCTCCTCATCCCCCGCCCCCCGATGAACCCTTGATAATTTATAAATTATTATTATTTTTACATGTCTTACACTGTCCGAGGTCTCCCTTCACCCACTTCTCCATTGTCCATCTCCCTGGGAGGGGGTTATATGTAGATCCTTGTGATTGGTCCCCCCTTTCTACCCCAATTTTTCCTTACCTTCTTGGTACCTCTAATCTCATGATTTATCCTGTGAGGGTTATCTATCCTGGATTCCCTGTGTTTGCTCTTTAAAGGAGCAGAAAGCCCTTTAATTTTCCTGTGGAGCATCTGGTGGTTTCAAACTTCTGAACTTATGGTTAGCAGCCCAAGGTGTAACCACTATGCCAGCAGGACTCCTTTGATTCATGAAAAGAAGAGGAGAATTCAAGGAACTGAGGCCACAGTAATTGGATGATTGTACTTCAGTGAATGCACAGCAGCTTCTGTTTGGGTGGACTCTCATTTACTATGGGCTGGTGTGAACCTGACGGGAAGCTTTGTTTCTCTGGCTTAATGCTTGATTTCTACTCTAGGTCCCAGGTGTCTGGTTTGCCCCTGCTCCTGTGTTCAGTCTGACCTAGTCAGATGCTGAATGCTGCAGATCTGGGAAGTGAAACACATCATTCTTGAAAATGGGAATGAGATAAAAGATGACGCAGGATATTTTAATGTTACAAGTGTAAACTTAAGTGGGTGTGAGTATGATTGAGTCCATATGGGTGAGGCCTGGGGAAATTCCTCAAAGTCTTTCAAAATTGACATGGGGAGCCTCTCGTATCTTTCTCAGTCATTTTGTCATGAGAGACAGATGAAAGATAGAGTGATTCCGCCTCAGAGCAACCTTATAAGGACAGAATAAAACTCCTCCTGGGGGATGCTGATACCTCACTCTTTACGGGCATTGAAAGCCTCATCTTTCTCCCCAGAGCTGTTGGTGGATTCGAGCTGCTGACCTTGCAATTAGCAGCCCGACTCATAACCTCTGTACCACCAGGTTCAGGGCTATGCTCTTACCTCCCTTCTACTCTGCCTACAAGTTCAGAGGCTATATTTTCCCAAAGCCTCTTAGAAAAATTCCATTATCTTTAATTCCACTTTTCTATGAACATCTTGAAGCCCTTCCCCCTGGTATTGAGTGTAATCTTTTGTTATTAACATGACTTTCGAATGGTCAGCGCTAAAGTGTTGAGAGGAGCCAACATCCAAAGGGTGATCCTGGGAGCCTGGAGGGTGGGGGCTGAAGAAGGGTGAGAGAGGAGGAATACTGACTCGGTCACGCAGTAGAACATTCGTGTAATTCTGTTTGGAGAAAACAGAGTGGATGGTGGTTTGTAGAATTCCATCTACTCAAATCAAGTTAGTTAAATAAATAAAAAAGCTGAAGGGGTAGTTTTAGGGGTAAAACAAACCCAAGAACAACTATTATAAAGCCAACCCCCTCTAAAAGACGTCGAAGTAGAATAAACTCCGTCCTGTGACACCTGTTTCCTCTGCAGGTGTGTATCCTCAGAGACTGTGTCCCTGCCTTGAATTGAAGCATTTGTTTCACAGTAATGCTTTGTGGTCAGTAAGGTCACCTCAATTTGCCTGCAGTCCTTCCAATGCCAGCTTTTTACAGATAAGTGTCTTTCCAGCCATATGAATCTTTAGAATTAGCTATAAGTATAATAGGATTATGCAACCCACAAATATTGCTTTTGTATCAAGTTGTAGAAATAAGGAATCAATGGGGGAATCTGTTAAATTTGTTACATAAAGTTTCTTTTCAAATCTATGTATTTAATTTTTTCTTTTTTTTCATTTTATTAGGGACTCATACAACTCTTATCACAATCCATATATACATCAATTGCATAAAGCACACCTGTACATTCATCGCCCTCGTCATTCAAGAGTTTCATTTTTTTTTCTTTTAATCTTTTTATTAGGGGCTCATACAACTCTTATCACAATCCATACATACACCAGTTGTATAAAGCACATCTGTACATTCATTGCCCTCATCATTCTCAAAACATTTGCTCTTCACCTAAGCCCCTGACATCAGCTCCTAATTTTTTGCCCTCCCTCCCTGCTTCACCCACCCTCATGAGCCCTTGATAATTTATAAATTATTATTTTGTCATATCTTGCTCTTTCCGACATCTCCCGTCACCCACTTTTCTGTTGTCTGTCCTCCAGGGAGGAGGTCACATGTAGATCCTTTTAATTGGTTCCTCCTTTCCAACCCACCCTCCCTCGGCCCTCCCAGTATCACCACTCACACCATTGGTCCTGAAGGGATTATCCTCCCTGGATTCCCTGTGTTTCTAGTTCCTATCTGTCCCAGTGTACATCCTCTGGTCTAGCCAGACTTGTAAGGTAGAATTGGGATCATGATAATGGGAGAGGAGGAAGCATTTAGGAACTATGTTTCGTCATTGCTACATCGCACCCTGCCTGGCTCGTTTCCTCCCCGAGACCCTTCTGTAAGGGGATGTCCAGTGGCCTACAAATGGGCTTTGGGTCTCCACTCCAAACTCCCCTCTCTCTACATAAAGTTTTTTGGCTAAGAGACTAGGACAGATTACCCTTGTGACTCCTAATTGATTATAGATTTATACTATTTTATGTGTATAATTGTAAGTTAATGTGAAGGATGTGAGAAGTTGGTTAATTTCATAAATAGTTATTTCACTTTAGGGATAACTTGAGATTCACTATGTAGATACATTCAATTTGGTAGCTTAATGGAATTTTTTTGCTTATGAGCATTTAGTTTACCATGTCAGACATTTAAGAGCCATGGAGAGAACATTCAATAAGTGACATTCATAAATGCCATTTATCCTGGAGACTTAACTAAGTTTGAAAGTGGGAATGATTATTAAAAAGACATTTAGTCTCTTTATCTTGAGGCAATAAAATATTAAAAAAAATAAGTAAAGGTGATAAACATCTTATTAGAGTTATAAGCAGAGGAGCACAATTGGAAATTGCATTAAAAGAGTAAGGAAACTAGGTTTTAAGAATCTGTCACTTTAGTAAATAAAGTATTACATTAGAATAAAGTAACTGAAAAATAGTTCTTTCTGCAAAAGACCCCCTAGGAGCTTCAGGAGCTTCACATTGACACATTTCTTTCAGGATGAATAGTGGCATTATGTAGCAACTCCCTATTTACTCAGTCCATGACATTTGTCTAGACAAGGACAATAGGCTAGGTAATGCCAGGTTCCAAGAACTTGCAATGTACTGTGGCTATTGGAAGGGAGCTTTGTCTATGTTCCCCATGACTCTATCTCTTGCATAACATTCTTACTTAAATCTATTATTTCTAGCAAGCAAGAGGAATCTGGCCATGGAATAAGACCAACAAAGGATGCCCCATTTAGCAGGTCTGGCTACTCTGATCACGAAGCTGATGACACTGCCGGGAGGATTGCTGTCCATCTGGTCTGGGTCTGAGTCCTCGCGGGGAGCGCCTTCAAGACCATTCTTCAGAAAAGGGAGGGCTTCCTATTTTCGGTAGGTCAAATCTATTTAACTTGTGTTTTTCTTTCCTTGTCCCGTAGGAACTCAGTGCACTTATCTTGGTTTAAGAAAAGCTGAAGTATTATTCAATGCACTGGCCTGTAGAATATATTTACCTTTTTATTTGTGTACATTGATAATGAGGGTTTTTTTGGTCCGGAGACTTGTAGACCTTTCTTTTTGTTTTATTGGCATTTCCTGAAAATAAGGTTGTTAGCAAGGATGCTCCCTAAAGGGTTCTCTTTAGTTTGAGTTTTGCCTGTAGCCGTGTCTCTCAGATGAGCTAGTGGACTCCATCGGTGGTAATGCGTCACCTAATCTGCTTCCCAAGTGGTCAAGATATTACATCTGCACAACTTCCTCTGTCAACTGGTTTTATTTTGATGTACGGCTGTTACCTGTGGCTTCTGAGAGCAGTCCTCAGTTCCACAATCCTATTATGATAGGGAGGAATGGTAGAATTTATAACAAAATGGCTTCCCTGATAGCTTGACAGATACACAAAGAAATGTTTCATTTAGCATCAAAAGTTTCCAGAGAAGCAGGGATTTGGGATTGATTTTCAGTCTCATTTGTGGCATAGACCTTACTCATGAGTCAGCCTCCTGAATAGTCATAGCTCTGCTCCTTGATCCCTGTGACCCCCGCCCCCCTGCCCTGTCTCCTAACAAACCTGTGTTGTTGGCCATTTTCTCAAGCATAGGCCAGATCCCAGAGTCAATGGGAGGAGGCATGAGGCCCTGCCATAATCTCACCCTGCCACACTTCTAGAAAACAGTGTGTTCCCCATTCAATCTGCTACAGATACATTAGACCTTAAATTCTGAGCACCTGCTTTATGGAAGGACATAACTTATAGAGGGAGCACTAAATCCGTTTTGAGCCTTGATAAATATTCAGCCTCCACTGAATTCCTTCTCACCGTTAACTGGCAAGGTAAAAAGCTTTGCCTTTAGCAGACTATGTTGGAACGTGGGTTACTAAATCTCGAGTCAGCCCTTACCCTCTGGGACTTGCCCACAAGTGCCCTTCATGGAAACTGGGATTTTTAGGGGGCAAAGGGAAACCCCATTGGCTTAGTGCAGTGGTTCTCAACCCTCCTAATGCCGCAACCCTTGAATACAGTTCCTCATGTGGCGGTGACCCCAACAATAAAATTATTTTCATTGCTACTTCATAACTGTAATTTTGCTACTGTTATGAATTGTAATGGAAATATATCTGATATGCAGGATGTATTTTCATTGTTACAAATTAAACATAATTAAAGCTCAAAACAATATGTAATTATATATTGTGAAATATCTGTTTTTCGATGGTTTCAGGTGACCCCTGTGAAAGGGTCATTTGACCCCCCATTTGACCCACAGGTTGAGAACCGCTGGCCTAGAGTTTACAGGGGCAGCTGTCGGAATGCACCAGCTGCTCCTCAGGAGACCGGCGAGAAATATCTAGAATTAGAGATGAGCAGGGTGACATCATCCTAGATCTAAATGAAATAAACTGAATGATAACACAGCACTACAAAAGAATGTACAAGTTTGATAATCTTGAAGAAATGGGAAAAAGCACACCATCTAACCAAACCAGTGCAGATTGATGTAGAAAACCTGGACAGACCTCTGACAAAAGAAGGAACAGAGAAAGCCATCAAGAAACTTCCAAACAAGAAAAACCCAGGACTAGATGGCTTCACGGGGGCTTCTACTGAGCATTCAGGAAAGAACTGCCACCAATTCTACAAACTATTACAGAAGATAGAAAGGGACAAGAGACTTCCAACTCATTCTACGAAGCAAGCATAACCATGAAACCAAACCCAGGCAAAGACTCCCCCAAAGAGAACTTCAGATTGCTATTCCTCATGAACAGAGATGCAACAATTCGGGACAAAATGCTGCCTGATAGAGTCCAACAACATACAATGATAATGACAACTAATTGTGACTAAGTGGGACTCATACTAGGGATGTGAGGATGGTACAACTTTTGAAAAACAATGTGATCCACGTCACAAGACAAAGAATAAGGGCAACATGGTCATATCAACAGATGCAGAGGAAGCATTTGACGATGTCCAATACCCATTCCTAATAAATACAATTCAATAAAATAAGAATAAAAGGGCAATTTGTCAACATAATAAAGGCCATTACCCATATCCCCCCACCCCAAACAAACAAATGGCCAATATCACACTCATGGGGAAAATTGAAAACATTTCCCCAGAGGACAGAAACAATAACAGGTGCCCCTTTTCATGACTTTTATTGCACATGGTGCTGGAGGCCTTAGCCAGAACTGTTAGACAACAAAAGGAAATCAGGGAAATACAGTTGGACAAGGAAGAAGTGAAGCTCTCACTATTTGCATATGATACGATTTTCTATGGAGAGAACTCCACAAAAAGCCTGTTGGAAACAATTGTGGAATTTGGTAAAGTAGCAGAATAGAAGATGAACAGCAGAAATCAAAGCTGTTCCTATAAACTGTCAAGGAGAGCTCTGACCCAAACTTTGCCCCTCCCCCCCCAACAAAATGAACTCAAGATAGATTAGAGAACTAAATGTCAACCTGCACGTTAAAAGGGTCATCAATGAGAAAACTGAGACAAACGTAAGGGCTTTATTGAAGGGTGCACACAGATTACCAAATAATACACAATGGACGACAAAATAGATGACTGGGACCTATTAAAAATAGAACACTGGTGCGCATGAGAAGACTTCATCAGAAGAGTGAAATGAGAGCCCACGAATTGGGAAACAAGTCTGTGCAATGGCACAATGGACAAAGGATTAATTACTAAAACCTTTAGAATTCTTCAACTCGTCAACAAGAATAAAACAAATAACCCAATTAAAAGATGAGCAAAGGACATGAAATTCACAAATGACAGTGGCTAACAAACACACAAAGTAAAGCTAATAAACACTAGCTATCTGGGAGATGCAGATCAAAATAATGATGAGTTATCACCTTACACCCACAATGATAGCCCAATTGAAAACAACAACAACAACAACAACAGAGAACAACAAATGCTGGAGAGGGGGTTGAGAGATTGGAACTCTTATACACTGTTGGTGGGTTTGTACATATGTACAACCATTGTGGAAAATGGTTTAGGTGATAACCTAAAACAACTGGCAATAGAAATAACATACAACCCGGCAATACCATTGCTGGCCAAATACTCCAAAGAAATAAAAGGCAGAACATGAATAGATGTATGCAGTGCACAGCAGAGCATTGAAGCACAGTAAACAATAGCGAGAAGCTGGAAATAGTCCAAATGTCCATCAGTAGAAGAATGAATAAAGAAACGGTGCTACATACACACAATGGAGTACTATTCATCCCTACAAAACAGCAATGAAACACATGGTATGATAGACTTGGAATCCGTTCTACTGAACAAAGTAAGTCAATCACAAAAGGACAAATGTTGTACGAGTCCACTATTATAAGGATAAACACCAAGATGAAGGCAGGCTCCAGCTCCCGGGCATGTAATCTTACCTGGGCTCCCAAGCAACCCGGTAGAGAACCTGCCTACTGCCCATGAACCATATCTCACTCCCTTTACATGTTCATCTTAGAAACCACTTTGAGAGAGGAGACCTCAATGATCAGGGGCCACTTTCTCAAGCTGGTAGGAGAGGGAGAAGACCATTCAGTTACTGTCACCAACATTGTGCCAAGGTCACCCTAAATCAACAGACCCTTCCATTAGAGTGAAAATCAAACCCTACTGGAAATTCAAGTCAAGATGGAGTAGAGAGACATGTATGTCTTAGAAAATTTGATTCCATTTCTGTTGGGTAAATTCGGAGGAGTTACTTCTCATTTGGGGAAAAAAATGCTTAGCAATACTTATAAAAGAACCCAAGTAGAGAACATCCCCAGTACTGTCTCTTTAATTGGACACTTTTGACCTAGTTTTTAACAAGCCCTTGGTGACCCACGCCATGCTATAGACTCCTTGGACTTTAGACTCTGTCCCGTCAAGGTGCACAACATCCTTCCTAAGCCACATCAGATGGAGTCTATGTAGAACCCCCCCTAAGTGAACTGGGCTTTACCTCAAACTCACCTGTAGCAGATTAAGGAACTGACATACTTTTTTGGACTTAAGGCTGAAATGGCCCCGTGTGAAAGGAAGCAGATGACTGCTTTCCCAAGGTTAAGGACTTGGCAGCCATTGGATTGGGGCTCAGACCTCTTGCTTTGAGAGTACCCAATAAATGGTGGCCCTGGACTACCCTATGTTTCCTATTCTATGCACTCGTTGCTTTCTTATGTTATTCATTAATCTGGTAAGCCTGTTATTGCCTTTGTGAATGAGTGTTCTTGAAAGTTTTGCCCTATCTCCAACCCATAATCTGTTTATAAGTCCTGTCACTTAAGAGTTTAATCTGAACAAGTCAACACTTCATTCATTGTGGTCTGAAACCTGTCTATCTTTGTATAATTTCCTTTTATCAATAGTGTTTTACATGCTATACCACTGGCTAAGTTAGCGACACTATCGAGAGAATTCATGATGCATCATGTTCTTTTTAATAAATGATCAAGATGTCTCTAAAATGAACCAGAGACATATATAAACCATAGATACATGAATAGATTTAGGGCTCACACTTAATTCTAACCCCACCTAAGAACAATTACTCTTTATGGCATGGTCCTGTATGATGCTCATCCTCACGAGGAGATCACTGATTAGAAGGGTGCTATAGCAAAGTGGGGACATCAGATGGGTCCCAGTTGTCAGGAAGAACTTAAAAGATTCTTTTTTTCTTCAAAATGGGAAAAAATGCTTTATATGGTGAAAAAAAGTAACTAAATCAAAAAATTCTAACTTTTTATCCTTTAATTTTGTAACTAAAAATACTCCAGTAAATTATTTTGTGAGGTGAGTGCACTATAGGTGATACTTGTACTGGCTCTTCTATTTCACTCCTCTCCCATTTAAAAAACATTTTGTAGCTGACATTATGTTTTTACTGAAAGAGATCATTTCCTCACTCGCTGTGGTGTCCTGCCGCATGTGGTCAATGACATCCTGTGTCTGCAGGGACAAGTACAACTACCTTCGTGCTGCAAAAGCAGAAGCTGACGCTGAGGGGGGATTACATTCTGAAAATTATTCCAAAAATTATTATAACTTTCTTTTGTGAGAGATATTCAAATTCAGTAATGTCACCAATGAGCTAAAATATGTACTTATGAAACAAAGATATCACACCTCACTGTTCACAGTCTGTTTTACCATGCTAAATTTCAAACAGATATAAAAACTGCAAATGGATCACACAGAAGTGACAACATTGAAGTGACTTAATTTCTGTTCTTTGTCTTACAGTCACTCTACCATCATGCTTATTTTGACTGGAAGCAAAGAACCATGTAGCACCAAGAAAATAATGATTATATAATGATCATTAAATGATAATTACTGAAAAATTTTTTATATAAAGATGAGAATATTAAAAAAAACTATCATCTCGGGCTGTCAATTACCATAGGCATATTGATGACACAAACTTGTAAGTAGCAGGCTGTGTTAAGTGACAGGGTATGTACTCAAATGCTCGTGTCTAACTTTATACTTTTGGCACTACCCAATGCTACTGAATGATTTCGCAAGCTTACCCCATTTTAAAGATCTACCAGTATAGTATAGTGGCCCAAATTACCTAAAGTAACTACAGTGCTAAGGTGATCATGACAGCCTCCCTGCCCGTAAGGATATTTGACTCTGGGATAAGAGATGGTATATCAGGTTAAGTGGTTTTTACAAATTAATTGGTTGCTTTTTAAAAAATTGCTTTTGTTGCACTAGTGTAATACCCTGGGGGGTGGGGGGTGGGGTCAGGACTGATAGGGGAGGTGTGATGGCGTCAGGACTTTTATTACTTTTCACTGAAGAAGGACGAGCTACAATAAGTTTGTAAAGTCTGGTGACATTCTGCCCCAAGTTGGAAGTAAGCAGGCTCTCTCTCCTAGTGAACTAAGGAGGTACATTCAGGTTTGATTCAGGGCAGGAGACTTAACTGGGAGGATAGGAGCATCCAACTGTCAGAGACAATGAGGTAATGTTTTTGTTTTCCCCTTTGATCCATTTTATTTATTTTTTGAGTTGTCTTCTTTTTAAATTTTTTATTTATTCATTTTTGGTTGACAGGTTTTTTAAAAAAACATTTTATTAGGGGCTCATACAGCTCTTATCACAATCCATACATATATCAATTGTGTAAAGCACATCTGTACATTCATTGCCCTCATCATTTTCAAAGCATTTGCTCTCTACTTAGGCCCTTGGCATCAGGTCCCCTTTTTTCCCTTCCCTCCTTGTTACCCCCTCTCTCATGAGCCCTTGATCATTTATAAATTATTATTTTGTCATATCTTGCCCTGTCCGACGTCTCCCTTCACCCCCATTTCTGTTGTTTGTCCCCCAGAGAGGAGGTCACATATAGATCCTTGTAATCAGTTCTCTCTTTCCAACCCACTCTCCCTCTACCCTCCCAGTATCGCCACTCACACCCCTGGTCCTGAAGGTATCATCCACCCTGGACACCCTGTGCCTCCAGCTCCTATCTGCACCAATGTACATTCTCTGGTCTAGTCAGACTTGCAAGGTAGAATTCAGATCATGATAGTTGGGTAGGGTGGGGAGTGGGGAAGAAGCATTTAGGAACTGGAGCAAAGCTGTATTCTTCATGGGTGCTACAATGCACCCTGACTGACTCATCTCCTCCCTTAGACCCCTCTGCAAGCGGATCTCCAGTGGCTGACAAATGGGCTTTGGGTCTCCACTCTGCACTTCCCCCTTCATTCACTATGGTAAGATTTTTTTGGTCTGATGATGCCTTATACCTGACCCTTTCGACACCTTGTGATTGCACAGGCTGGTGTGCTTCTTCCATGTGGGCTTTGTTGCTTCTGAGCTAGATGGCCGCTTGTTTACCTTCAAGCCTTTAAGACCCCAGATGCTATACCTTTTGATAGCTGGGCACCATCAGCTTTCTTTGCCACATTTGCTTATGCACCCGTTTGTCCTCAGCGATCGTATCATAGAGGTGTGCACTCAAGAGTCGCTATGTATGTGAGAGAGGAGCCCTGATGGGGTTGGGCTGAGATCTGCAAGGCCAGTAGTTTGAAACCACCAGCTGCTCCAAGGGGAAAAGGGGCTTTCTACTCTCAAAAAGAGTTACTGTCTTGGAAACTCACAGGGGTAATTCTACTCTGCCATAAAGGATGCCCTACAGGCTGGCATCAATTTGATGGCAGTTAGATTGATTTGATTTAATATATGAGGGGAATCCCTGTGCAGGGTAATCAGTTAATGAATTTGGCTGCTCACCAAAAGGTTGGAGGTCTGAGTCTACCCACAGGTGCCCTGGGAGAAAGTCTGGCAATTACCTTCCAAAATAATTATTTGGAAAAACCTGGTGCAACACCGGTCTACTCTGATGCTCATGGGAATCCTGGAGTCTGAGTCAAACACATGTTAGCTAGTTTGGTATATTGTAGAGACCCTCACCCCAAATATCAAACAAACAAACAAACAAACAAACAGAAAACAACTAAACTCACTGCCATCAAGTAAATTCCGACTCAGAGGCGCTATAGGACAGGATAGAACTTCCTCTGAGGAAGCTCTTTATGGGAATAGAAAGCCTCATCTGAAACCACAACAGAGTGGCTAGTGGTTTCAAACTGCTGACCTTGCGGTCAGCAGCTCATCCTCCTCCACCAGATCTCCTAGGTGAGTTGAATGTCTGCTTCATGGGGCCGTCCAACCAGACTGGTCAATATTGGCAGAGGGTTGTAGTGGCTGTGGGGCTCTCTGGTCTTCCTGCAGCTGGTGGGGAGGATTATGGAGAGAGGAGTCCTTCAGTTGGTCAGACAGCCAGTACTACATAGGTCAGAATATCTCTGAGGTATTGAGAGACTAGAGAGAGAGCTGTCTGACATCACATGAATTTAGACTTTTTGAGTGTTCTCAGAAGTATCTGGGGCAGTGAGGGCACCCACAGACTGGAGTCTAATGAGTCAAGAGGATGAGAACTAAGAATGTATCACCTTAAAGCTTTAGAAACAATGAAAGGTGCCATTGGAGCACCTGAGTAGTCCAGTGTGGAATTCCTGTTTACTGCACAAATATCCTATACACTCGCGTATAAGTCGAGTTTTTCAGCACATTTTAATGCAGTTTTTGTGGCAAAATTAGGTGCCTCGACTGATATTCGGGTAGGCTTATGCTCAAGTATATACGGTAAACTAACAATTGCAAGACCGAGACATGAATAACATTTGGATTGTGCTTAGGGATGATGCAGGAGGGGCAGAAATGTCTAAGTCACTCGTCTGAACAGTGAAACACTCAACTACTAGCCCAAAGGTTGGTGGTCCAAACCCACCCAGATAGGCATGCTTCCAAAACGTCACAGTTTTGCGAACTCCACGGGGCATAGTTCTGTTCTGCACACGTGGGAGTGCCATGACCCTCAACCACTAGTCACAGCTGCCATGGGAAGAGTGCAGAAGACTTAGGAGAAGGGGGCGGAGGGACAGTGCTCCAGGCAGAAAGAACAAAAGCAGGTGTGGGGAGAGAGCAGGAGTTCTCAGGGTTACCAAGAAGGAGTAGCAGGGCGAAGGGTTGCCATGAGGAGGTGTGGTTTCAGTGGGGACCGATGGAGAAGGCCCCTTCATTAGGAACTGCAGGGTCCTCCTACAGCAAACAAGGGGTCCGTGGTAGTGCTTCGTGTAAGCGGATGACAGAGTGACAGAGTGAGACTTACATTGTGGAAAGATCATCCTGGCTGCCAGGCGAAGACCACATTGTGAGGGCTAGACCAGGAAGTTAGCCTGCTTGCTCTGAGTGCCTAGAAAGCTCGCCAGAACCATGCAGAGCCCTTTTGGCAACGTGCTACTTGCATTTGCCACGTATTCCTGAGCTAACTTCATTCCTGCAGGCACCTCCCGTTAGGTGTCAGCACCAAGCAGCTGAGCACCTCGGACCCTCTCGGAACTGCCGATTGCCCTTGGCAAAGTTAACTCTAATGCAAAGGAGACACTCTCGCATTCCAGAAGAATGTCTGGGTGTTTTTTGGATTAGTTTTGAGATTCACTGACTTTTTCATATTTGGGAAGGTTAGTCTTGGGGTTCCAAGAAGTGGGAAGACTGCCACGAGTATCTGCCCCACGGAAGCAGATGCATGCTATAGAACCTCTTATAAGACAAGAGATATCTTGTCTTTCAGGCAGGAGGCCTTGATGCGATTCCTGGCCCAGTACACCTATGTTCAGCCACCAGCCAGAGTGAAGGATTGCATTTTGCTAGGACAATGAACAGGTGTCCGTGTAGCTTCTGGACTAAGGCAGAGGTGGGTAAAAGGCCCAAAGAACAACTAACAAAACGAGAGTCAGTGACAACCCAGTGGCCCCAAACTATCTGGGACTGGGTGTGTACGTGAGCCAGGGGCTGGACCCACTGCAGCTGTCAACAACGACTTACTTTCGATTTTTCCTTCCAATATAACCTTTAAGGATCTACCGGGACAGAAGCCAAATGAAACGCTGTTGGGCAAGGCATAAGGATCCTGCAAATGTCCGTGCCAGGTTTACAGAAATGCTGAAGAAGAAGATTCAGGATCAACAATTATTTCAGAGAAGAGAAATCATTTTATTTTAGTGTTGAGGCCCAAATCTCTGTATCAAGTGGAAGCTTAGCAGAAAATTCATCCAGAAAGCTTCTGTTTTATCACTGAGAGTTAGTTTCAGCTATTTTCCTAAACCATTAAACTGGAACATCATGCAATTGAACTTGTCTTATTATATTATATACATACTTAGGGTAACATAGACATCATATATGATTTAGTCTCTCTTTCTAGAGAATTGCATTATTGTTAGTTGGATGATGTATGATGTATGAATGTCCCATCATATGCTGCCATTGGGAAGTACCACCAATGAGGCTACTTAAAACAACAGAAATTTACTCTCAGAGTTCTACAGGTTAGAAGTCCAAGCTCAAGTATCAAGAGGGCCATGCCCCTGCCCATGTTGACGATGTTAGCGGAGCCATGGAAGAATCTTTCCCAGGCTTTTCTTTTAGCTACTGGTGTTGTAACTCATCCTCGATATTTCTTGTCAGTCTATCATTCCGTTCTCCAGCTATGTCTTCATATGTCTGTCTTCCTTGTGCGTCTCTGCATCTTGATTGGTATCTCTGTCTTCTCTTCTTCAAAGGACATCCGACTGAGATTAGAGCCTGTTCAACTCTGGTATAACCAACTCTGGTATAACCCCAGGTTAGCTTCACTAATTACATTTGCTGTGATACTGTTTCCAAATAAGGTTACAGTCTGAGGTTCCAGGGTCAGGACTTCAACTTTCTTTTTTCTTTTTTTTTTTGAGAAAGATAATTCAATCTACAGCAATGGGTTCACCTTGTTCCAGAGCACATAAAGGGGAAAAATGACACAACAAAACTTTGAAAGGAATGAGACTTGGTTTTTCTGGCTGTAGAGAGGGCTCCTTTTGGAGGCCCAATATATCATGAAACAACTCACTTAGCCTCTCTCATGAAAAATCCCATTTTCTCAGACTACCTGTATACAATTGTTGACGTGGAAGGACAGAATGATGGGCCTACACACTTCTCTCCAGGTGAATGCAGTCAACCACAGGCAAACCCACCTGGCTGTGTCATCATCTGGGAAGCAGGCACACACCTGCCAGAGTGGTGGAGGATGCTTTGCTAAAACCCACAGACACTCTGTCTACCAACTCCGTTTTACCTAACTTGTGAGTAACTCCCTGTGATGGCCAAAACCAGTTCCTGTCTAGTAGACTCTGACACGTGGTGATCCTATGTGTGTCAGAGTGAACCTGGAAGCCACCAGATTCCAGGGATGGAGTTTTCAGAAGTAGATCACCAGGGGGCCTTCTTTTCAAGGCTCCTCTGAGTGGACTTGGGTCTTCCATTTAGTGTCTGAGCATATTAGCAGCCAGCACTATTAATTATGCCCCAAAAGAAACGAGGTTAGGTATAGCTGACTTGGGACTCTGCTGCTATTTTGAGTAGTTCTAACTTCCCTTTTCTGATATTGAAACCATGACAAAGATGACAATGTATTTTAGAAAAGATGACAATGTATTTTAGAATTTTGCACAGGATTAATATCATCAACGTATAATAGATGAAATAATGATCTTACTAATTTTAAATTGCATGAGTGTCTTAAGTGTTCTCCTGACATTATCTAATTTTTCTGCATAGCAAGACGATGAGGTAGATACTGTGCCCAGAGGGTGAATGAGGACTAGGGTGGTGATCCCACAGCTTGCAGAGAGAAGATCCCATATCAATCTGAAGCCTGTGTGATCTTTATAAGTCTACACTCCAAAACCCAAACCAAACTCCCTGCCATCCAGTCAATGCTGACTTATAGCGACCCCAGGTGGGTTTCTGGGATGGAAACTGTCTAACAAACCAGAAATCCCAGTTGGTAAAGACCGAGGAACTGTATTTGCTGGCTGCAAACTCCCTCCATGAAGATCGCAGCCCAATGCATGACCAAGTCTACTGGTAACACCCATGTTCCTCGGGCTACTTCATGGATGGAGAACGTCTAGCTCACGGACCATATGCCTCAAAGCAAATGCACTGCCAAGAATCAAATCTGACTCATAGTGATCACAGAGGAGGGGATCGAACTGCTGCTCTGGGCTCCTGAAACTGTTCGCTCTTTTTATGGCAGTACAAATCCTAGTCTTTCTTGCGGTTTCAAACTGCTGACCATGCAGTTAGCAGTCCAATGCATAACCACTATGCCACCTGGGCTCCTTGTGGGCCATATAAGGCACTTGAAATCATCCACACCAGCTCACATCACTGCCTCACCAAAGAGAAGCAATTCCTTCCCATTATATCAGGGTGAGTTAATTAAATGGTTGACCAAATAGAGCAGGCTAAATTTTAAGTTGATAATTTTGTATGGCCCACAAATAATGACATAAATATCCAAATGACCCTTGGCAGATGAAAAGGTTTCCTATCCCTTGGAAACATGATAACATCTGCTATACATCAACACTATTGTATCTTCCCACATTTTAATATAGTGCCTATTAAGTATCTCCCTTCTCTAGGGAACGTATCTAATTGATCTTTCCATTCCTATAGAACAGACCTTGTTACATAAGAAGAGTCTCAATATATTTTTGTTGAATAAATAATTTTTTTAAAACTTTTTAAAAACTGGGAGTTCATGCGTATATCATTTCAGTTATTCACATCAAGCACTATCATACAGTTGCTCCCACAATCCGTTTCCAGACATTCTTTTCCTTCCTGGACTCCTTGACATGGTCTCTCTTTAACAGTAATGGTCCATACAGGGCTTGAACCTGTGACCTTGGCGTTATTAGCACCATGCTCTAACCAACTGAGCTAACTGGCCAACAGTCTAAATTGTCTTTTGATTATTCATGATCCGCCAATATTTGAAAATTAGAAGACCATTTGTATTTGTCCAGAGCCTATTTTCTTTCTCCCAGTGATTAGAAGGAATGGTTCAAATATCTCAACCTTGGCAGTAGCTAGAGTTTCTCATAGTATCTCATTTTATCCAGTCCCAGGAAAGCTTTTTGGAAGTTTCCATTCTGCTGATCCAAACCTGGGCCGAAAACAGGCAAAATGGAAAACAAATCATTTCCTTTTCTTTTTAATCCATGAATGTGTTACCAATGATCTCAAGATATAAACGTATACCATTATATTCATCTCTTAAGCATAAATTACTCTCTTATTGCCCTTCATCTTTTTACTACAAGGGGCTACATACTTAGAATTGAGTACTTCCAGGCTTGGCATCTCTTGGATATTTATTAATTCAGCCAAATACTCATATTTAAAATATAATTTTAGTAATAGCTGAATACTGGAAGGAGAATGAGTTTATAGATTGTCCTTAAAATTTTAATAATTTTTAATTATGTATACATACATAAACTCAAAGCAGAAACTCAGACTCGTTGTCATCAAGTTGATTCTGGTTCACTGGAACCCTAGGGGACAGGGTAGAACTGCCCTTGTGGGTTTCTGAGACCGTGACTCTTTCTGGGAGCAGAAAGCTTCATCTTCATACAGGGCAGCTGGTGGTTATGAATCGCTATGAGGTTATGCGGTAGTTACATATCTGTTGTCAATTTGAGACTAAAGAGTGAAGGGGTGGGGATTAGCCTGTCAATCAGGTCGCAGCTTGATGAGCTCATTTGGAGGAGAGAAATAGCTCGTTGGAGATAATGTCTGGTGACAAGACACATGGAGCTACACTAGAGCTCTGGAGCCAAAGGAGCCACGTGGAGACCCCTGCCAGAGCTGAGATGCTTATACCGCCACTGGATCCACAAACCTTCCACCCACTGGCCTGTGATCTTTCTGCATTCAGCATCATTGCATGTGTTTCATAAGTCTGAAGAGGACTTTATAGATTGGTATTGGACATATGGGCTAATATCGGGCTTATGGACTTGATCTGGACCGGGCTGGGATGTTTTCTCAATATTCAACTGCTCTTGTGTATAAAGCTCTTTCTTATACACATATGAGCGTCTATGAATTTGTTTCTCTAGCCTACCCAGATTAACACAGGCTAAGAGCGCAACACATAACCCGCTACACCCTGAGCTCTAACCATAATGTCAGCAGTTTGAACTCACCAGCTGCTCTGTGAGAGAAAGATAAGGAGATCTACTCCCATCAAGATGTAACACTTTGGAAACCCAAAGGGACACTGTGAATTGAATTGAGTTAATGGCAGTCAGTGTATATATTGTATCAAGCTCAAAAATTGGAGAGGGGGAGAGTAAAAAATAATGACTTTAAAATTGACAGATATTTTATTTTGGCTTTGGCTAAAATTTACCAATTCTATTCCTTGTATACACACACACACACACACACACACACACACACACACACCATTGGAACATACAGCCAAGCCAAATGTTTTTGGTAATTATCACTTTCTAGCTAAGGATTCTACTTTTGGTAAAAATTTGGCACGGGCTTGACATTTGAGTCAATGTAGTACATAAGTAGTCTCTACACAGGGACCAGGCAGAGATGGAGATCCTTAGTCACTTGAGAGTTAATGCATCAGGAGATGGGCATATAGCAAATGCCTAAAACTGATTGAGCTGAAATCGTTGCTGACATCCCCAATGAGGAAGGAACAAGTCGGAGCATTTCCAAGGTATAAGGGGTGTGAGTCTGGATTGCAGATGACTCCCTCACACATAGAAGAAAGAGATATGTTTCTATATGGGGGCTGTCAGTGGACAGACTTCATCAGAGAGATGGTCCACTTCCTATCTCTTTATGCTCATGCCATATATCTCTTAAAGTGATGAATTTCATTGCCCTCTTAAGTATTATTGCATATAGCAACTCAATTTATTTAATTAATTAGTTCAACTACTATCATTAGTACATTGCTAGATGCTAGGCATACAAAAATGACTTATGTTTTAGGATAGGAAATTAACTAATCATACCAAGCAGCACACTAATTCTCCACCACTGCATACAAATAAACAATTAGAAGTCGCTGGGAGTTGGAACTAACTTGATGGCAGTGTTTTCATTGGATCTCTGAAAAACCAATTTAGCTTATAGAATAAGGGATAAATTCTTGGGTATCCAAGAGCCTACAACTGTATTTATTCAAAATGTTAAACATGTGACTTTTTAGATCTCAAGCTTTCCCACAATATGACTACTAAGTAAAGTCGCTTATATGTCCAGGCCTGGCCAATAAGTACCACTTGATACATTTAAATAAAGTCTACTTTCTGTACTAAATCTAGGAGCCCTCATGGCATAGTGGTTATGTGTTGGCTGCTAACCACAAGATCATCAGTATAAAACCACCAGCCCCTCTGTGGGAGAAAGATGAGGCTTTCTACTCCTATAAAGATTTAGAGTCTTGCACGCTCACAGGGGCAGTTAGTTCTACCCTTTCCTATAGGGTCGCTTTGATTCAGAAGGCACTCAATGGAAGTGAGTTTGTGTATTTGTTTTTTATTTTCCTGTACTAAATAAGGTCATACATTTCATAGTAAGTTATTATGCACTGAGTCCTTACTCATGAAATTACTATTCTTCAGTGTTACACTTACTTCCTCGACTTCTATACCACACATCCTCTGCTTGCTATTAATTTTTTGGCTAAACCATTTGGCTAAATAGTTAGCCAGTCCTTCTAAATGCCTAAATGGTTCCTGAGGATAAACTGTTCTCCTCTATAATTCCAGAATCACATTCAGGAAACTTGACACTGTATTCAAATCTAGGACAAGTGTGTTCTAATAAGCAAAGTAAATGTCCTCTAGTCTTTTTGGTTGAGGCCCTGAGCTAGAATCACACAGTTGATTTGGTTTTCGTGCCTTTTGTCTCCTTTACTCTGGACCTGTTCCTTAGCTCTGTCTTTTATGAAAGGGACATTCTTGAGGAGCCTAGGCCAGTTGTTTGTAGAATGTCCCTTAGTCTGGGCTTGTCTCTCATCTTTCCCCAGGTTGTTTTTTCAGAGTCCCCCGTCACACTGCCTAGTACGTGATCTGAGCAGGTTCTTCTGGTTCTCCTGTCTGGCTGCGGTCCCTGCCCTCCACGTGGCTGCTGCTGCTGCTGCTGCTCCTGTACTGCAAGCCCCAACTGCCTCCTCTGCCGATGCCTGCCACTCAAATCCTTACTCGGGCCCCAAAGAAAGGACATAGGAGACCCTTAGTTGCTCACTCCAAAATATGGAAAGGTACTCTTTAACTCCCCACAGCACAGATGCTAGGCTTTGTTTGTTTTTAAGTCAAACCGCATCGAAGGCTTGAAAATAACACAAAAATTGCGCAAAGAATGACTTAAAATGGTTACTAAAAGTTATCTCTGTTAGAGCTCACAGTCTCACCTAGGACACCAGTGTCTTTAAATCATGTGAATACTCCCCAACTTCAGGGCCACCATGTAAAGAGGCTTGCTCACTCTATACCAGTGTCTTTAAATCATGTGAATACTCCCCAACTTCGGGGCCACCATGTAAAGAGGCTTGTTCACTCTACCACAAATGCTCCAATAATGTTTATTTTAAGAAGTTGTCACCCAGATGATCCCTGCAGGACCAGCGCTGAGAGTGGTGGTACTGGGAGGGTGGAGGGGGTATGGGGTGCAAAGGGGGAACCGATGATAAGGTTCTACGTATAATCTCCTCCCTGGGGATGGACAAAAGAAATGTGGGTGAAGGGAGACATCAGACAGTGCGATATAGGACAAAATAACAACAATTTGTAAATTATCAAGGGCTCATGAGGAAGGGGGAAGCGGGAAGGGAGGGGAAAAATGAGTAGCTGATACCAAGAGCTCAAGTAGAAAGCAAATGCTTTGAGAATGATGTGACAACAAATGTACAAATGTGCTTGACACAATGGATGGATGGATTGTGAGAAGAGTTGTACGAGCCCCAAATAAAATGATTTTTAAAAAATTGTGACCCAAGGAGATTACTCTTCTTTATTTTAGCCAATCCAACCTTATTTCCTGATTTGGAAGGTTTGCATTCCCAGGATGGCGGACGATAGAGACATCTATCCCTGTACCTAGGAACCTCACCTCTAAGTAACTAGTCTCCTTCCCTTGGCTCTGCATGTCTAGTCTTCTTAGATTGTGCCCCACAACATGAAGGTGTCTAGTTTGGGGTAGCACCGCATGTGGGACACCAAGAACTGGATTAGAATGCTGATTCTGAGCACTAGGTTCCCAGAAGGCTATGGTTTACAATAGAATCCCTCAATCTATTTGACTCTCCCCCTAGAACTGATCTCCATTTATTTTTCCTTCTTTATAGTTGACCAGCGATGTACAAAACTTTGCCCTCAGGCAGAAAATGTTTGCCACTACTTCCCTAGCCAGCCTAGGGAGGGGTAGCTTCGCCCCCCAATGACCTGCTTGAACTTTCCCTTGACAGAAATTGGAATGTTAGGCCCTCATGGTCAGGAGTCATACTCTGACTAAGATTGGTCCTGAACCAATCTTGTTAAGTTTTTCTTTTCTGCCATCTGGGCCCCTTAATTCTGTAGTCCCACTTGCAACTATGAATTAATCTGCCACCAGTCATGATTTTGTGACAGTTTCCTTTGTGTTTCATGTCCTAGAGAAGTGGCCGAATGACTATGAATCCTTTGACATTATTGTGGGTCTTGTGCGGATGATTTGTCTTTATCTTTGCCTTTGTCCTGTTTAAGACTTAATAAATAGGTCTCTATAAGTTATATTGAGGATCCCTGGTAGCACAGTAGACAATGCACAGAGTTCTCTACCACAAGGTCAGCAGTTTGAACACACCAGTTGCTCTTCAGGAGAAAGATGAGGCTGACTGCTCCCATAACGATTTAGCCTTTTAGAAACTCCAAGAGGCAGTGCTACTCTCTCCTACAAGGTTTTAAGGAGTCAGCAATGGCTTGATGGCAGTGTTTGACTTTGGGTTATAAAATATCTCTAAATTTGGGGTCCTTTTCCCCCAAAATGAAATCCATCCAGCAAGTACTACTTCAAGCCTTTTCTCTAGCTTGTTGTGGAGAGTAGATGGGTCCTTCATACCCTTGCTACAGCAGAGTTTTCATTCCTTATAGACTATAAACTAATGCCCAGGCAAAAACCAAGAACAATTCTATCCCAAGAACAAGATGTGGATGAGAAATTCTACATCTAGATGGCATCCTAACTGACAACTCTGCAGGAGTATAAGTGAGCTAATGATGCATCCAGTGATATTACTCAATAAAACAGCAAAAGAATTTCCATTAGGGTTACTTCATTGCTTTTGTCATTCTTTAAGCAAAACAGTGACCGCTTGCTCTTTGGCCTACACAATTTAAAAGGACCACCGGGTGACCTTTACAAAAGCTGATACAGCGCTGTCACCCTAAGGTAAATTCCAGTCTCTGCTCTAGAGGGGTAAATGGCTTCTGTAAGGTTGGAAGGTTTCCAAAGGCAAGGAAGGCAGATTTATCAAACTGCACCTGGCTAGAGACAGTTTCCTTCCAAAGTCTTTCCAGCTTTATCATCCTAAGTTTGCCCCAAGTTTGCATCTGCCAAGTATTGCCCACTTTGGGAAGGAGATTTCTTTATTGTGTAAGTGTAGGATGTGTTTTATGACAAACACCTTTGAGACAGAAAGAATATATTAAGACAAGAAAAGCGAGCAGAGTTGGGAGCAGACGGCGTTCCAAATGGAGGTAACCAGGGATTCCAGAAAAGAAAGACCTTTCTCTGGAGTTCACACAGGAGAGTAAGGCTTTCCCGAGAGCTGGCTCCTTGAGTTCGCACTTTCAGGCTTCTAAACAGTGAGAATACATATTTCTGTTGGTTAAAGCCATCCATTTGTGGTATTTTTGTTATAACAGCACTAGACAACTAATGTACAGATGTTAACAGATGTTCACCGTTCTTTGAATTCATGTCTTATCTATCTCATTAGATATTCTTAAGATCAAGAGCAGGATCATACTCATCAGGGTATCTCTCCCATCACCTGGCAGACCTTCCAAACATTGTAAAGTTGAATTGAAATAAAGCATAGCAAATGCAAGACAGTACAGAAACCGATAGCTCTGACCTGAATTACTTCGTATAACAAATCTGAAAATAGGAGTTTAAGAATGAGACGAAACATTTCAGTTGACTGTCAATTGACCAACTGTACTTTTGGCCAAATATTAACAAGGACATTCATCGTAAACAAAACCATTTTACGTTCAAACTTGATGGACTTTTGAGGACCCAGGAGAGCACAACTACATAAATTGCCTCCTGGGATGCAGAGTGTAAGGTTTATAGTAAGAAAAGTATAATCCCAACTAAATGAGAAATACCAAAGGCATCAATACTTCTCTGTCACTTGGCTGGCTACCTTACACAGAAAGCTACAAGTAGGTAACAAGAATATAATATTCGAAGACCTTGAGTGATACATTTCTAGTAAGGTTTTGGTCGTTATACCATTGTCACAAAAGATAGTGACTGAAGCCTGTTTGAGTAGTAATACTGAGATGGAAAAATAAAACCCCATTATTTAGCAAATGTTGTAGGGATTCCTTTTTGGGATGAGGACAGAGGGAAATTCAACTTTATATAGTTATTTATTTTAGAGATAAAGCCCCAAGAAGCCTGCAAGGAGCAAATAAGTCTCTGCAGAATAGAGGTGTCAGGTGATTTTTTTCCAGGCTACTATGGAAGGCAAAAAGCAGAGAGAAATTTATTTGCAGTTGGGCTGAGGAGAGGGAGTCCATGACCCCATATATATTCAAGATATCTTTTTCAAACCACTGAAAACTTGAGGTGGCTGGATTTCTTGTGAAAAAGGGCAAAGGGTTAGGTGTGATTCAGGGTTTTAAGGGGAATAAAAAAGAATGAGTTAGCTCTGGTACAGGGTCTGGAGTCAGAAGGGACATAGAGGCCTGAACCTGATGAAATTTCCCAGAAATTTGGGGATGTTTCCAGCATACAAAAATTAGGGACTTTGAGGAAATTTCCCCCACAGCACAGACCTGGAGAAGCTCAAGATAAAATCAACATTATAGAGATTAGTGGTCAGAGATGTATAATCGGATCTTGTGAGATATTAACTCATGTATTATTTACATAAGCATTACTTCCATTATGAGAAAAGCAAATAATGCTTGAGGCAGTATAGCATATCACTTGCAAACAAAGACTCTGGAGCAAGATGCCTGAGCCCGATTCTTGGCGACACTTTTTATCAGCTATGTGGCTTAGAGTTAGTTACTTGACTCTGCCTGCTTTCACTTGAAAAACGAAGAAGCTCACAGTTCTCATCCACAAGCAATCCCCATCTGTTTCTGTGTTTGTTACACCAAGTGGTTTTGGTGTCACAGTGATGCTGTAAGCTTTGGTGCTGGTATCGGAAATACCAGCAGGGTTACCCATAGTGGAGCTTCCAGAGAAAGACCAGCTGGGAAGAAAGCTCTGGCAAGCCATTTTTGAAAAATAACTGATGAAAATGTTCTGAATAACCCCAGAACACTGGGAAATATAGTTAAGTTGGAAGGCATTTAAAATAGGACTTGGGAAGAGTCGCCGCAAAGTAGAGTCAATCCTAAAGACAAGGAGAGAGCAAAGCCTTCTAAACGTTCCTTTGCTGATGTGGCACGAGTCAAAGTAAACATATATGTTTGTTATTGGAACATGGAATGTACTGAGTATCATTCATGGAAAATTGGAAGTTGTCAAAAAAGCAATCGAATGTTTGCAAGACTGGACAACATTTTGTTTGGTCATCTAGGAGCTTGCCATGAGTTGGAGCCTCTTCAATGGTGACTAACGGCAGCAGCACCAATCTAGAAGCAAAGCACTAACAAAATATATTATTTATCTGGAAGAATTTGAACATTAGTTAGCTATCTAGTTATATTCTCCTGGTAACCTAAAAAAGGGTATAAATGTCAACTATGTTATCAGGCATCATTGTTTATAGTAAAGATAGATCCTGATTGATGAATTGCAACAGTACAGGAGGAAATACGTATGAACTACCAATAATTGATGGGAACACTGTGCATTGGGCTTCTCTGAATATAGTGGTTGTGATAGCTACGCGTTTGTGTTGACTTTGCTGGGCCATGTTTCTCAGTGGTTTGGAAATTAAGACCGAGTAATCTCTCGTGAGATCTCCTCAAGGCTGTGACCTATGCCAATAGAAGTAGACACTGTGGAAAAGCATGTTTGCTTTTGGGTGAGTCAGATCCTGCATCTTGCTCGTTGACCTTCAATTCTTTGGATTTGAGCCAGCACCCTGCAGTAGTGTCTGCTGATCTTGAGACTCATTAGCAACCTGCCGTCATATCTGCCAGCTTTGGGTTCTTTAGTCCCAGCTCCTACAAAAGTCAGGAGAAGCCTCCATCCTGACATCTGATCCACAGACTTGGAACTTGCCTGCTTCTACAACTGTGAGAGCCATTTACTTGATACAAATCTCTCAGCAAAAAAGAGGAAGACCTTCACTGAGATGGATTGACACCGTGACTAGAACAATGGGCTCAAACATAACCACAATTTTAAGGATGGTACAAGACTGGGCAGTATTTTGTTCGGTTGTACATAGAATCACTGTCAAAACCACCGAGAATCCTGACCAGCCAAGTTGACACAGATTCTTAACTATTGCAATCCAGCCCTTATGGAGTTGGTACCTGTACACATTTCCTTAAGCCACACATGATCTCTACATAAAGGCAATTATAAATGCATATTTCATTTTGTCTGATACAATTAACATATGTATAACTTTAAAAATGCACTTACTCCATTACATCTTACACAGAACAACAAGAAGAAACACACACACACACACACACACACACAAAAACTTCACTGGTTTTGCTTCTCTAGAGAATACAGAAAAAAAGATGTGTTACACTTCAAAAGAACTTCTTAGTTTTCCTATTATGTACAAAGAGAAACCTGGAGGAGATGGGTGGGAATGACTATTAAGGATGCGGAAAAATGATGCAAGGAACATAGGTTGGATCTGTTTCAGTTTTTTGATCTGAGCCAGATTCTTCATTCAATCTTTCAGCTGAAGATGTTGGGGAAGGATCTAATCGTTTATGTGGTTGGTTCACTGAAGCATGGATTATACAGTGGCCTGTAATAAATAAAATTTAATACTGTAGGAGAAGGGATCCTAAAACTTAGAGAGTTTGATATGATGGTAGGGGCCCCATAGCAGCACCGACTAAGACAGGTGGACATTGTTACCATAATGGGCAGCAGAGTCAAAGTAGTGATCAGAATGGTCTGATTAGTATCAAGTATCACTACAAGCAGTGTGTATGTATGAGTGAAATAAATGAAAAAGAGACTAAATATTTATTTGATCTGTACAAGAGAAACAATTATAGGTCAAGTGAATGGCAATCAAACTGGAATGACCAGATTAGAGTAAGGGCCCCTCAGTGAATTTCCAGATTTGAGGTAATTTGCAGTCTACAACATACTGAATGAGGGGGGGGGCAAGTCTCCTGGAGGAAGGGGACAACTACATGACAAACTATTTATACAGTTACTTTTTCTCCTTGTCTTCCCTAAAGGGATCCACAGTGTTTCACAAGAATGTGAGCTAGATGTAGGATCCAGAACCAGCAAAAAGCAAACAAGCTTTTCCATAGTGTCTGCTTATAAAGAACACAGGCCACACCCTGGAGGAGGTCGATCATGCGGGATTACTCAGTCTTAATGGCCAAACCACTGAGAATCTTGATGTAGCCAAGTTGACACAAACCATCAACTCTCACCTTCCACTCCTTGCTAACTTGGCACCTATACACATCTTCTTAAACCATGCATCATCTCTACACAAAGACAATCATAAAGTTTTATTTGCACCTAACATGATACAACTAACACGCATACCATGGAAAGTGCACTAACTCCATTTATATAAATGAACAAAACAAACATATTTGATGCATACATACATGGAGCTAGTACTTATAACAATTATATTCCCAGTTTATGCAACTGAACACTTGGCCATAGCTGGTATTTAGAACCACCTTCTTACACTCCCCATTCCAAGCAAAATGAACAACTAGGTGTATGGCTTGAAATTCTGTTCATTGGGAGGGTTTCTCTTCATCACTGTCTTTCATGGAAGCCCTAGAGAAGGGCTGGATCCCATTGTTGGCTTGTGTGGATAAAATGTGGAACAGAGCTGCAACCCTGAAAAAGGACTAGACTTGCCGGTTGCATAGACTGGTGGAACCCTTCGTGCTGAGGCCCTCAGTCTCCTTGAGGCCCAGAACTGAACTACCACGTATACTCGAGTACAAGCTGAGTTTTTTCAGCACATTTAAATGTAGCTTTTTATTGTAAAAGTAGGTGCCTCGGCGGATTTTCGGGGCAGCTTATACTCGAGTATATATGATAGCTCCTGTCGCTTAATTTTCAACCAACTGATAGGTCTATATAGCAATAACGGTATGGTGGTACACACCCCTAAAATAACCAACCATTTGAGATCAAGAGGCAGCATTTGCCCAAAGTGCAGAAGGGTTTTTATTACCAGTATTTATAAGAAAGAGGAATGGAAACAGGAAATATAGGGAATAGGTGCGCCATGTGGCATTACATTGAGGAGATTGTAATCAATGACATGAAATAAAATGAATCTGAATTGCTGAATGAAAACTGATTTTCTCTGTAGTCCGTCATTCAGTTCACAATAAAAAGTTAAGATAAACAAATATTTTGTAGATTTGTCTAGTGCAGTATTCATTGTTTGATTTCTTGACTGCTATTTCCATAGACATTGAATATGGGTCCAAGTGAAATGAAAACCTTGACAATTTATATATGTTCTTCATTTACCATGCTGTTACTTATTGGCCCATATGTGTGGAGTTTGGGGTTTTTCTGTGATGGTGAGGTGTAATCCACTCTGAATGTTGTCGTCTTTGATGTAGTCATCAGTAAGTGCTTCAATACTTTTTCACCTTCAGCAAGCACAGCTGTGTCATTTGCATATTACAGGTTGTTAATGAGTCTTCCTCCAATCTTGATGTCACATTCTTCTTCATATAGTTCAACTTCTTAATTGATTTTCTTGGCATAAAAATTAGGTAAATATGATATGTTAGACTGGGTTCTCCAGAGAAGCAAAACCAGCGCAGCATACGAGGCATATAAAGAGAGAAATGTATCTCAAGAGAAATGACTCACACCGTTGTAAGAGCAGGTAAGTCCAGTCCAGTTCAAGTCTGTGGGTCAGGTGTGAACATGGAGACCCTTCCTGATCTGTGTAGCTATTAGCATCAATGTCACCAAGAATCTAGAAGATGCAGCAGGAAAACCACAGGCTGCTGGATGTCAACAGATCAGTCCTGTGGCTGGCACAATCAAATGAATCCAAGCTTGACAGACTCTGATAGCTCCCAGAGTTGGCAAGCAATATGGAAGGGTATGAATAGCTCCCAGGCTAGGCAGACTGTTGGCCCAAGGACCCGAGATTGAGACAACAGAGTGGGATCCAGGCCAGCAAGAAGGGTGAAGCTAGCTGCCTCAAGTGTCAGCTTGTTTTAATAGTAGTCCACACCACGGATGCACTAATAGTAGTCCACACCACAGATGCAACGCTTTTCAATTGTATCAAGACAGGACCAGTTAACAGCACTCAATTCTATTCATAGTCACAAACACTTGGCTGCTCACAGAAGATCCCATCATGGAGTTGATTATATTAGATGAGATCACATCCTGGAGGAATCCAGGCCTGCCCGAGTTGACATAAGTCTAACTTATGTGACACAAACCTTTCCTGATTTTAAACCATGTAGAATCACTTTGTTTCATTAGACGGACTGCCACTTGGTTCTATATTTTGAGCATCCTGTTAGGTCACCTTTCTTTGGAATGGCCACAAATATGGATCTCTCCTAGTCAGTTGGTCAGGTAGCTGTCTTCTAAATTTCCTCGCATAGGCAAGTGAGTATTTCCAGTGCTCCTTCAGCTTTCTGAAATAGTTCAAGTTATTAGAATTATTATTATAAGAATTACCAAAGGACTCATGGAGGTTACTTACATTACCTCTTAAAAATCAGACAATGTTACTATTAACATGGACCAGGGATATATATATATATATATATATATATATATATATATATATATATACCTTAGATATATGAATAAGATTAATATATGAATTGTTCTTAATCGAAGAATAATTAGTACATGTGATGTGACCCTGCTTGATATCTATCCTCATTAAGGGATCACTGAAGATATAGGACTTTAACAAAGCACAGTGAAGAAATCAAAGGGTGTCAGGTTATTAGAAAGAATAATGTCTGGGGTCTTAAAATAAGCAGACATCAAATTGATGTGTGTGCTAAGCCCACAGAGAAGAAACAGATCAGCTTGCATGATCCCATGATCATAGATAATGAAATCCATGATTAGGATATAGAAGTATGAGGGGGAACCCCCAAAAACCATACTATGTGTTCATAGTACACATTTTTCCTGCTAGGTGACCATCAAGCAACTCACTCTGAGTTAGTGCACCCAGTGGCGTCTCCTGGGAAGGTTCTCTCTGGTCACAATGAATTTTTTTCATGAAAACAGTTTTGCTGAAACCTCGGTTGTTGTTGTTTTTGGTTTTTTGTGTGTGATGGCCAATTTAAGAGAACAACTGCGGCTGTGACATTTTGTTTCCTGCTTGGGAAAAATGCTGTAGAAACTGTTGTGTTGAACACAGCTTGCAAGGACAGTGCTATGGGAAAAACTCAAGTGTATGCGTGGTTTTCTCGTTTCAAAAAGGTGACATGTTGATTGATGACAAACCCCGTTTGGGATGTCCTTCAACTTCCTGAACAGATGAAAATGTTGACTCGTAGTGCATTTGAAGTTCACGCCACCAGGTCAGACTGTTAATCAAGGTTTCTATTTAGAGGTTCTGAAAAGATTACATAAGTTTGTGCAACCAAAAAGCCTGATTTATGGCAGATAGGGGGCTGGTTTTGCACCATACAATGCACCTGCTCACACAGCCATTTCAGTGTGCCAGTTTTGGCCAAAAATAGCATGCCTCTCTTACTCCACGCACTTGAATCACCTGACCTTGCTTAATGTGACTTCTTTTTGTTTCTGTGAGTGAAGAGGAACAAGAAAGGACAGTGATTTGACAACATAGAAGAGGTGAAGCCAAAAAACCCAAGGGAGGTACTGTCAGTCATCCAAACAGATGAGTTTGAAAAATGTTTCCAATAATGGAATCATAGATTTGACAAATATATTAAGTGTAATGGAGAGTACTTTTGTTTTGTAAAAATATTTAAATGTATAACTTTGAGAAAATTCATTTTATGGGAAGGTACCCCTCATATACCACAGCCTAAATTCTGAGCACCTAGTTTGCAGAAGGCCATGGGTAACAGTGAAAGTCAAAAATTCAACTGCAGAATCCCCACATGGATATAGCCTTCATTGAGTCCTCTCTGAGCATCACCAGGAGCATGAATAATCTTGTCCACAGACAGAATGCAGTGGAAGGGGCATTACCTCCACCTACATGGTAAGTCCATGGAGGGGAGGGCCAGTCACCCTCGGAGGCTCGCCTGGGTGTGTCCTTGATGAAGACCACCTTGGGGGTTGGTTCCCATAAACATGCCCTGGCTTCCTTGAGGAGACCCCTGAACCAAACTTGTAACCTCCTCTGATTACTACAATATAGATATCCCAGTAATGACTCTTTGGTAACCCCACTTGTAACAATGATTAAAATATTTTTTAAAACAGTTGTATTGACGTATAATTCACAGAACATACTGTTAAATAGTTCAATCATATTAAAAAGAGTTGTATATTCATCATCACAATAAATTTTAGAACATTTCCTTCTTTCTTGTCCTCACGTTTCTTCCCTCCTCACTTCCCCCCAATCTCCCCAGACACGCCCCCAAGAAACCATCAATCCAGTTCCTGTCTCTATAGATTTACCTATTCCAGATTTCATATGTAGAGAAACATCTCAAAACAACAGAAACAAAAACAAATTAATACAGAGAACAAACCCCAATTGAAAAAAGCTCCAGAAAATATTAAAAACGATTGTAATAATGATGTTTTGATTTGTCACCTACGGTGCATGTGCGACAGTTTACCAGGACCGCTCATGTTCTTTCTAAAGTTCTGGATATCAGCCAACCTTTGGACATCACTATGATGACCCTGTGCCAACGTCTCCATCACCCAGACAATATATTTTTGTCTTTTTCTTTCCTTTGTCCTATTTAAGACTATTACATTAAGAGAGAAAGAAAGAAAATGAAAAATGGTGTTTCCAATAAGTAGATTTTGCCACACAGAAATTTATCATGTGGCTTCCATTTCTATCCATCACCAGGAATTATCAAAACATTTTGATGGAGTGTTTGATAAGTTTTAGGCTGCAGACATTGGAAAATGTCTTCCATTTCTTCCATTTTGGCACGAGTCAGTTCATAAAGTCGAAGAGTAGTAGTATTAAATGATCTTCCTTGTAGGTGTCTGGAAATTATTACTAACAGCATTGTATTTCAGCATAGATCTTAAATCAAGTTGAATTAACTTTCTGTCCTTTCAAGGGAAGGTACACAAACTAATATGGTCCTCTTTCTTCATGGATCCTATGCGTCTGTGATTAAAACAAACAAACAAACAAACAAAACCCTATTGCTATCAAGAGTAGTTCCATGCAGATCAACCCCGGAGGACATAGTACATTGCATTTCGGAGACTATGAATCCTTACAGAACCAGCTCGTCTCATCTTTCTCCTGTGTACCAGCGAGTAGATTCGAACTGCAGACCTTGCAACTAGCAGTCCAACATGTACCCTGCTTATTTGGGTCAAATTGGCTGGGTTAGATCCTCAATGGTTTGGCAGTTAGGTCATAGTAAGCCCCCAGAAAAGAGCTCCTGGAGAGTGTGATCTGCTTCCAATGTAGGTGGATGCTGTGGAAAGGCTTTCTTGCTTTTTGCTGGGTTTTGATCCTGTATCTCGTTCATCTATTCCTTAGTTCTTTGTACTTGAGCCAGTGTTTTGATGTATTGGCCATCAATCCTGGGAGTTATCAACAGCCCAGCAATTTACCTGTCAACCTTGGACTAATATGCCTACTCCACCAACTTGTGTCTGACCTGCCAATCTCATGATCATCGACGCCTATACCTATGTGAGTCATGAGACACCTTCAGCCTGACATTTGATCCATTGGCTTGCACCTTGCCTGCCCTTACAACTGTATGAACTATTTCCTTCACATACACTTCTCTGAATGTATACATATAAGCTTCACTGGCTTTGTTTCTCTAGCGAACTCAGCCCAAGACAGTATTAATCAAAAGACCTAGGCTATCGTGTATGAACAGCTCCATAGAACCTCGTAATCTCTATACCTTTCCACTGTGGTATGTTTGATAAACTTAAATCAGCCCGGTGGTGAGACAAGGTTGGGTAACTGGCCCCAAGTGCAGATACTCCACCCTGGCGCTCTAGTAGCCATTCCATATGTACTGTCTGTCTTGCCCCATCTTGCCGCCTCCTTTCCCTCCTGACCTGTGCTTCTGTCTGAGTGCCTTGCCAACAATCTTATGCAACTGTATAAATTCTTACTACTGCAGGGAAATTTTACAGTCTCGGGCATTCAGTTCATAAGTACAGTGGAGCAGGTGGAGCTTCTGCCACCCTACCAGACTGGAGAGACGGAAACTCTCCAGTCTGTCTGTCTTGCTGTGGAAGGTGAGGGTAACTTTAGGTATGACCACATACCCCTTCCAAGTGTGGCTGCTTCCTGCCACTCCTGCATCAGAGCATGTTTCTGTCTTTCCTGCCTTTGGCTGTCTGTGCCTCTACTCCCACTACAGTTTCACTTCTACTCACTGCCACCCATGCTCTTCTGTGAGGGCCTTCAAACAGTTTGTGCGGAAGTTGAGCTAAAGGATGATGGATTTCCCCCCACAAACTTCTTGAAGCCCCCTGATATTGCCCTGAGGCTGAAGGTTCCTGCAGCTTTCTCAAAGGGTCTCAGTCCTTTTCAGCTGAAGCAGCAGGCAGATCTTATCGTTTCTGTTTCAACTTGTACATAGGGTTTAGATGCCAGTGAAACCTAATTACTTTGTACCAGAGCTCTTTATTCTCCTCTGATGCAACTCAAGGAGCTCTGGTGGCACAGAGGTTAAAGCACTTGACTGCGAGCTGAAAGACTGGCAGTTTGAACCTACCAGCGGCTTGGATCCAGGGGAGAAGGGTATGAGAGACTAGCTTCCAGAAAGAAGACAGCCTGGGGAATAGGGCTTCAAATCACTTTGAACTAGATTCTTTAAGGAGTCACCCGGAGACCTGTTAACATTTAAATTCTGATTCAGTGTACCTGGGGTAGTCGAGCAAATTCTAAACAGGGGTTGAACCAGGATGACCCAGTTTGGAGCCAAGCCCAGTACCCCAGGGCTGTTCCCCGATGCCCCACAGGGTTCCTGCGAATCAGAAAAGACTTGACAGTCATAGGCTTGGTGCTTTTGATTCGAGCTCAGGGTGGACCGCAGTGTCCCAGAGGATACTTAAAAATGATTTCCTTGCCCTTCTAGATGTCCAGTGGACCTCTGAAGCTTGTGCATATCCTGCCGTGTAGTCAGAGAAGGGTTCTCATGTAATAATCAGATGTGTGCTTGGCAAGGTCTAAAGCACTCACAGGGAATTCCTTCTGTTTGCATGATGCATGAATGACTAATCAATCACAAGATAATTTCACTACCTCTGGGCTTATCATAACAATACCTAAACCAGGATATGTCCTGAAGATTGGTCAAGAAGCTCATGTACAGAAACCACCTGCCTTTTCAGACCATGCATGCACCTTCAAATTCATCATGGTGTAATTATCTGCGCTTTCAGGTTAAGTGGTCAGACTTGACAGCAAATCTAAATGAACTACATGTTCCATTAAAAAAAAGAGATAGGCTGGCAGAATTTTTAAAAAAGAAAGAAAGCATGATCCAACTATAGGCTGTTTACAAGACACACTTCAAATACAAGGTCACAATCAGGTTGTTAATGAGCCTTCCTCCAATCTTCGTGCCCAGGTTTTCATCACTCTCTCAGATGACTTGCTCAGGATGAAAACACAGCACCCGAATGCATACCGCTTGCTCCTAAACCATGCGACGTCCCCCTTATCTGCTCCACAGACTGCCTCTGAGTCTGTGCACAGGGGGCCAAGGAGGACTGTGAGTGCCCCATAAAAAAAGAAAATCTCAAATTACCCACCTGGCTTGAGAACCCCAGGAACTAGAAAGAAAAGAGTAAACTAAGCCTAAACCAGCGAAAGGAAACAACCAAGACAAACAAACAAGTGAAGTACAAAAACAACAAAATCAGTAAAATCAGAAATTGGTTCTTTGAAAAGCTCAAAAAAAGAAAAACCTTTAACTAGACAAAGAAAAGGAGAGGAAAGATGCAAACAGCCACAATTTAAGAATGAAAGAGGCGACATTACAACTGGTCCAGTAGAGATAAAGAGAGCAAGGAAAGAATATTGGGAACAACTGTAGAGAAACGAACTAGACAACGAAATGCAATGGACAAATTCTTCAGAAGCCCGTCGCCAACACACCTGTCTTCACACCCTGCATGAGCTTACAAAGATCAGGCAGTGTAAGGATGGCTCCCTTTTACATTAAAAAGGGCCTGGGTGGCATAGTGGATGAAGCGTTTGCTGCTAGATGCCAGGCCAGTCCTTCAGTCTTGAGGGAGAAAGATGAGGGGCTTCTCCTGTAGAGTTCATAGTCTCATAAACCTTATAGGACAGTTTCCTTTGCCCTGCCCTGTAGGTTACTGTGAGTCAGAATCAACGTCACGGCAGAGAATTTAGATTTGTTAAATGATCCAGTAAACACTCTCTCCTCCCAGCAGCGTCACGCTCCTACCTGCGGTGCCAGACTAAGCCAGCAACTGTGGCTAAGCCTGTACCAGAAAGAAGCAAACAGGAAGTGTGCTCCGTGGGGCTGTCAGTCCGTCCCTCACAGCGAGGTCTCTCTCTGCTGGGTGTTTTGTAGCTCCGCTTCAACTCCTTTTGCTCTGCCCCTCTCCTTCCAGTGCTGCTTCAGGCCACTTTCCTGTCTTAAATGCACTCTTTCCATCTTCCTAACTGGTTCTTAGCCCACATTTTCCCCGGGCCAATCATTGCTGCGCTGCTCTGACGCTCGGTCTGGTTCACAGCTTTGCCCAGATATTTGATTTGAATGTATCCTTGGGCTCCTGATTTGAATGTTTGAGGCGTCAGCCCTGCGGTGTCCTCCAGACCCATGACTTGTGTGCTCTTCACTCACCCAGCCCAGGCTTCCTGTCCGTCTTTACTCTAAGGCACCCTTTCCCCCACAGCCCCAGCGCTCCTTGTTGACATAATGCACATTGTCTTATAATGCTTTTTGGTTCGTGATTGTGAGAAATACCTGGGAGATCTATTTTGTGATATTTTGGCTCATGAAAAGCTACCACATCTCTGAGTGTTTCCCACCAAAGCATGTGCTTTTGCAGCTTTTCCATGCTCGTTAGCTGCAAATCCCTCCTCGGCAGTGCTTCTGTGGAATATTCCAGGTATTTCTTTTGTCTGTAATAGGAACGTCTGCTTCATGTTAGCTCGCCGTTGAGATTTGCTTGGGAGACCTACAGTGAGTTATGATTCTAAGAATAGAGCACTAGTTGGGGAGGATCAATGGAGGAACGCCAGCCTTCCGTTATGTCTAATATTAAGTCTGTCTCTTAGGTGGCATTACTGAAACTGTATGAGAAAAATATGTGAAGTTGTCATTAGTATTGTAGACAAAATTACTCTGGGTCTCTGCCTTTGTTAGGTGTACGGTGAGATTGCACTTACTGTTCTCTGAGCGGGTTAGGCATGGCCATGTGACTTGTTTTGCACAAAGAAATATGAGCAGATGATAAATGTGTTAGTTCTGGGTAGACACTTGTCAAGTCAATGTGGACTTTGACATAGTTCATTTTTTTGCCAAGGACAGTGCTGTCCAATCAAAATACAAAATAAACCACATACATAATTTAAAAATTTTAATAGTCATGTTAGAAAGTAGGGAAAAAGTGAAATAAATTTTATTAATAAATAGGCTTGCCCTGAGTCGGAATTGACTTGATAGAAGTGGAGTTTGATTTGTTTTTTCTGTGTTTATTGTATTGAACCTAATATATCCCAAATATCATTTCAGTAGGTAGGCAATATTTAAAATTATTCTGGAGATATTTCATATTCTTTTGAAAACTATTGTCTTTGAAATCTGGTGTACATTTTACTCTTGTGGCGCAATTCAATATGGCTGGCCCACATTTCCAAATTGCTGTGTTTGAGGCCGTTATTGCCGCCACTATGTCAGCCCAGCTTGTTGAGGGTCTTTTGCATTTTATTTATTTGTTTGTGTGGTTATTCATTTTGAGGGCCTTCTTCATGTTCAATGGCCTTCTATTTTTCCAAACATGACATCCTTTTCCAGAGCTTCATCTCTCCTGATAACATATCCATCGTGGGACAAAGTCTTCTTACTCCATCTTCTAAAGGACAATCCGGCTATATTTCTTCCAAGACAAATGTATTAGCTCTTCTGGCAGTCCATAGTATATTCAATATTCTTCTCCCCTACCATAATTAAAATACATTGATTCTTCTCTAGTCTTATTCATTGTCCATCTTTCACCTGTATATGAGGTGATTGAAAATACCTTGGCCACTTCTAGTCGAGGGCGCTTATCTGCAAACACAAGCCGGGACCAGCCTGGTTCTGTACACACAAAGAACTTGCCAGGGGACCGCAGAATCTTGTTTCTACCCAGTGCCCATGGAGAATTTGTTCTTCTCCAACTGGACACAGGTGCAGGCTCTTTTTCAAGCTGATCCAGATATGGAGGCCAGAGCCACAAGGGAGAAAGGGGATACCCAAGACCTTCAGCTCATCTGTAACAAACATGCGCTTCCTGGAGCCAGAAGCAACTAATGGTATGGTACACGTTGTCCATCCAACCTCTGCCATGGAGTAGCCTATGCAGCTTGGACTGGGTGAGCACACATAGGCTATGGAGGTAGCCCATCCTTACTGGGGGCACGGAGTATGCCAAAGTGGAAACCACAGATGCCACAATCCTTACTGCTCCCCCAGAGCACATGAGACCTGCTGGGATCAGGCAAACTTCTGAAGTTCAGGGCACTGTGGAATATGGTAGCTTGGGTCAGGCCCACCTCAGTTCTGAAAATTATGTCTTTGCTTTTTAACACTTTAAATGGATTTTAAAAAATAACACCTTTGCCCAATGCAATATATTGTGTAGTTCCTTGAGGGTCCTTAGAACATTTGCCTGGTGGGACATCAGAATTCTAAGGACCAGGGATTTCTGTATCTCTGCCATTCTTTCAAAATTTTAGTGGGGAGATGGTATGAAGGCACAAAGAGACCCTAGTAGGAGAGATGATAGAGATATTGAAAACAAAGTATTGAGAAGTTCGAGGTCATCAGTTAGATTCTTTGTGGTATAATTTAGAGGGCCTTGATGGTGTGGTGGTTACTTGTTGGGCTGAGATCCCCATGGTCAGCAGTTCAAAACCACCAAAAGGACAGTCCATGGGAGAAAAACTTGGCCTCTTACTCCTGTGAGCAGTTACAGTTTCGGAACCCCACGGGGGTTGCTATGAGTCAGCATTGGCTCCGTAGCTGTGAGTTTAGAGTTTTTATTTTTGATATTGTTTTAAGGAATAACTTAGGTAGATTATTTTCCAGAATACACCTATTAACAAATAGTTGTCTCTGTGTAACTATGGGACTATCTAGGTTTGGCAAAAAAATATAAAATGTGACATATACTGTGTTATCTGTAGAGAACACAACCTAACACAGTAAACAAGGGGGTACCCCCCCCGCCCCCAAATAAAAATAAGCGGAGCTTTTGTAGTACACATTTTCCCACTCGGTGAGCTTTGAACAATTCACTGAGTTATGGCACCCAGTGGTGTCACCTGGTAGATTCTCTCTGCTCACAGGGAATTTTTTCATAAATCCCGTTTCACTCAAACCTCATTTTTTGTTTTGGCTGATTTAAGCATGTGGCTTAAATTTTGTTTCCTGCTCAGGAAAAAGGTCACAAAAACTGTTGTGATGTTGAACACAGTTTATAAGGCCAGTGTCATGGGAAAGACTCAAATGTAAGAGTGGTTGTCTCATTTCAAAAAAGGCAATGTTTGGAAAATAATCATGGCAACGTATGTACAAATATGCTTGCTACAATTGATGTATGGATTGTTACTAGAGCTGTAAGAGCCCCTGGTAAAATGATCTTTAAAAAAAGCTGAAATGTCGATTGATGACAAACTTCATTCTGGATGTCTGTCAACTTCTCTAACAAAAATGTCCACTTATAGTGTATTTGGAGTTTGTCCCACTAAATCAGACTGTTAATCGAGCTTTCTCTCTAGAGGTTCTGAAAAGATTACATTAACAGTGTGAAACCAAAAAGGCCTGATTTGTGGCATATCGGGTTCTGGTTTTGCCACCACAACAATGCACCTGCTCACGCAGCCATCTCAGTGCACCAGTTTTTGGCCAAAAACATCATGCCTCTCTTGTCCCAAGCACCTTACTCATCTGACCTCACTCTGTGGGACTTCTTTTTGTTTCCACAAATAAAGAAGGACACACAAAAAAACAGCAATTTGATGACATAGAAGAGGCAAAGAAATAAACGAGGGAAATGCTGTCAGCCATCCAAACAGATGAGTTTGAAAAATATTTCCAAGAATGGAATCACAGATTTGACAAATATATTAAGTGTAATGGAGAGTACTTTGAAGGTGATAAAGTTATTTTGTAAAAAAAAAAAAGAAAAGAAAATTAAAGGCATAGCTTTGGGGTGGGGGGTAAAATTCCATTTGGTGGGGCCGGGACCCCTTCATATGCCACTCCCAAGGACGTGTCATTAGGCTGTCACCCAATAAATAGGTTTGGTTCCACCCCTCCCTTTACCCAGGAATGTCTAGTTGACATAATCCTTTGTCCTGATGGCATAGGGGTTACAAGTTTGGCTACAATCCTCAAGGCCAGCAGTTCAAAACTACTAGCTGCTCATTGGAAGAAAGAGGGGGTTTCTACTCCTATAAAGACTTATAGTCTCAGAAACTCACAGGGGCAGTCTGTCCTATATGGTCACTTATGAATTGGCATTGACTCGATAGCAGTGAGTTTGAGTGAAAGTGTGTGTGTGTGTGTGTGTGTGTGTGTATAACTGCCATTGGGTAGGTGCCAACTCATGGAAAACTCATATAACAGAATGAAATACTGCCCAGTCCTGTGCCATTTTCCTGATCATTGGTATGCTTGGGTCTTTTATTACAGACACTGTGTATTTTATGTGCTTTCCAGCCCAGAAAGATCATCTTCTAGCACTATGTAAACCAATATTCTGTTGTGATAAATAAGGCTATTTTTTCATTATTTGTATCAGTTTTATTGACATATAATTCACATATGTAACTTGTGGTAGTTACATAATCTGGTGTCACTTTGGGACTTGAAAGGATTAAGAATGAAAAGGTGGAGTCTAGCCTATTGATCAGGATATAGCCAATGAGGCCTCTGTATGGGCATGGCCTTCCCCTGAGGATTCTGGGAATTCCTGTATTTCCTCCTTGAAGGCGAGAGACTTTCTCTGTGCTGACTCCCTAAGAGACGCTCTACTGACAAGACCCATGGAACTACGCTGATAGACCCTATGCCCTGGGAACTGGAGGAGCCATATTGAGAGCCCTGACAGCTGAGATGCTTCTACTGCGACTGGATCCACAAGACTTTGTACCCAATGACCTGTGATCTTTCTGCATTCAGTGTCATTGCATGTGATTCGTGAGTCTGAAGAGGACTTTATAGATTGGTATCAGACATATCGGACATATGGGCTAATATCAGGCTTATGGACTTGATCTGTACTGGGCTGGGATGTTTTCTCAATATTCAATTGCTCCTGAATATAAAGCTCTTTCCTATACACATATGAATGTCTATGAATATGATTCCCTAGTCTACCCAGATTAACACACAACTCAATAGTTCAGTCATATTAAAATGAGTTATTCAGTCATTACCACAATCCATTTTAGATGTTTTTCTTCTTTCTCATTTTCCCCAACCACCCCTGCCATGCCTTAGGAAACCATTAAACCAACAACTGTCTCTATAAATTTGCGTATCTTGGATTTTATACACAGAAAAACATTACAAAAACCCAAACAAAACAACCCCAAACCCCACCTCAATGACAAAATAAAACAGAGGAAAATCTCAATAAAAAATATAGCAGAAAATATTAAAAACTGGCACAAACTTAAAATGGGTCAACAGGGAGATCAAATGATAGGATATTACATTTTAACCTGTTACATATCTGTAGTAATCCACTTTACAATACACTCTGTCTGATAGCAAGGCGAGAGGCCAAGGGATCACATGGCTGAGAGGTGGAGGACCAGAGAGAGAGGGGGACTTGGCTGCTGACTGATGCGGTATTGTTGTGGACAAATGACTATATTTCTACTGTTTACTGATCCTGATGTATGGTAACCTGCCAGCTTCTCTAATAGACCCCCATAATTGTGAGTTTTGCCTATGAGTTCTGTGTGGCCATTGTAATGAATGATCAGACCCAGCAGAAAAGTAGGATGTTCTAGGAGGAATACTTGGTGTCAGAATAGCTAAAGAAAGACGGAGGGTGGAGGCTTGTCTGAACTCTGTCTTGTAGCAACTGGCATTGGGATAACCAGAGGAGACTGGAGATCCACACCATTTATTCAATATCATTCTTGGGTACTGCAAGATCCATCTTTTACATTGCACTGATCTTTATCAATAGAAATTAGACCACAGCTCTTCACATCAAAATTCTTCAATGACTCTTAATTCCTTCAAGACAAAATGTAACTTCTTTAATATGATTTCACAGGTCTTCATACTGTGACTCCTGTTTCCTTCAGCACTTTCATGTCTTGCCACTCACTTGTTGGTCCTTTATGATTCAGGAGACATGAAAGTATTTTGAGTTTCTCGCTCGTTCCATGTTGCTCCTCTTTATTCAAATGTTCTTTGAGTGTTGTTCTTCTCTCTTTTGGTCTTTTGGAATGACTGGGAGGCAATTCAAGTGTTATCTGGAAGAAATCTTCCCAGATTTCAAGGATACTGAAATATTCCTCCATTGTCCCCTTTCCCCCTAAGGTCTTCTTCATCTATCATTGATTAGGCTAATCATTTGCATTAAAATTATATGTATATATACATACACACATAAGATTACATGTATTATATGTATATTACATATACACATTACATATTACATAATTTATATATTATATAAGATATAATTATAGATATAATATAATTATCTATTTTAATGTATAATATTATATAATATGTAATATACAATATAATTTATAATATAATATATAAATTATATACTCAAGATTACACATATTACATATACATATTAAATTACAAGATTACATGTATATTACATATACATATTACATATATATATAATCTTGCTCTTTAGGGTCTTGGGAGAATCTTAACAAATGTTTCTGGGCAGAGTCAGAGGCCACATAGAAAAACGAATACGGGAACTTTAGGGTTGTTGTTGATAATGGTCTTGGAGTTGAGTTCCACTCCTGGAGGCCTTACTCATAAAAAGAATAAAACATTGCTGGGCCAGTGATGTTTTATGATTATTGGTTAGTAGATGATTAATAATCTCTTGAAAAATGTTCAAACTAGCAGTCTGTGGCTAAAATAGCAGAATCTTATTAGCTGACAGTCCTAATAGCCTGCCATGTCACGCGCGACCCTCCCACGGCGGAAGATAAGAGGATGAACGCGACACACGACGAGACAAATTGACCAGGATCCTTCTGATAGCGTGATAAGCGGAGTTTATTGAGAGCTGCCTCTAGATCCGAGGTCAGCTACGGAAGACCCCGGGCAGGCTAAAAACCCTGGCTTATATATGCTTCGGGGTGACGGGGCTCTCTCAGATAGGCGCAAAGCTCTCCTGCGTCAAAGTCCAGACTGAGCGCATGCGTGGCATAACTTGTTTATCACTAACCCTGAAGATAAGGGCGCGGTCCAGCGCCATCTTGTAATGGCGTCCACATCTCCTCCCTTTTTATATAATAAGATTTTGGAATCCCGCCTGTCTTAGGTGACCTAGCATGCCACATGGTCCTTACCCGTCATCGGAACTCCTGCCCTCTAGCGGCAGGCTCCTGTCTTAGGTTGGTACCATGTCCCACTGGTCTTTCCCGTCTTTGGCTGCGGACTCAGCTTGCGCATGGTCTAGCGCTTGAGGAGGGAAAGCCAAATCTCTGGCTGCTCGCCCTTTTCAAGAGCCATGAGGGCTTGTAATATCACACGCTTTTCGCTAGCCTGATTGCGCTTGAGCTTGCAAATCATCCAGAGAAGAATTATGCCACCGAAGCAGATTAAGCCCAAAAATAAAAATGTTCCCACCCACTCCTTGAAATAGGAAAAAGCAGAGGACAACCAAGAGGTGTAATCTCCAAGCGTGATAGGCTTAGTACGTGTGCCATTCAATTTCAAAATCTTCAACAACATCTGGTCCTGTATCGCTTCCAGCTCTTCACTCCATTGGCCTGTCAAAAAATCTGAAATGTTTTTAATAATGCTGCTTGATTCATTATATACAATAGGGGTGACACAAACCGCAGGTGTTGATAATACACAGCTCAGTTGTACCAAGCTGGTAAGTTGCTCAATTTCTTGTTGCAATAAATCCGTTTTTTGATTCAACAGAATTATTCCCGCCGCTAAATGAGCTTGGGCATTGCGGGCTTCCATTAGTGCATCCGCGGTTTTTTCCACAACTTCATTTATAACTTTAGCTGTCTGCACTTGATTGGCCATAGCGATACCCGCAGTTACGGCCGCTGTTGCTGATATCGCTATTGCTGTAACAATTGCAGCTGTTATGCCAAAATCTCTTTTATGTCTCAATAGAGTAGTAATGGGGAATTGATTCGGATCCGTTTCCACAGGTATAGGAACTAAGGTGGGAATGCGAATGACCATAGCATTATGCGTTCGGTTTCCAGACCAACACTCTCTAATTTTACATCTACATTTACTACTATTGCAACTAACAACATCATTTATAATACATGTATCATTAAAAACTAAAAATAAAAAAGGACTTTTTACGCAAACTGGATTATAATCATAAATATAATTATGGCTATAACTCAAGCCTTCACTAACGTTTGCCATATTTCCCACAATAACTACATTAGCTCTTTTGAGACGTATGACGCTTCCCAACAAGCCAGCAAAAGGGGACAAAATAGTGGCAGCATTCAATCTGTTATTTAGAATCCACTGATGCCACGGCCATGTATTCTTGCTCACATTCTGGGTGCTGTTATATAATTTTGGGGAAAAATTGAGGTTTAGTTTAGATAAATACAATTTATCCTGTACCCCTGGGTCACAGTTTTCAAACTCTGGTGGAAATCTTTCTCTAGGACGACAGGGAGGGAATACCCTCACTCTTTCCAGAGTACCATTGCATCGAGTTCTTTCCTCATGTTCTTCGCCCGTCTCTACTGGTGCCAGCAATTCTTCTTGCCAGACATATGTCTCGACATGCGTCACCGGCGGAGTTGCTGGTGTCGACCATTCGCCTAGTTGCGGGGCTGGGGGCGAGCCACTAAAAATCATCTCGCCTTCTTGATCGACCTCTACCTTGACAGTCGACCCTGGGGTAACTTCAGGATCAAGCCATGTTGTAACATTTATCTTTCTCAAATTTATGCACTGATTACTGGAAGAATTTTTTACGATATGGAAACATAAGCTATTAACTAAAGTAAAATTTGTGACATTATAAAATTTTGATACTTTACTCACAGGAGGACTACAAGGGACTCCCAATCTATCACATTTTTGAGCAAAAAATACTGGGAGAACTGGGGCTTGTCTATTTACTGGATGGGGTATAGGCCAGGTTCTCACCACTCCCCACAATTTTTCTGCCCGGGTTGCTTCTACTATAATAATTAAACTAAATATGACCTGTATCATGATCATAGTAATTTTCTATCTTCAAATGCTAAAAGCACTGTGTTCCTGCAAAAACAAGAACCCCAAAACAATAAAAAAAGTCCTAGCCAAATCCTGTCCTGCCAAGACCAATCGTTTGGCGCGGAGGCAACAAGGGCAATTGCAAAAAATAAAGCAATGGGGATAATGCTCAAAAAATTGAGGCCAAAACAATGGCTATGGGGCCACATCAGGCTTTTCAACAATCTCTGTTTGTTTCTCTTCTTTTCTTATCTCCTCCTTTGTCTCTGACGTCCTCGTCACTTCTTTGGTCAATCGCGATGGCACCCACACAGGCTGTCTTTCATTCTGCGGAAAAACACAAAGACTTCCCCTGGATCTGATCAACACCGGATCCGGACCATACCATTTATTATCTAGCACGTTTTTCCATTTAACCATTTCCTTGGTTGGTGTTGGCCATTGTCCATGGCGCTCAGCAGCCGACTGATTATTGATATCCAATTTTAAAAAATTTATAGTAAATAAGGCTAATGCCAGTTTTTGTCGAGGGGTTACTAAACAGATGACTGAAGACTGACCATCTCCCCCTTTTTGTTTTTGTAAATAATGTTTAAGCGTTTGATTGGCACGTTCTACAATACCTTGTCCTTGGGGATTGTAAGGTAGACCAGTAATATGTTTAACTTGCATACGTTCACAAAACTGTTGAAAGGACCGAGCTGTGTAGGCTGGGCCATTGTCTGTTTTTATGCATTGGGGTTTTCCCCACGCACTCCAAGCTTCTAAACAGTGCTGGATCACATGTTGCACCTTTTCTCCCGTCAACGGGGTGGCTACCAGGATGCCAGAGCAGGTGTCAACGGACACGTGAATATATTTCATTTTTCCAAACGAATTTTCATGTGTGACATCCATTTGCCACACGTCTAAAGGACGTAGTCCTCTAGGGTTGACTCCCGTATGTGGTTCATGAATAAATTGGATACAACTAGGACAGGCTCGGACAATTTTTCGAGCCTCTTCTCGGGATATATTAAATTTATGACTCAAAGTTCGGGAAGGGACATGAAAAAGTTTGTGAAAATCCACGGCCTGTTGGACAGGCGTTAGTATCACAAGGGCTAATGTTCTTGTGGCCTTATCAGCTAGGTCATTGCCCTGACTCATGGGTCCCGGGAGGCCCGAGTGAGCACGGATATGCCCTATGTAAAAAGGGTTGGTTCTATTAAGAATACACTCCTGAATGCAACTCAAAATTCTAGAAACGTTACTCTTGGCGCTTATTTTTCCAGCGACTTCTAATTGCTGCACTGCATTAACTACATATTGAGAATCGGAAATTAAATTAAAGGGTTCTTTTATTGCTTTAAAAACTTCTAAAACTACTTGACATTCTACTATTTGAGGTACTCCTTTCTCAAAGTGAAAGGTCTGAACTTTTGTGTCACTGACCATGCTTCCGATCCCAGATTTAGATCCATCAGTATATATAGTTTTCGCACCAAGAATGGGTTTAACTCTAGTAAGTTTGGGAAAAATAACAGGATGCTGTTGGATAAAACTTAACACAGGGTGTTTGGGGTAGTGGTTATCTATCATACCAGTAAAGGAGCATACTAATACAGCCCAATCATCTAACAAGGCACTTAACGTATCTACTTGGTCTTTGGTGTACGGTACAACTAGCTTTTTAGGCTGTGTTCCAAAATGCTTTATACAGGTAATAATGGTGTTTAAAGCTATGGTAGCTACCAGGTTAGGATAATAGCTAATTGTTCTCCCTGTGTGAGAGGGCATGTGAACCCATAACAAAGGACCCTCTTGCCATAAAGCGGCTGTGGGGCTATGTGGGGTCTGGATTACACAGACCTGTAATTCCTTTTTAGGATCGAACCTAAGGACCTGAGCCTTGCTAAGGGCCTCTTCAACTTTCATTAAACTTTTCCTAGCTTCTTCCGATAATTCTCTAGGAGAGTTTAAGTCAGAATCTCCTTCTAAGATTTTGAAAAGGGGTTCTAAAACAACAGTAGGCAATTTTAAATAAGGTCGACTCCAATTAATATCTCCTAATAGTTTTTGAAAATCATTCAAAGTAGTCAATTGGTCACACCTAATTGATATCTTTTGTGGGCTAACAACTGTATGCTCTATTCTTGCGCCTAAAAATTTTCCTACAGACTGTTTTTGAATCTTTTCGGGGGCAATCTCTAGCCCCCTTTTTTGAAGAAGTCGAGTTATTTCCAAAAACAATTGTTCCACCATAAGTTCTGTCGGGGCTGCTAAAAGAATGTCATCCATATAATGTACAACTTTTGCCTTTGGAAACTTTTCTCGGGCAGGCTGGATGGCGGTACTAACATAAAGTTGACACATAGTTGGAGAATTTTGCATTCCTTGAGGGAGGTTTAACCACTGATATCTTTCATCTGGCTTTTCTTGATTAATGGAAGGTAGGGTGAATGCGAATCGTGGCACATCAAGCGGATGTAATGGAATAGAGAAAAAACAGTCCTTGATGTCCAGGATAATGACTCTCCAGTCTTTAGGTAAGGCTGATAATAGAGGCATACCTCTTTGTATAATCCCCATGGGCTGCATTTGGGCATTAATGGCTCTGAGGTCATGTAGAAGTCGCCATTTTCCAGAGGCCTTTTTAATCACGAATATAGGTGTGTTCCATGGAGAGGTAGAGGGTTCTACGTGTCCCGCTAAAAGCTGTTGTTTTACAAGCTCATGAGCTGCCGCAAGCTTCTCGCTTGTTAGCGGCCACTGGGGTACCCATACTGGTTTATTATGTTCCCAGGTAAGGGGTAGCGGCTCCCCAGAGGACGCTATATAAAACCCAAGCCTTGTTTGTCTTGCTTTTGTTGAGTTTCTATAGGCTCTGTCCTGCCTTGCTTGTATTTACCTAACCCTTGTCCTTCTTCATAGCCCCATTTGTTCATGATTCTTTGGGCCACTGGTATCTTATCATTAGTCAAAACATAGCCCAGTTTGTAGAGCAAATCTCTGCCCCACAGGTTAACAGGTAGGGGTAGCACGTATGGCTGGAAAGTTCCGGCTACTCCTTCATCAGTCAACCAATACAATAATTTTGAGCTGATTTTTGGTGCATCTGCATATCCTAGTCCTTGAAGAGAATGAGAGGATGTTTTAAGAGGCCAATTAGAGGGCCACCATTGTAAAGCCATGATACTTTTATCTGCACCCGTATCCAGAATGCCTTGAAATCTTTTTCCTTCCACAGTTAATGTCAAGGTGGGTCGAGTATCCAGATCCACCGAGAGAAAGATTTCTCCTGATCCTGAAGATCCAAATCCTCGACTCCCCCTTTCTTTATTTGTACTAGGAAAGCTAGTATGCAAACTAGGCAACAACAGAAGTTGTGCAATACGGTCTCCAGGCATAATGGCATACATGCCCCTAGGGGAGGAGCAAAGTACCCTAACTCCTCCTGTAAAATCTTGATCCACGACTCCTGGATGTACAACCAGTCCCTTTAAAGTACAACTAGGTATTCCAGTAGAGAATAGGATAATAGATTTCAGAATCTGACAGATTACTTAAATTTGATGGCATAAGCTGGTCAATCTTTCTTTGCAAACATATCAGAGAAGAATCTCAAAAGCTTGGTCTTTTGCATAACTTGCACACCTGATTTATAGGTCAAAAGAACAGCAGCTAATCCTGTGGCCAAAAGAGATGGTTTTGTGGTAATTATGATAATGTCTAATCAGAATCATAGCTAAAGCTTGAATGGCCTTTGATATCGCTGTTACACCTATATTTTTGGACAGATATTTGTTAGGCATCTTTTAATCAAATATCAAGATTATTGATCACTGAAGACAAATGGATGTATAAGCAAATATGGCGAAGAAAGTGGATGGTGCCCAGCTATCAAAAAATATAGCATCTGGGGTCTTAAAGGCTTGAAGGTAAACAAGCAGACATCTAGCTCAGAAGCAACAAAGCCCACATAGAAGAAGCACACCAGCCTGTGCGATTACGAGGTATCAAAAGGATCAGGTATCAGGCACCATCAGAACAAAAATTTTTACCATAGTGAATGAGAGGGGGAGTGTGGAGTGGAGACCCAAAGCCCATTTGTAGGCCACTGGAGATCCCATTGCAGAGGGGTCTTGGGGAGGAGATGAGCCAGTCAGGGTGCAATGTAGCAACGATGAAGAATACAACTTTCCTCTAGTTCCTAAATGTCTCCCCACTATCATGATCCGAATATTCCCTTGCAAGTCTGGCTAGACCAGAGGATGTACACTGGTATAGATAGGAACCAGAAACAGGGAACCCAGGGCAAATGATCCCTTCAGGACCAGTGGTGTGAATGGCGATACTGGGAGGGTAGAGGGAGGGTGGGTTGGAAAGGGAAAACCAATTACAAGGATCAACATGTGACCTCCTCCCTGGGGGACAGACAACAGAAAAGTGGGTGAAGGGAGACGTCGGACAGTGCAAGATATGACAAAATAATAATTTAAAAATTATCAAGGGTTCATGAGGGAGGGGGGTGGGGAGGGAGGGGAAAAATGAGGAGCTGATGCCAGGAGTTTACGTGGAGAGCAAATGTTTTGAGAATGATGAGGGCAATGAATGTACAAATGTGCTTTACACAATTGATGTATGTATGGATTGTGATAAAAGTTGTGTGAGCCCCTAATAAAATGATTATATATATAAACTGATTGATAAATATGAAAAAACAAATATCAAGATTATTAAAATTTTATGGGACTGTCTGCCTAATAAATCACCTCCTCATCTTTATTCTCTTGTAATTTACATGGTCTCTTCTTTGAGACAAGTCTGGGACTCCACTATGACCCTCTGCACATAGTGGACTACTTTATGGGTATTAGTTTATGAGTATATGAACACAGCTGTACCAATAGTAAAACTCCTGCAAAGGACATTTATAGAGGTCTGAATACAGGCATGTACATATGTGAAAACATTTATATATAGTGATAGGGGAATAGATCTATGTACATATATTTATTTGTTATGTATTAAGGCAGCAGATGGATATTGGGCCTCTAATCAAGTGCTCCCTCAATGCAAGAGCACTTTGTTCTAATAATCCAGTATTCTGTGATGCTCACCTTCCCTGATATGATCACTGAAGACAAAAATGGGGAGGATGGTGGAGTAGAGACTCAAAGCCCATCTGTAGACAATTGGCCATCCCCTTACAGAAGGGTCACAAGGAAGAGATGAGCCAGTCGGGGTGCAGTATAGCACTGACGAAACATACAACTTTTCTCTACTTCTTAATAACCCCCCCCACACACACACACTAACATGACCCCAATTCTACCTTACAAATCTGGCTAGATCAGAGCATGCACACTGGTACAGATAGGAGCTTGCAACACAAGGAATCCAGGACAGATAAAACCCTCAGGACCAGTAAAGGGAGTAGTGATACCCGAAGGGCAAGGGGAAAGTTGGGGGAGAAGGGGGGAAATCGATCACAATGATTGATATATAACCCCCTCGCAGGGGGATGGACAACAGAAAAGTGGGTGAAGGGAGACAGTGGTTCTTGTAAGACATGAAAAAATTAATAACATAAATTATCGAAGAATCATGAGGGAGGGAGGGGGAATGAGCTGAAACAAAGGGTTCAAGTAGAATGAAAATATTTTGAAAATGATGATGGCAACTTATGTACAGATGTGCTTGACACAATGAATGTACATATGGTTTTTGATAAGAGCTCTAAGAGCCCCCAATACAATGATTTAACAAAAAAAAGAAAGAAAATGTTAGACTTAAAAAAGAAAAAAAAAGTAAAACTCCTTACCTCTAGTTCACACTTATTGATGCTGACACTGTCACCTGAGAGTAACCAAAAAAAAAAAAATCTAGGTTTTGGAATTGATAAAAAGGGAATTGGATGTTGTGAGATAAAAAAATCTTTGAAGAATCATTGGCAAAATCCAGTTGTTGTGGGAGAAAATGTAACCAATTTGCATTTTCAAAGGAAAATAAGTGAATGCTGTAGCTCCTGGCACAGTTAAGCCCCTCTGATCAACTGCACATTCACTGTGGTCACACTACCCAGGATTCAGTGAGAAAAAATCAAATTTTGCTCATGCGAAGTTGAATTGTATTACTGTCCATTGCTGCCAGCAAAGCTAAACTAATATGTAACTGGCACTGTGTTCTGTGCTAGTGATATAAAAAATAAATCTATTATGATGCTTGCCCTCAAGAACTCAATTCTGGTGAAGCAATACTAGTTTAAGTCAGCTGACTAGCTTGATATGTATTATCTCATTTCAGCAGCTCTGTGAGGCAGATATTATCACTAAAGTAGACATTTCCGTTCAAAATAGAAATGTGTAAAATTCTGGGGATTCCATAGTTGAAAATACAAAAGTAGATCTCATATTATAAGAAATAAAATATTGAATTTGGTGGTATACTAATTCCTGTCACAGAATTAGACACAATAAAAAATTAAACATTCTTCTACCTTATTTGTTAAAAACACTAAAAAGCAATGTGTTGGACAGGGTTCTCTAAAGAGACAAGACCAGATTGCTAGTAATTATATATAAATATATTTATAAAGATAGATATGTAATGCAAGAAATGAACTGTTAAATTATATACAGATAGATAATACAAGAAATTAACAGTTAAATTATAAAGCAGTGAGACACTAGCAGTCCTTTAAGGCTTGAGAGCCGTCAGTTGCCAGTCTCTTTCTGTAGAGAGAGCTGGGCTATATATACCCAGGCAGCAAACAGCAAGGCAGGTCACCAACTGTCATCAACTGTCAGTCCCCAGCTCCAGAGATGAACATTCCAATCATGTGGGCTTAAAGGGACCTCAACTTACAGCGACACAGTCCACAGGCTAGGCATCCCACAGGTAGTGTACCCCTTTAAATTGAGGCACAGAACAAGCAAGGTGAGGCTCACCGAGCCATTTATCCCTCTGCCCTTCTGTTAATCCTACTTGTGTTTATCAGCCAGGCTGGCACAACAAACTATCGCAAGCAATAATATTTACTTTTCTTCCATCACCAATAATAGCAGCAAACATTTTTGAAGGGCTTTTTCCCTTAGAAATAAAAATGTTAAATAGTTTCATGAAAATTATTGTGCAAGTAACATCAATGAGAAAAGAAAACTCAATTGAAATGTACACACCAGGGTAAGTAGAAAGGATTGCTATAAAAACAAGAAAATAAATGCAATACCAATAATAATTTTTTAAAAACCTCGATGCCATCTAACAGATTCCTATAGGACAGGGTAGAATTGCCCCTTTGGGTTTCTGAGACTATAACTCTTTATGGGAGTAGAAAGCCTCCTCTTTCTTCTGCAGAGCGACTGGTGGTTTCAAACTACTGACCCTGCAGTTAGCAGTCCAAAACGTAATTACTATACCACCAAATAGTATCAACATGTGATGCTATTATTCTTTGACATCTCCACTTACTTCAGTACATTCCTGAAGGCACTGTTTGCATTTTGTGAGTCCTTCCTCCAGAATTCTACATTTTTTGACACCATGCCAAAGGGGTAGTTTTTGGCATTCCTGAGGTACTCAGAACATGTTCCTTTGAAATGTTCTTTGAGTAGGAGGAATGAAAGAAGAGTAGAATTGTAGAGGAGAGAGAGTAAGGTTTCCCAGTGAAACTTTTGTGGGCTAGCCTTGCTGTCTTCAAAGAATAGGCAGGTACATTGTCATGCTGGGGTGGGGTGGGGAGCGGTGGGGGGGGGGGGTGGTGTTCTGTGCAATCTTCCTGGTCTTCTCATCAGTGTGGTTTTCAATTTTCTTCAAAGTTCTTTATAATAAGCCCCCATGATTATCCTGTGTTTTTCGAGAAACTCTCAAGATTACCTCTTTACAATCTTCTCCAAATGAGTCCTACTGGATCACTATGAGTCAGAAGGAACTCAGTGGCAGTGAGTGAGATTCCTCACCAAATGTCACAATGACCTTCTGAGCCGGACTCTGTGCTTCAATTTAACTGGCCCACCAGATGCCTTTGGAGACCACTGTTTTAATTGGGCATTTACCCCCGCCCCCACAAAAAATTAAAACTTTGTCAAGAAAGACCAGGTGGAAAATGGGCTCCCAATAAACCAAAACTTTAGGGCAGTAAAAGTCTAAGAGCTCTCAAAAGTGAAACAACACCACTGCCATTTGAACAATGACTAATTACTTGTATTTCCTTCCCTTCTTTTCCTTTTTTGGCATTTCTTATCACGGAATCTCAAAATTCCACACAGAGCATGCATTACATGACAATTTGATCATGAATTACCTGTTTTTTACACACAGTGGAGGACAAGCTACCACCAGACACAAATCAATACCTACACACCTAGGGTGGAAGTATCTCAGAAGTGGGTGGTACACCTTTTAAAGAATTCCACCAAAGAGCTGGAATAGGCTGTGAGCAAAACAAATAAAGGAGTTAAAGAATGAGATGTTTGAAGTAGTAATAACTATGTCAGGCATAGTACTGCATTCTCTGCACAGGGAAATGAACGTGTAGTACCACACTAACATTTTTTTTTAATCTCCAAAGAGATTAGTACCCTGACAAAGTATTCCAGTCCCAGTAGAGGTTTGTGGCCAGCAGGCACCCCACCCAAATCCCCCGAGCCTTATAGAGCTCCAGGTCACGATGGAAGTCCAGAGGCCCAGAGAGAACTTGCCACAGCATTACCTGCCTGCTGTTTCCACTCTAAGCAGAACACAAGAAGGAGCCAACCTAGATGAGCCCCAGGGAGCAAGGAAGAGACACAGATTAAATGTAAACTTAAAAGGCAGCAAAATGAGACCTGGAACCCACTCAAATCCTAGGGATGTGGGCCAGCCCCCCAAAAGTAGTTTATTAGATGGACAAACTGCACACACCTTATCTCCAAAAAGAACCCAAGACATAGAAATTTGGGGGGTAATTGAGGAACTCATAAGGAAGAAATGCTCATGGAAAAAAGCTTTTCACCTCAGATGCCTCAAGGCTGGGACTCAAGCTCTCTCCATCCAGGCAACAATGCTTCGTGATTTTTGTTTTTGTCAGGGATCCATATTTGGATAGTGACACTAAATATCTTTACAGAGCAACTCTTTTTTTTTGGTCAAAGCAACTCTTCAAGACGTTAATATTGGGTCAATGGCAAGGCTTCCTTCCAGCAGCTCTACAAGATCGATGGACAGCAGATTCCAAACAAAGGTTTCAAAGTTCAGACCTTCCTTCCCAAACAATGCCTAAATGCACAAAATCTCCTGTAGGTTACACACTGTGATTTTGAAATATGGAAGCATATTTTAAATACTTGTCTGGTATTATTTACTTATTAAACATTCGCAGCCAAGATTTCCCATTACCTTAAAATTGAACTCAGTCATTACGCTTCTCTGTGGACACCATCTCCAACAACCGCATGGTGAGTCCCATAGTCAGTCCCTCTGTTCTCTGGGTGAGCCAGATACTCACATGGCTCTGCTAGAAGGTAAAAGCTTCTAACTCAAAGTGAAGGAAAAAGGAATTGGGCTTCTGCAAAGTGCACTTCAAGAAGAGGAACTGCTTGCTCAATAAAAGGAAACAATGAGTCTTCTATAAATCATAAAAGGGAATAGTTAAGCTCGAGTTTGGACAGAAGAATTCAGAAGATGCTTCACAGGTCCAGGCTGTTCATACTTTTTCCGCTCCTCCTACAGGCCCCTTCACCTGCTGTGTTAGTTTGGGTACATTAGAGAAACAAATCCACATAAACTCATGTATAAGAGAGAGTTTTATATAAAGGGTAAGTGCACATCAAGAAAACATCCCAACCCAGTGCTGCCCAAGCCCACAAGCCCAACATTAACCCATATGTCCAACACCAGTCCACAAAGTCCTCCTCCATCTCACAAAGCAGACACAATGATACCGACTGCAGGAGGAAAACCAAATCAGTGAATGTGTAAGTGTCTCAGCACTGGCAGGGGTCTCCAAACAGCTGCTCCAGCACCCAGGGCTATATCGGGATAGGCCCATGTGGCTTCTCCTCAGGAATGTCTTGCAGGAAGTGAGCCTTGCCAGCTGAAGCAGGGAACTGGCTAAGGCAGCTGCACCCTGGTCTGACCATCAGAAAGCAAGAGACCCTAGAACTAGAAAGGCGAGCCATTTATCCCTCCGCCCTTCAATTAACCCCACATGTGTTTATCGGCCTGGTTGGCACAATAAACTGACTACCTCATCTGCCATCACTAAACTTTCCTGACATAGAGGATGTTCACAATCCTCTGCAGCACAGGACAGTTTCTCACCTGGTTCTGGCAAATCAGTTTGATGTTCTTCAGCTTCCCCTGTTAGAATTCTTTTTTTCCAGATCTTCAACGATTAGCTTCAGTATGATGACCTGCTGCATCAGTGTGACTGCTGCTTTGCCTCACTTGCCCACACCAGGATTCTGCCTCCCCACACCCGGGGCCAGCCTACCACGTGAGCCTCTGTGGTGCTGCACTGCTGATGTATAGAGGTTTCTTCAGTTTATTCAGAGCTGAAGTCACCAGGGATGGGACCACTGCATTTTTCTGACCTTGCCTGGAAGCTACAAGATATACAGTAATTTGCATCAAAAACTTCTTGAAGCACAGAACAAATTAAAGATTGTCCTGAAACTTCCCTTTGACTCATTTATCCACAGGAGTTATTTTGTCAATGATACTGTCTTAAAATCATGCTTTTAATACATTCTGAATGTATTCATGTTCTAACTTAGCTCGGGATTTCATTTTCTTTAAGGCAACGGAGCCAGGAAACAGCATGTCCATAAGCTGGCAATAAGTAAGCATAAGTTTTTGACTTTGTAGGATTCAGCTGCAGAGACTCCTTGATCCAAACCAGCATGTCATGTCAACACAAGTTATTGCTGGTGACTGACTTCAAGTATATATTCATTGTCATCTCGCCTCTGTACTGAACTAACTCCAGTGCCCAGACTGGCTTATTCAAACCACCCTCCCGATAACTTCACACCCTTCCTCTGGTGCATCTATGTGAACTTTTTTGAAAAGGTATTCTAATGAGAATAATAATGAGGTCAGTGTATTCTCTATTACTGAGAGAGCATCTCTGCAGTCATCCACTTATGATCTGCTTTGTATGAAATGAAGTCATACTTGAATGAGCTGGAACCTAGTAGCAATTCTTTTTGATTTACTCTTGTAGCTACTGATAATTTGATTAGGCTCACTAGTCACACAATAAACACGATTCCAATGACTGTCTCAACCAAATGAAAAATTACTTAGTGTCACGAATTTTCAGGGTGATTCTAATGTAAATGTATCCACAAATATTAAGTACTAAAATTTGAAATACACAGGGCTTAGAGTATTTACAGATAAGAAGCTGAGAATTAGAGAAGGAAGTGAGACCAAGATAATACATCAGTGAAGGAAGCTAGATGTCATCTATTCTATTCTTCTGATTTCAAATACCATAGTTTATAACAGTAAAGAGAACAATTGGTTGGTTCATCACCACCACACATTTTAAATGGTCACAAAATCTTACACTCCTACTGAGAGGTTGAGGCTATGTTTCTTCCTCTGGAAACTATGGGGACTCTGTGACTGCTTTGATGGGTAGAATATGGTGGAAATGATGCCCTGACTGTTTCTGGATCCAGGCCTTAGGAGTTTGACAGTTTGAGAGATTGACTCTTACCCGCACGCCCTCCTCAACACTACAGTTGCATAGAAAAGCACCACAGGCCAGCCGAGGTGCTCCAAGAACTGTGAAGATCGGCCAGGGAAGCGATGCCTTCGTGGGCCCACAACAAACCGACCAGTGTCATATGAGAGGAATAGCCAACACACATTCCAAGTTACGGAATGTTGGGTGGCTAGGAAGATATAGTGATAACCTGAACCCTCAGTACAGCTACTGGCAGGTAGTTCATAGAAGTACTCATACGAATCCCCCAAGAGAGATCCAAGGACTCTTTAACTCAGGAAGATGGCTCCAGGGTCCTCTAAAACAACACGCAAACAGCAACCAGTTCTAACAGCTTCAACGAAAAAGTAGGAGAAACAGAAGACAATGCCAGAAGAAGTCATGAACCCAACAATAGGCATAGAAGAAGCAGATATTGACCTGCCACAAAAAGAAATTTTCAAAATGCTGCTTGAAATCATACAGGATACGAGGGAAGCAATGCAGAAAAAGATGAAATGATAGAAGAGATAAAGGCAACACACCAAATGGAAACACAAGAGTTAAAGGATGAAATAACAGAATCCAGCGACAAATTGACAGACCTTGCCAATAGGCTTGAAGATGCAGAGAACACACCAGCAACCTAGAGAATAACCAAGCAGACCTCAGCAAATGGGAAAAGCAGTCAAATAAGACAATTAAAGAAGCTGAAGAGAATTTGAGAGCCATGTCTGATGATAGAAATGAAACAATATTAGAATAATTGGGCTATCAGAACAAGACACAACAAAGAAGTCAACAGCGAAAATAGCAAGGGAATTCTTAGAGGAAAACTTCCCCACCTTAATAAATGAAAATCAAGCAACCATTCAAGAGGCTGAAAGAACACCAGCCAGATTACATCCCAAGAAGAAGTCACCAAGACACATACTTGTCAAATTATCCAACTATGAGGAAAAGGAGATCATAAAAGCAACTGGGGAAAAGCAAACAGTCACATATAAAGGTACCCCAATAAGAGTGTGTTCCGCTCTATCAGTGGAAACAATGAAGAAGAGGAGGATATGGAGCAACATTTTCCAAAAATGGAAGGAAAACAATGCAAACCCAAGAATACTTTACCCAGCCAAATTACCTATTAAGACAGATGGAGTAGTAAGAGTCTTCCCAGACAGGGACAACTTCAAATAATACATAAAAAGAAAAGAAACCCAGCCCTGCAAAAGATCCTTGCAGATCCATTATGGGCAGAAGATCAACACTCACCGAGGGCAAAAAAGAGACCATAAAATAAGACAACTCCGCCAATAGGGCGACAAAGAGGAAACAGCCCCCGGGATAGCATCAGCTCAATAGTGGAAAGAAGGCAAACACAAACCACACACACAAAACAAGTGGATAAGATAGGTAGATAGGAAAATATCCAACACAAAAGGTACAAGATGACACCACACAGTACACATATGGATATAATAACACTGAATATCAATGACCTGAACTCAGGCATTTAAAGGCAGAGGCTAACAGACTGACTCAGGAAACATGACCTATTGATCTGCTGCCTCCAGGAGACTCATCTCAAGCTTACAGACAAAAAAGGGTAAAAATTAAAGGCTGGAGAAAAATATACCAAGCAAATGGTAATGCAAAAAAAGGGGGTAGCGATCTTTATAAATGACCAAATTGACCTCAAAATACAGGGCATAACAAGAGACAAGGAGGGGCACTATCTAATGCTCAAGGGAACAATAGACCGAGAACCAGTGAGCATAATAAACATATATACACCTAATGAGAGACCTGCGAAATTTGTAAATCAAACACTTCAAAAATGAAAAAAGAGAGCACAGGCTCAATAATTATATTTGGTGACTTTAAAAGACTACTCTCTGAAAAAGACAGAACATTGGGCAAGAAATTCAACAAAGAGGCTACAGATCTAAATAGCACAATTGGATTACTTGACTTAATAGAGATATTTTCAGTGCTTTCCACCCATATGCAAAAAAAAAAAATCACATGCTCTTCAAGCCCACATGGCACATATTTGAAAATAGATCACATGCTGGGACACAAGTCGAATGTGAGTAAATTCAAGCTCATAGAGCTTATACAGACATCTCTCTCTGATTATTGTGCCGAAAAGCTGGAAATTAACAGAAGGACAGTGAAGAAAACAAGGGCAAACAATTGGAGGATGAACAATTCTCTATTGCAAAAGGAGTGGGTATTGACCCAGATCAGAGATGAAATCAGGAAGTTTCTAGACACCAATGAGAATGAAAATACGACATACCAAAACCTGTGGGATACAGCAAAGGCATTTATCAGAGGAAAGCTGATAGCAATAAATGCACACATTAAAAAGGAAGAGAGACTGGTGGATGATATGCCGACACAAAAATTATACCAATTAGAGCAGTCAACAGAACAACCCTACTAATATCAAGAGGATAGATATAATAAAAATCAGAGCTGAGATACAGGAGAGGGAAAACAAGCAAACTATGGAAAAAATTAATGCCTACAAAAGCTGGTTCTTTGAAAGAGTTAACAGAATTGATAGACCTCTGGCAAACCTAACCAAAGAAAGGAAGGAACAAACGACATTTGCAAGGATGAGGGATGAAACAGGGTCCATTATAATTGACCCTAATGAAACCAAAAGGGTACACACTACTATGAAGGTCTATATTCTTTAAAAAAAATTTTAAAAAAATTTTTATTGGGGCTCATACAACTCTTATCACAATCCATGCATACATCAATTGAGTAAAGCACCCCTATACATTCGTTGCCCTCATCATTCTCAAAATTCACCTTCTGCTTGGGCTCCTGGAATCAGGTCATCTTCCTTTTTTCTTTCCCCCTCCCTCATGAACCCTTAATAATTTATAAATTATTATTTGATCTTATCTTACACTGCCTGGAGTCTCCCTTCACCCACTTTCCCCACTTTCCTGTTGCCCATCCCCCAGAGAGGAGGTTATATGTAGATCCCTGATATCGGTTCCCCCTTTCTACTCCCCCTTCCCTCCTGGTATCACCACTCTCACCAGTTGGTCCTGAGGAGTTCATTTGTCCTAGATTCCCTGTGTTTCCAGTTCCCAACTGTACTGCTGCGCATCCTCTGGTCTAACCAGGTTTGCAAGGTAGAATTGGGATCATGATTGTTGGGGGGAGGAAGCGTTCAAGAACTAGAGGAAGGTTGTAAGTTTCATTATTGCTACACTGAACCCTGAGTGACTCATCTCCTCCCCACTACCCCTCTGCAAGGGATGTCCAGTTGTCTACAGATGGGCACTGGGTCCACACCATGCACTCCCCTCATTTACGATGATATTTTCTCCCACCTTTGTTGCTTGAAACCTGGTCCCCTCAGCCCTTTATGATCACACATGTTGGTGTGCTGTGAAGGTCTATATTCTAACGAATTCAACAATTTGGACGATATGGACAAATATTTGGAAACACAATCTCTCCATAGACTGTCCCAGATGGATGTCAACAACCTCAACAGACCCATAGCAATGGAAGAAATAGACTATGTAATCAAGGGATTACCAACCAAAAAATCCCCTGGGCCAGATGGCTTCACTAGAGATTTCTACCAAGCATTCAGAGAAGAACTGGCACCAATCCAATACAAACTCTTCCAGAATTAGAAAAAGATGGAAAACTCCCAAACTCTTTCTATGAAGCTAGTATAACTTTGATACCTAAAGCGTGCAAAGATGCCACAAGAATCGAGAACTATAGACCAATATCCCTAATGAATATCAATGCACAAATCCTCAACAAAATACTGGCCAATAGAATACAAAAGCATATTAAAAAATAATTCACCATGACCAAGTGGGATTCATACCAGGGATGCAGGGATGGTTCAACATACGAAAAACCATCAGCATTATTCACCACATTGGCAGGAAAAATGCTAAGAACCACATGATAATATCGATAGACGTGGAAAAAGCATCCGACAACATCCAACATGCATTCCTGTTTAAGATACTTAAACAATGTGGTACTGGCATAATGACAGATATTCAGACAAATGGAAAAGAGCTGAAGACCCAGAAATAAAAACATCAGCATACAGGCAACTGGTCTTTGATAAGGGCCCAAAAAACATTAAATGGGAAGTAGATGCCATCTTCAATAAATGGTGCTGGGGAAAAAATGGATATCTACCTGCAGAAAAACGAAGCAAGACCCTTACCTCACTCCACGCACAAGAATACACTCAAGGTGGATCACAGACCTTGAGATAAAACCCCAAACAATTATGGCCATCAATGCGGGAATTGGGACAAACCTGAGAATCTTGGCACAGGGAACACATAGGCTATCAGAAATAGGGAAGGATACAAATACAGAGGAGTCACAAATAGACAAGTGGGATATACTGAAGATAAGACACCTGTGTACATAGAAAGAATTGAACAAGAGAGTAATAAGAGAGTCCACCGACAGTGAAAACATCTTTAGCAATGACACATCGAACAAAGGCCTTATTACTAAAATATACAATATTTTGCAAGCTTACAATAAGAGTAAAACTAATTGCCCACTGAGGAGGTGGGCAAAGTACTCGAACAGAAATTTCACAAAATCTGAAATCTGAATGACCAATAAACATATGAGAAAATGTTCCCAATCATTAGCCATAGGAGAAATGCAAATCAAAACAACTACGTGATACCACCTAACACCCTCAAAGATAGCCCAATTAAAAAACAATCAGAAAGCAACAAGTGTTGGAGGGGCTGTGGTGAGACTGGAACTCTCATCCACGGCTGGTGGACCTGTAGGTATGTACAGCCACTATGGAAATCGATTTGGCGATTTCTAAAACAGATGGAAATTGAGTTACCATATGATCCAGCAATCCCCCTACTGGGCATATCCCCAGAAGACGCAAGAAACTAACCAAGGCCAGACATCTGTGCTCCAATGTTCATTGTGGCACAGTTCACAATCACAAGGAGTTGGAAACAACCCAAATTTCCATCAACAGATAGAATGGATTAAAAAACTGTGGTACATACATGCAATGGAGTACTATGCCTCGCTAAAAAACAGTGATGAACGCATGAAGCATATCGCCGCATGGGAAGAACTGGAGGAAATTATGCTAACTGAAGTAAGCTAAGCATAAAGGGACAAGTAAAACATGAGTCTGCTGAGGTAAATTTATATGTATATAAAAGAGAGAACAGAAAGGTAAGTGCAAAAGTGGCACAGGGAAAAAACTACTGTATACAAACACTCCAGGGGTGAGGTCCAGGTAGTATGGCAGGGGCCAGACCAAATCCAGGGGTACATATGGTGGCCAAATAAAATGCGGGTGGAGGAAGGAAAGGGGAAAGGAAAAAAAAGATGTGTGTCAGGGGAATAGGGCACTGACCCACCCAAGCAGAGGGTATCGTTTGTGTCTCCACAGGGAAAGAGGGACCAGATATAAAGCCAGTGCCAGACGAATGCAGTGTGCTGGCAAGGAGTGCGGAGCCAGTGGAGGGGCCCGAGGGCTCGGCCCCCATACCAGCTATGTGAACAACTGCTCCTCCCCCCAGAAGAATTTATTTGAGAGGACAGCACTGAAGCTGCAGCTAGTGGAGAGGGGCATGTCTGATCAGAGAAAATTGGAGCAAATGAAGGGGGAGGAAGAGAGAGTGGAGCACATCCTGGCCCATCAGGCCTGGAGGACGATATCCCTGCTCTGAACAGTCAATGGACAGAGTGGACAATATGGCTGATCCAATACGAGACATGCCATCCCTTGATGGCCCAGAGTCCTAAGGGGGACAACACTGGAGACTCAGGTTTGGGATTGGCCCAGACTGACTCTGTGACACTGAGGCAAACCACTAAAAGCATGTGGCAGAGCAACCATGGAAGCAGAGCAGGGAGCCCCCAAGGGAGTACAAAGGACAGACTCTTGGGGCAAAGCATGGTATCCCATGGGACCTGACTGAAGGACATGCCTAGAGATAAAAAATCATATCTTGATCTATTTACAGGTTTTTCTTTCTTTTTAAATTTTTTTCCTTTTAATTAATTTATTCTTCTATGGGTAATTGGTTTCTTTTTTTGTTGTCATTGCTATGTCATCACTCATCACCTATCTTGCTATGGCTTGATTTTTGGTGCATATTATTATCTCTACAGATCTATCTAGATAAGATAGATTGGATGAATAGTCTGGAAGAGAAAACAATGGGACCAGTGGTTCTGGGGGGACAAGGGAGAGGGGGGGGAGGAGGTAAAGAGATGGTGCTGACCAACCCAGAAACGGGAGCAATAAGTCATTCAAAATCAGTAGCAAGAAGGATGTGAGAGGCTGGTTGGGATTCAGCAAGAGGAAGGTAACCTAGAGAAATTACTGAAATCCAAATGCAGGCTGAGCATGATAATGGGACAAGAGGAAAGTAAAAGGAAATAGAGGAAAGAACTAGGTGCAAAGAGTATTTATAGAGGTCTAAAGACTGGAATTTACCTATGTAAATATATTTATATAAGAGTGTGGGGAAACAGATTTATGTGCATATTTTTATAGGTTTAGTATTAAGGCAGCAGATGGATATCGGGCCTCCACTCAAGCACTTACTCAATTCAAGAACATGTTGTTCTGTTAAATTGGCATTCTAGGATGCACACCTTCCAGACACGATTGCTGAAGAAAAATGTGTGCATAAGCAAATGTTGTGAAGGAAGCTGATGGTGCCCAGCTATCAAAAGACATAGCATCTGTGGTCTTAAAGGCTTGAAGATAAACAAGCGGCCATCTAGCTGAGAAGCATCAAAGCCCACATGGAAGAAACACACCAGCCTGTCTGACTACAAGCTGTTGAAGGGATCAGGCATCAAGCATCAAGGAACAAAAACCATATCATTGCAAATGTGGATGAGTGCTGAGTGGAGACTCAAAGCCCATTGGTAGCCAACCAGACACCCCTTACTGAAGGGTTGTGGGGAGGAGATGAGCCAGTCAGAGTTCAGGGTAGCAACAATGAAACATATAAGTTTCCTCTAGTTCTTAAATGCTTCCACCCACCCACCCCCCACTATCATGATCCAAATTCTACCTTAAAAATCTGGCTAGACCAGAGGATGTACATAGGTACAGATAGCAACTGGAAACACAGGGAATCCAGGACTGATGACTCCTTCAGGACCAGTGGTGAGAGTGGTGATGCCTGGTGGGTGGAGAGAATGTGGGGTAGAAATGGGGAACTGATTAGAAGAATCTATGTATAGCCTCCTCCCTGGGGGATGGACAGCAGAGAGTGGGGGGAGACGTTGGACAGTGTAGCATATGACAAAATAATAATAATTTATGAATTATGAAGGGTTCATGAGGTAGGGGGAGTGGGAACGGAGGAGGAAAATGAGCAGCTGATATTAAGGGCTCAAGTAGAAGGCAAATGTTTTGAGAATGATCTTGGCAACAAATGTACATGTGTTCTTGACACAATGGATGGATTGTGATAAGAATTGTACGAGCCCCAATAAAATGATTTATAAAAAAAAGAGAGATTAACTCTTAAGAGATTGGCAGCTTTTACTTTCTATGTCTTGGGACACTCACTGTTAGAAGCCCTATGTTGTGAGAAGACAAAACGCATGAAAAGGCCTTGGAGGCTGAGATAACATATGTGGCAAGAGAATGGTTGCACCATGTTGGAAATTGATACCCAGCCCCAGTGACTTCAGTGGACAATAACTCTGTGAGAAACAAAGTGTCCAACTGAGGCCATCCTGCATTCTTGATTCCAAATTTTGAGCAAAATAAATAAATATCAACTGTGATTCATATCAAAGTGATTGGTAGTGGTATCCAGGCACCATCTAGTTCTTCAGGTCTCAGTGGATGGTGTGATTTGTGTAGTTCATTAGTCCTTTGGACCAATTGTTTCCTTGATACTTTGTTATTCTTCACTCTTTTTGGTCTAGATGGGAAGAGACCAATCACTGCATCTTAGATAGCCACTCACAAGCCTTTAAGATCACAGTTGCTATTCATCAAACAGGGTGTAGAGCATTGTATTAATGGAATATGTTATGCCAGATAACCTACCTGTCTCCTGAGACTATGGTCCTAAGCCCATATGGTTTCAAGACGATGTTTCAAGCCCATTGACTTAGTCCATCAGAGTCTTCAGTTATGGCTGAGAAATGTGCGTACAGTTGTGTGCTCTGCTATGTCATCACAGCACACACAAGTATATATGTAGAGATATTCTCTGCCAAACCCACATATGGGTGTACCCTCATATACCGTCTCATACTTGTTCAGCTTACATAAATTGTTGAATGTAATTCCTGTTATTTTAGCATATTATTATGGTTGCCTTTTATTTTTTCATATCTCCTAATGTCTTCCTTTGTCTTGGTAATGTGTTGACTTCCCCCTTATTGCATACTGTTTTCCCCTTCCCCTAGGCATGTCTATTATCTAGTTAGTGATTTTCTTGTCCTCCTCCATCCCTGGTAACCATCAAATAATGCTCCTTTCTGTGAGTAAACTTTTCCTTGACTTTTCATAATAGTAGTCTCGTTCTTCCTCTTCTGGAGACGCTGTGTGGAGGCATTCAAAATGGTTCAGCGTCTGACCTACCGGCGTAGGCTGTCCTACAACACAGCCTCTAACAAAACTAGACTGTCCTGAACCCCTGGTAACAGAATCGTTTACCTGTATACAAAGAAGGTTGGGAAAGCGCCAAAATCTGCATGTGGCGTGTGCCCAGGCCGACTTCGAGGGGTCCGTGCTGTGAGACCCAAAGTTCTCATGAGGTTGTCCAAAATAAAAAAACACGTCAGCAGGGCTTATGGTGGGTCCATGTGCACTAAATGTGTCCGAGACAGGATCAAGTGTGCTTTCCTGATTGAGGAGCAGAAAATCGTGGTGAAAGTGTTGAAGGCACAAGCACAGAGTCAAAAGGCTAAATAAATACAAATGAAGCTTGTTTGAATAATAAATGACTTGGTCTGTTAAAAAAAATAGTAGTCTCATGCAATATTTGTCCCTTTGTGACTAATTTCACTCGGGATACTGACTTATAGGTTCATCTATGTTGTGAGATATTACATGGATTTGTCATTATTTTTTAATATTGCATATCATTCCATGCATCATGGTTTATTTATCAGTTAGTGGGAATTAAAGTTGCTTCCAAATTTTTGTTAGAGAGAGAGAGAGAGAGAGAGAGAGAGAGAGAGAGAGAGAGAAAGAGAGAGTGAGAGATGGCCTTTTTTCTCTAGAGTAGATATATATGAGTAGGATTACTGGTCGTATGATATCTCTTTAGCTAACTTTTTTTGTATGTTTATTTACCTTTTAAAGGGCCCTTATATTGCTTTTCACAGTGGTTGTGATATTTTACAATTCCACCAATCGTGAATGAAAATTCCATTCTTACCACACTCTCAGAAGCATTTATTGTTTTCAATTTTTAAAATATATCATTGCTATTATTGATGTGGTGAAATATCAGATTGTTGTCTGACTAATGATCATAAGCATCTCTTTAAGTATTTGTTGACTGCCTAAAAACATGTAACTAGAGATGTCAATCTGTAAGTGATAATGACAAAAATAAAAGAGAGAATAAGTGATTTATTTAAAGAACGTCAATGTGGAGAGGCAATAGAAATATAGAAAATATTGTTTTGAACTTTTGTTGTTGCTGTTAGGTGTCATAGAACCTGTTCTGACCCATTGCAACCCTATGCACAACAGATTGAAACACTGCGTGGTCCTGCACCACCCCTGAAACCGTTCCCATGCCTCAGCCCATTATTGCCCATCTCATTGAGGGCTTTCCTCTTTTTCATTGCCCCTCCACTTTACCACGCTTGATGTTCTTCTCCAGGGACTGCTCTCTCCTGACAATACATCCAAAGTATGTAAGACAAAATCTTGGCATCTTTTCCCGTAAGGATCAGTCTGGCCATACTTCTTCCAAGACAGATTCTGTTTGCCCTTTGAGCAGTTCATGGCACTTTCAATCTTATTCTCCAACATCCTAACTCAAATGCATGAATTCTTCTTTGGTCTTCCTCATTCAACGTCCAACTTTTATATGCATATAAGGCCATTGAAAATACGGTGGGTTGGGTCAGGTGCACCTTATTCATCAAAGAAACATACTTGTTTCTCAATACTTTAAAGAGGTCTTTTGCCACAGATTTACCTAGCACAATGTGTTATTTTATCTCTTGACCGCTGCTTCCATGAGCACTGATTGTGCATCCAAGCAAGACAAAACCTTTGACAACTTCAACCTTTTCTCCATTTATTAGGATGTTACCTATTTTTCCAGTTGTGAGGATTTTGTTTTCTTCACATTGAGTCATAATCCATATTGAAGGCAGCAATCCTTGATCTTCATCAGCAAGTGCTTCAAGTCCTCCTTACAAGTGAGGTGGTGTCATCTGCTTCTAGTAGGTTGTTAACAAGTCTTCTTACAATCTTCATGCCACATTCTTCTTCACAGAATCCAGCTTCTCTGATGATTTGATCAGCATACAGATTGAATAAGTGTGGTGAAAAGATACAACCTTGGTGCACATCTCTTGTGATTTTCAACCATGCGCTATTCTCTTGTTCTGTTCACACTTCTGCCTCGTGATCCACATACAAGTTCTGCACAAGTACAATGGAGTGTTGTGGAATTCCCATTCTTCTCAAGGGTATGTTCCATATTTTACTGTGAGCCACATATTCAAATGCATTTGTGTAGTCAATAAAAACACAAGTAAATACCTTTCTGGTATTCTCTGCTTTCAACCCAAATTCCTCTTACATCAGCAATCATATTCCTTGTTCCATGTTCTCTTCTGAATCTGGCCTGAGCTCCTGTGAATGTATTGCTGCAACTGTTGGATGATCTTCAGCAAAATTTTACTTGAATGTGATATCAATGACATTGTTCTATAGTTTGAGCATTCTGATGGGTCACCGTTCTTTGGAATGGGTAAAAATATGGTCTCTTCCAGGCTGTTGCCCATGTAGCTGTCTTCCATATTTATTAGCATAAGCAAGTGAGTGGTCCCAGGACTTCATCAGCTTGTTGAAACAATTCAATTGTTATTTCATCAATCCTTGGAGTCTTGTTTCCAGCTCATCCTTTTAGTGAAGCTTGAACTTCTTCTGCAGTACCACTGGCTCTTACTCACATGCTACCTCCGGAAAGGGTGGAATATTGATCAGTTCTTATTGATACAATGACTGTTTATTCTGTCCTTCTTTAGATGCTCCCTGCATCATTCAATATTGTGTCTGTAGGCTTGTTAAACATTGTAATTGAATCCTTTAAGTTTAGAGATCAGTTGAGCATGTGCTTCCATTCTGGTTTTCTTAACAAGTGGTGGCTTTCACAAATGATGCTGGCAAAACTGGATATCCTTCGTTAGAACAGTGAAAAACGAACCACATCTCACACCATATAGAAATGCAAACTCAAGTTAGGTCAAAGACCTAAGTAAAACCTAGGACTAAAAAAACTATCAATGAAAAATTAGGGGAAATCATAGATTCTTGTGCATAACACAAATACACTATGAAACATAATGAATTCACAAACAGCAGAAAATGAACCATATAAATGGGACCCCCTGAAACTAAGCACTAATGCACATGAAAAAGACTTCTTTAAAAGAGTAAAAGGGGAACTGAAAAAAACTGGAGAACATTTTGAACAACGTACACATTTCTAAAGTTTATTGAAAACCGTACATCTCAAAAAAAAAAAGAAAACTGTACATCTCTAAAGCAAAACGTACCCCAGACAATCCAGTGGGAAAAATGTGCAAACATACATCACACCAAAGAAAGTGTTTCTGAGTTAAAGGAGGTATGCATATATGGAGAATGACACTGCTGTAGGCTTATCTGTATCTGAATCGGAGTCTTGAGTCTAAGATCTGAAGCTTTCGACTTCAGTCCAATCCTATCATGGGATGAGACTTTGGGGGTTACAGGACCTGGTGCTAATGCATTTTGTATGTGGAAAGAATATAAATATTGTGTGGCTATAGAACAGGCTGTGATAGATTAAATGTAGCTACAAAGTATTGGACACACTCCATGGGTAAATGGGGGCGATGCCTGTGGCCCTCTTTATGTATCTGTTTAGATTGTTTGACTATTTAAGGATGGCCAAAGTGAAGTTGTGCTAGGGTCTGGACCCAAATTTTCGAGACTGGTACTTGTGTCTTCTGTCTTGGAAGCTAGCCACACTTAAGAAGTATGATCACTATGACATCACTATGCTGGGAGGAGCGCCAGCCATGCAGAAAGTCCAGGGAGGATGAGAAATCACATAGGTGAGAGAAAGCTCAAAGAGAACCAATGCAGTAGACATAAGTGAAACAATCTTCTTGAAGTTGATTCTCAGTCCTACCCATCCTCTGATGCTTCTTGGACCCAAAATTAACCCTTCCAAAAGCACAGGTTTGCCCCATTTACAGGAATTGTAAGTTCTATAAAGTTTGAACTTGTTTGACCTATGACTTTGGCCATTAGAATGAGGCAAACATGATAATGTCTCTGTTCTGTGATAGGGTGTCCAAAAGTTCATGTATTTCCTGGAAGAGTCCCTTAGAAGCTTTGATTCTCAAGAAATGAGTAAGTCCAGCTGCCCACACTTATGCTGAGTCGCCTGCTCACCACAGATTTATGAGAAAACCCAACTGAGATCAGCTGAGCTCAGGCCAGGACAGTTGAACTTTCCAGTTGTATACAACCTAAATTGCCAATCCCCCAAACCGTGAACTAAAAATTAGTGGTGCTGATTTTATAAGCAATATGTTTTGAAATGGTTTGTCAAATTAGTTAGCCAGTAATAGCTAACTGATACAACAGCCTTCTGACCAATTCACCTCTTATTAAGATATTGATTGATTTGTCCCATTTTAAGCAGGTTATTTATTTTCATTTGTTTATAAATTGAAGGATGGAACAAATGAAAATCTAGTGCTTAGTATTTCTCTACATGATGTGATTGACTGAGAAAAATACAGTTCCGTAATAATTCAACCAAAACACAAACCCAAATCTTTTAAATTCCCAAGATCATAGAAGACAAGGAAAGATTGAGCAATTATTTCAGATGAAAGGAAGCTAAAGACCCATGACAGCAAAATATAATATATGACTCTGGACAGAGTCCATTTACTATAAGAACATTATTGGGACAAACAACAAAATTTAACTTGAGTCTATGTATTAGATGGCAGCAATGTATTTATGTTGGCATACAGATTTTGATGATTGTGTTGTTGTTATGTAGAATAATATCCTTGTTGATAGAAATGACATACTAAAGCATTTAGAGGTGTTCGGACATTATGTAAATAATATACTCTCAAATCGTTTGGTTTTTAAATAATTTTTTAAAAGAAAAGAAAATGTTAAAGAAAAGAGCATTAATCGCAGAGCAGGTCTAGTCCCACAAAACAAATAAAAAAACAGAAACGTATCCTTAATAATCAGAGTTCTGCACCCAAAATACTGACGTGGATGCTTACTTCCTACTATCTAAAATGAGAAAAAGTGATATGCTTTGTACAGCAGTCTAACACACCTGCACAAGTGCCCTATAATGGAATTGTGACTCCGTAAAGTGCCCATTATATTACGATGTAACATGTTTACAAATCACTTTGTGATCACCAAACAATTAATACCATTACTAACAAAGTGATGCTATGGATGCAACATTCCAGACTTTCACACAAATAGCACATGTGTTACACAGTTTTCACAACAACATACATCCCCCCTTACTGTTGTTTTCTTAGAAGCATCATGTGCACTTTTTTGATGTGATTGTTATTTATTAATTATAGGTGTAAAACATGGTGATCCCTCTGCTTGTCACTTGGTATACTTTCCAAATGCTCTAACAGTATCATATTGAGCTGATTATGATACTCCACAAATTTTATTTGAAATGTAACTCAAAGCTTATTCTACCCATAGTTTTGTTACTAATGTGGTTTGGATATTAAGGGGAAAATTCCTATGACAAAAAAGTGGCAAAAAACCACACACGTTACACTGGAAAATAAATATGCCCAATGAAGGGTGTTTAGTCAAATCCCAGAAGCATTCTAAAGTTACCTAGGGAGACACTGGATTTGTCTGTACAAACCACAATCATTTCAACTATAAACTTAAAGAGAAAGCATAAATATTATATCTATAATACATAATATTATACATATTCAGCAATGAATTCGATTATTGGGTAATAACTGGGAAAATAGACCAATACATCATTATGAACATTAATTCCAGATAAAGAGGTAAACATTTTAAAAATAGAAAAACTCATATAAACACAATTGATTTTTTTTTAAGTTTCTGCATGTGGAAGGATTTTCTAAGTGGTATGGGGATAAATGGGAGACAATGTCAAGGAGTCTAGGAAGAAAAAGAATGTTTGGAAACTGATTGTGGTAGCAATTGTACAATTCTGCTTAACGTGATTGAATGATGGAATGACTTGATATATGTACTAACTCCCAATTAATAATAAAACATGTTCAAAAGCAATGGAACAAGTTAGTATATAGTAAAAATTGAATCATTTCTGTATATGTGAGTTTAGAATAATAAAAATAAAAAGACCCAGAAAATCATTGTCAGCAAATAGGATAACAAAATATTAAAAATTGTTTCAGTAGTTCATATTAAAAAAGCACAAAGACAGTAATAGATAAGTGGGAAAGGTGCAAAAAGGTAGTCCATAAGAGCAGAAATAGAGTAAACAAATTTATGAAAAAAATATTATTATGGTAAGCTATATGTAATAAAAAGATAATTTTTACAATTTTAAATGTCCAATTCAGTGATGTTACATTCACCATGTTCTGTAACCACCATTACAATCCATTGTCAAGAGTTTTACATTATCCCAAACAGACATTCAGTATCCCGTAAGCTGTACCTCCTCAGTCCCCTTTCTTCCATCTAGGGTTCATTGCCAAACTGTCAATTCTGACTCAAAGTGACCCTACAGCTCAGACTAGAGCTTCCCCATGGGGTTTCTGAGGTTATAATCTTTTTGTTTTTAATCATTTTATTGGGGGGCTCATGCAACTCTTCTCACAGTCCATCCATCGATCCATCCATTGTGTTAAGCACATTTGTACATTGGTTGCCATCATCATTCTCAAACTATGTTCTTTTTACTTGAACCCTTGGTATCACCTCCTCATGTTTCCCCCTCCTTTCGCCCACCCTCCCTCACGAAACCTTGATAATTTATTTTTAAATTTTTCATGTCTTACACTGTGTGATGTCTCCCTTCACCCACTTTCCTGTTGTCCATCCCCCAGGGAAGGGGTTATCAGTAGATCGTTGTGATCAGTTCCCCTTTCTCCCCCACCTTCTCCTTCCCCTCCTGGTATCACTACTCTCATTATTAGTCCTGAGGAGTTTATCTGTCATGGATTCCCTGTGTTTCCAGCTCTTATCTGTACCAGTCTGGTCTAGCCCTATTTGTAAGGAAGAATTAGGATCATGATAGTGGAGGCAGGAAGACGGGGACATTAAAGAACTAAAGGAAAGTTGCATGTTTCATCAGTACTATACTGCACCCTGACTGGTTCATCTCCTCCCTGCGACCCTTCTGTAAGGGGATGTCTACATCCTACAGAAGTTGTCTACAGATGGGCTTTGGGTCTCCACTCCACCCTCCTCCTAATTCACCAATATGGTTTTTTGCTTTGGGTCTTTGATGCCTGATACTTGTTACAATCAACACCTCATGATCAGACAGGCTGGTGTGTTTCTTCCATAGGGCTTTGTTTCTTCTCAGATACATGGCTGCTTGTTTTATCTTCAAGACTTTAAGACCCCAGATGCTATATTTTTTGATAGCCAGGCACCATCAGCTTTCTTCACCACATTTGCTTATGCACCTGCTTTGTCTTCAGTCGGGAAGGTGAGCATCATGGAATGCGAGTTTAATAGAACAAAGTGTTCTTGCATTGAGGGGGTACTTGAGTTGAGGCCCAATGTCCATCTGCTACCTTAATATTAAACCTATAAACATATGCACATAGATCTATTTCCCCACCATCGTACATAAATATATTTGCATATGTGCAAGCCTGTATTTAGACCTCTATAAATGCCCTTTGCCTCCTAATTCTTTCCTCTATTTCCTTTTACTTTCCTTTTGTGCCGCTATCATGTTCAGCCTTCATTTGGGTTTCAGGAATTCCCCTCAGTTACATTGCTCTTGATAAAACCCTACCAGGCCTCCTATACCTTACTCACTATCAATTTTTGACCACTTGTTTTTTGTTCCCTTGTCCCAGGGTTTGTTAACACCACTTCCTCTTCCTCTCCTCTCCCTCTCCCATGTCTCCCCAAAATCATCCCATTATTTTCTCCTCCAGATTGTTTATCTTGCCTATCTTATCTAGATAGAACTGCAGAGATAATAATATGACCAAAATGAAGACAGAGCAGAACAAAGCAACAAAAGAAAAGAAAACAACAACAACAAAAAGAGAAGCCTGTAAATAGTTCAATGTCTCTTTGTTTACCTTTAGGAGTGTTTTCCATTTGAGTCTGTTGGGGTGCCATGCCCTGGTCCAACAATCTATTTTTGGTATTCCCTTGGAACTTCATTGCTCTGTTCCCCTTGCTGTTCTGTTGCACACCCTTAGTGTTTTGCCTCGGTGTGGTGGGGTCAGATTGGGCACAATTCTCACACTCTGTCTCCAGTAGTGCTATGGGTCAGCAAGGGACTTCGTGACTCATAGTGGGGCCAGCCCTATGGTCCTCTGTGTGCATTGACTGCTCTGAGGAGGAATATCATCCTCATGGTTTGGTGAGCCAGGATGTGCTCCACTCTCTTTTCCCCTCCCTTCATTTGTTCTCGTATGCTCTGATCAGACATGTCCCTCTCCCGGAGCTGCAGCTTCAGGGCTGTCCTTTGAAGGGAGGAGGATGCTGTCCGGGTTTTGGTGATTGGGGCTGGCCCCTCAGACTGAGGTCATAATCTGTACAGAAACATGCTGTTGCAACAATGGGGTTGAGCCTTGGGTCTTAGGGAGAGCATTTGGGAACCATATCACTGTGCCAGCGGGGCTCCTTGGCAATTAGTCTGCTATTTAAAATTGTGCTTGTATGCATTTTCCTGTTCTAAATATTTCATATAAGTAAGATCACATAAAATGTGTTCTTTTGTGACTGCATCATTTCACGTAGCTTGTTTTTGAGGTTCATCCATTTGTAGTAATTAACTTAATTTCATTTTATGGATGAATAATATTCCATTGTATGTATATACCACATTTTGTTGATTCAGCTTGGGTTGAGTTAGTGTTCTCTACTCTACTTCTCTAGGCTGTAATACCCATTGCAATGGCTACGCAGAACTCAGACAGAATTCATGATGAATAGGGTTTATTAAGGAAGTTATCCAGTTACTAAGTCATTGAGCAGTGCTCAAAGTTGAGATCTGTATCAGGACATGTGACAAAGTTCTTCCTGGTCTGCCAGTAAGTGCCTAAAGGGACATACCACTCTGCTGTAAGCCTCAGCCTGAAGTCATTTAGCTAATCCAGCATCCTGAAATTACATGCCCAGAGGCCCTCCATTCCTGTAAACCTCAGCTTGAAGGCACTCAGCTCCCTTTCTAAAGGTCAATTTTCCCTGTGAAGTGCCCAGAGGCACCCCATTTTACAAGGCAGCCTTCAGCACAAAAGCACTCAGCTTTCCTTGCACCGTGGGTTGGGAAGTCCAGCGTTCTGTTCCACACTCTGGTTCTGCCGCTGCTCCACTGATGGTCTAACTGTCATCTGGGCCCAGGAAGTTCACTGGGCAGGGATTTCGGGTCCAGAGGACAAGTTCCACTCCTGGCTCTTTCTGGTTATGAGATCCCCCCTCCAGCTCTCAGAGGGCTCCTTTTATACACAGCAGGATGGCACTCCAAGGAATCTTGTTTACAATTACTCACAAGTGAATCCTGTAGTATCTTTCCTCACTTCTTACAAGACCAATGCATGGAGAGGTCATTTAGTTGGAGTTGGAGACTTTGGTTCAAAGAGCCATAGCAGATAATTCATTGCTCCTGCTCAGTATGGGGGTTAGGGATGCTACACAGTCGAAAATCCAGTTATAATTTTGACTTCCCCCCAAATTTAACTATTACGAATGACTGGAAGCCTGGCTGATAATATAAATAATCAAAATGTATTTTGTTTTATATACACATATATTTATATAAATTATACCATCACCACATAAAAGTGGCATTTCAATATGAGAGTTAAAAGTCTTTTTTCAACAAATGCAAAACTTTCATATCTACTGGCATAGCTGCAGCAACAACTTCTGAATTTCCCTTTCTTTCTTTGACAGTGGTCCTTTATTCTGAATTAATTTATCTAGAAATGGTGAACAACCACAGTTGCAGATCTGAAGATACAGCATATATCGAGCACTTCAGCTTTGCTCTTTGGGAGCACATCCAGCATCACTAGCGGCATTTCACAAAGGTCCCACGATGCCATTCAAGGGTCCAGTATTGTACTGAACATGATGAAATGATATCCAAGAATCATGAGAGAGTTGTCTTGCAATTTTTTTGAGAGACAAACTACTCACAAGAAGATAATTAGTGTTACATGGGCATTTTAAAAAGTGTATAAGCGGACCCCCAGAGTTCAAACTTCTGTTGTTCAAGAGGCGACTGCACATTCATCTGTTGATGAGCCTTTGGGTTGTTTCCATGGGTGGTGGGGGGATAACTTTGTTGCTGGATACCATACTATCGATTCTCACTACATTGACCTCGGGGGACAAAGTAGAACTGCTCCGTAGTTTTCTTAGTTGTAACTTGTAAAAAAAAAAAAAATGGAATCCTAGTTTTTCTTTTTTTAACTTAGTATTGTGAATAGTTTTACAGAGCAGATGTGGTTTCCATTCCACAATTCACACACATTTTGCCTTATCTCATTAATTGACATAACTTATTTCACCACCACCCCCTATTTTCAATTCTCCTTTGTGAGTTGTTTTTTTGCTAACCCTTCTGCACTTCCTACTTGGGTAAATGCTGCTCTTTTGACCACCATTATTGAAGGATTATGTATATAACAATATTTACCTTTGCTGCTTCTAACTCTTACATTTCTCCCAGTGTCTTCTGCAGATGCCACCCTATTTTTTACCCACCTCCCTTTTATGGTAGAGTGTCTTTCCCCCACATCAGCTAACATTATCTACCCACTAGCCAGTAGCATACCCTCTCTTACCCACTCTCACCCCTGGTAATCATCAAATAATGTTTCCTTTAGTGTGAAACTTTTCTTGATGAGTTACAATAGTGGTCTTACACAATATTTGTCTTGACTCACTATAATGTTCTCCAAGTTCATCAATGTTATGAGTCATTTGACAGATTCATCACTATTCCTTAACACTGTGGAAAGCATCCTTTGTGAATATATAGTTATGAATTTATTGCTGCCCCATTACTTTATTTGTTGTTACTTTTCTGTAGTGCTGCTCATTTCTTTGTTCCACATAATCCTCCGTGCTCAGTTCATTTTGTTTGTGGGTTTTCTTTTCATGTTCTTTATTCCTGTTATTTTGATGGGCCCTTTAGGTTGAAGGAACTCAAAATATTGTTGAGGAGAGCAGCTTTTTCTAAGTAGAGTTTATCATAATGACCTGGATGGAGTAAAGCATTTGGGACCTCAATTTGCTGATGGGGCACCACTCAAAATAAGAATAAACAGCTATAAATATCTGTTGCTAATTGGAACTTCGATTGTATTAATTATGGATCTAGGAAAACTGGAAATTGTCAAAAATGAAATGGATTGCATAAAGATTGACAGCCTAGTCATTAGTGAGCTAAAATATATGGGTGTTGGCCAGTTCTCATCAGATAATCATGGTGTTTAGTTTGGCACAAATGGAAAATTCAAGAAGAATGATGTCACATTCATCATCAAAAAGGACATTTCAAAACCTATCTTGAAGTGCAGTGCTGTGTCAGAGGATATCTAACTTCATACAAGAAAATCTGGCCTATTCAATTGTTATTCATATTTATTCACTAAAGATAGTGATGAAGAAATTAAAGAATTTTATCAACATTTTAAGTCTGAAATTGATCAAACATGCAATCAAGATGCATTGATAATCATTGGTGATTGGAATGCAAAAGTTGGAAACAAGTTAAAAATATGGCCTTAGTGATAGAAACACAGCTGGAGATAGCATGATAGAATTTTGCAAGACCAACCACTTCTTCACAAATACCTTTTCAACAACACAATTACTATATACGTGGGATTCTCCAGATGGAATACACACAAAGCAAATAGTCTAAAACTGTGGGGAATAACAATTGAGAGTCTCAGTATCAGCTGCTGAGACTAGACCAAGGCTATCTATGGATCAGACTATCAATGGCTCATATATAAGTTCAGGCTGAAGCTGAAGAAAATGAAACAAGTCCAAGAGAGCAAAAATACGACCTTGAATCTACCCTTCCTGGATTTTGAGAACATCTCAAGAATATATTTTACTCATTGCCTACTGACGATAGAACAGACTTGATGATCTGTGAGATCACAACAAGTACATCATACCTAAAGAAACAAAGGGGTCATTTTAAAAGATAGTGAAGTAAGAAAAGATAAAAGTAGATGCCAGAAGAGACTTCAAAGCTTGCTCTTTATTGTAGAGTAACAAAGGCAAAAAGCAAGGATGAAATCAAAGAGCTGAAGAATAAATTTCAAAGGGCTGTTTGAGAAGACAAAGTAAAATATTATAATGAAATATGCAAGACTTGGAGTTAGAAAACCAATGGAAGAACATGTTCAGCATAACTTAAATGGAAAGACCTGGAGAAAAAATTCAGTCCTTGAATTGCAGTATTGAAAGATACTACAGGCAAAATTTTGAATGATACAGGAAGCCTAAAAATAAGATGGAAAAGCACACACAGTAGTGACTGTACCAAAAAGATCTGGTTGGCACTCAAGCATTTCCAGAGGGAGCAGATGATCGAGAACCAAAGAAGTTCAAGCTGCACTGAAGGCCAAAACAAGTAATTGATGGAAAACCAACTGAAATGTTTCAACAAGCTGATGAAATACAAGAAGCACTCACTGTCTATGCCAGGAAACTTGGAAGACAGCTACTTGGGCAACTGACTGGAAGAGATCCATATTTGTACCCATTCCAAAGAAAGGTGACCCAACAGCATGCAAAAATTATAGAACAATGCCATTGAAGCCACGTGCTAGAAAATGTTTGCTGAAGATCATTCAATGACAGCTGCAGCAGTACACTGACAGGGAATGGCTAGAGGTTCAGTCCTGATTCAGAAGAGCATGAGAACAAGGGACGTCATTGCTGACGTCAGATGGATCTTGGCTGAAAGCAGAGAATACCAGAAAGGTGTTTACTTGTGTTTTATTAACTATGCCAAGGCATTCGACTATGTGGATCATAACAAACTATGGATAGCCTTGAGAAAAACTGGCATTTTACAACACTTAATTATGCTCATGTGGAAACTTGTACCTGGATCAAGAGACAGTTGTGTGAGTTGAACAAGGGAATACTGCATGCTTCAACTGAAAGGGTGTACATCAGGACTGTGTCCCCTCATCATATTTATTCATTCTGGATGCTGAGTAAGTGATCAGGAAGCTCAACTATCTGAAGAAGAACACAGCCTTAGGTTTGGAGGCAGGCTTCTTAACAATCTATGATATGCAGATAGCACAACCTTGGTTGCAGAAAGGACTTTACTGATGACAATCAAGAATTGCAGCTTCAGTACGGATTACAACTTAATGTAAAGGAAATAAAAATCTAACAGATTCATACTGAGTGCTTTGTCTTTGAAATCAGTTTGGCCTTCCATGCGTCAGTTCTACTATTCAGCTATTTCTGAAGACTTAACATTCATTGTCTGGATTCGTATTGGCTGTTTTTTGTATGGTTTTTAATATTTCACCAGTTTTTCTTGTAGTGTTTTCATGAATTCTTCTACAGAATTTTTTTTAATTTTCTTGATTTCATCTGCCATATTCTCTTTCTTTCATTTTGTACAAAAATGACTATTTACAAAATTCTTATAACAGCAGGAAAGTGTCTGTGATGGAATAGTGGCAAACTAAATAGTTAACAGTAATCAAGTTATAGTACATACATTTTATATGACATCATAGAGTCATTGTAATAATTTTAAACTAAAGAATGATATAATGTTACTAATGAAGAATCTAAAACTAGATACACTGTTGAATTACACAACTTTGTCTCATAAAAATCAGAGTATGTAAGTAGTGAGATTAAGCACCAGAATACAAACGTACTAATATTAGTAGTGTAACATTTACATTAATCTCAAGAAGTGATGGAATGATAAATAATTCTTTTAAAATCATCTATTTTTTCAAATTAAAAAAGAACATATATTGTGTTTATAATGTGAAGAATAGGAAAAAAGTGAGAGAAGAAGATATTGCAATGTTGTAGCAAACGAGGACATTTTTACTTTAGAACTGTGCGTTAAGCCATTTCAAACGTTCCTGTAATAGCCATATAGGTACTCAGAGTTGTACTCTGGAATGTGTAACTGAAAGTTCGTTGTCCACTGTAAGAAGCGGATATCCCACAAAGAGCTGACGGCAACTTGAAATAAGAGTGAGGTCATGCACCAACTTACCCAGGGAAGACTTTCCATACAGTCATGGCAGCTGTAACACTTTACGGGACTTCATAAACACACCCAACACTCATTGGCCAGCAAATAAATCTGGTAGCTAGATATTTTTGTTTATGCTCAACATAAAAGGGGTCTATATTTTTCAACTTGTTATATGGTTAAGATCACAGTGTTTTTCCATTATAAAATGGTTCTTGGAAGGAAAATTAAAATCAGTAGTCCCACCATACAGAGAGTTTTATGTTGAAGAAATCAATAAAAGTAGGATGCATTTATTTTCCACCGGTCATTTAGAAACTTCTAATTGGGTTTGTGCAGGTCATATTTTAAATCAAGGAAGAACATTGGTGATATCATTTTACAGATAGTTTTGGTGCTTGTTAGAGTGGAGTACCTTTAAAATGAATGTAATATAGTAGGGCTAATCACCCATTTAGCTTTACAATTGTATCAGCAAAATGCCAGAGGAGAAGGAATATCATGTTCTCCCTGAATTGCGTTTTTGCAACTTGAGATTCAAGTTCAGGTTTCTTGACGCACTCCCGGGCATTGAATGTGAATTAATTATTGTGTCCAATTTCCTCCACCTATCCCCTAAGACTAGTGCAAACAAGCCAGCAATGGTTACCCCAACAGCCGATAGAGATAATATCAAAGGAAAGTACAGAGCATTGACTCCTGTCGTTTGTCAACAGAAGGCATGTGGAGGCTCTTGTTTTTATACCCTTTAAACTCATAATTGAAGTATCTCCATCTTTCACGCTGTTTTTAAGTGCAACATTATATTTTTAATATATACAACAGCTTAAATATTTAGATTTGTTGCTATAATTTCCAATTCACTAAACTATGAGTCATTTCTGGCACTATTTATCGTTTTCCCTGAATATACTCCTTCTTAGATAGAAGTCATCTTTGAAAGGAGAAGCAGATATTTCAAGTAGAATTTATTGAATTCAGAGTGCTATTAGAGCAAGAAAATACATCTACTCTTATGGGACAGTCAACCACTCATCTGTCAGTTTGTCTTTCTGTGGTGACTTGCATGTTGTCATGCTGCCAGAAGACATGACACTAGTATTTCAAATTTTAGCCGAGTGACCTGTGGTGACAAGGTTCACTGGAGATTCCACAGTAAGATAAAATAGGAAAGAGGACCTGATGTTCTAATTACACACACACACACACACACACACATACACACACACAACTTTAAGGACAGTAGTGGGATATTGTCTGATTTAGTGCCAGTATATAAGCTCCTCAGGATGGAAGTCATTCTAAATAAGACTGGGAAGAACAGCCTCCTCAAAGTAGTTGTTGCCGTTGCAGGTGCAGTTGAGTGGGTTGCATCCATAGTGACTCCATGTATGGCGAAACCAATTTCCCGTCCTGTGCCGTCCTCAACATAGTTGCTGTGTGCGAGCTCGTGGTTGCAGACCTATGTCGATCGTCTTGTCAAGAGGCTTCTTCGTCTTGGTGATCCTCTACCTCACCTCGAAGTGGAGTTGACTTTAATGAAATGGATAGAGGAAAGCTCCATCTGGTAGAATCAAAAATGAGGATGAACAGCTGCAAACACCCAGGAATAATCAGAACATGGAATGAGCAAAGGACAAATCTAGAAAATTTGGAAGTCATAAAAGATAAAATGGAAGGCATAAAGATTGATAATCTAGGTATGACTGAGCTGAAATGAAAAGGTATTAACCATTTTGAATCAGATAATCATATGGTTTTGATGCCATATGACATTGTAATGGCATTGTAATGACAAATTCAGATAAATGGAGTAGTATTCATTGTCAAAAAGAATATTTAAAGATATATCCTCAATTACAACACTGTCATTGATAAGTTGATATTCATGCACCAACAAGAAAGACTAGTTACTAGGACTTTTATTCAAATATATGCACCACTAATGCCAAAGATGAGGAAATTGTAGACTCTTTCCAGATTCTGCAACCTGAACTTGGTCAAACATACAATCAAGATTCATTTATAATTAATGGTGACTGGAATGTGAAAGTTGGAAACAAGGAAGGATTGATAGTTGGAAAATGTGGCCTTGGTGAGAGAAATGACACCAAAATGCCATGGCACGATTTGCCAGACCAAGGATTTATTCATCGAAAATAAGTATTTTCTCAATAACATAAATAGCAACTACACACATGGACCTCATTTTATGGAAGACACAGATCAGAATTAATATAGCTGGTAAAACAGTCAATGGAGAAGCTCAATATCATTAGTCAGAACATGATTGGGGCTAACAGTGGAACAGATTATCAATGCATATATACAAGGGAAAATTGAAGCTGAAGGAAATGAAGACAAATCTTAGAGAGCCAAAATATGACCTTGAATACAACACAGCTGAATTTAGAAACCATCTCAATAATAGAGTTGACACATTCAACTCTCGTGATTGAAGGAATTATGAGATGAGATCAACGATATAATACATGAAGAAAAACAAAAGGCCATGAAAAAGAAAGAAAAGAACAACATGGATTTCTAAAGAAATGCTGATCTTGAACATAAAGAAGCTAAAGCAAAATAAGTAAGAGCTGAACAGAACACTTCAAAGGGTGGCTTGACAAATGTGGTGAAGAAAGCAGATGGTACCAGACTATCGAAAGATATAGCATCTGGGGTCTTAAAAGCTTGAAGTTAAATAGCGGCATTCTAACAGGAAAGCCACAAAGTCCACATGTAAGAAGCACACCAGCCTGTGTGATCATGAGGTATTGACAAGCTCAGGTATAAGATATCAAAAGATCCAAAACAATTATATCGATGCGAAAAAGGGGTTGGAGTGGCGACCCAAAGCCTATTTGTGGACAATTGGACATCCCCTCATAGAAGGGTCACAAAAGAGGGATGGTTAAGCCAGGGTGCAACACACAATGTTTCTCTAGCTCTTAATGGCTGCCCCCTGCCCAACTATCATGACCCAGTTCTACCTTACAAACCTAGATAGACTGGAGTACGTACATTGGTACAGATAAGAGTTCTCAACACGTGGACCCCAGGACAGATAAACCCCTTAGTAACAGTAGTGGGAGTGCTACTATGAGTGTAGGGGGAGGGTGGGGGAGAAGGGGGAGAAATGCGGAATTGATCATAAGGTCGGATATATTGCACACACGCACACACACACACACACACACACACACACACACACACACACACATACACTCCACAGAGGGGGATGGACATTAAAAAGGTGGGTAAAGAGAGACAATGTATGGTGTAAGACAGAAAATAACTATAATAATATATCATTTATCAAGGATTCACAAGTGCAGTAGGGTGGGGGAGAAAGGGGAGGAAGAGGAGCTGATACCAAGGGCTCAAGTAGAAAGAATGCATTTTGGAAATGATGATGTCAACAAATGTACAAATGTGCTTGATACAATTGAATTATGGATGGTTATACAATCTGTAAGAGCCCCCAATAAGAAAAACAGGGTGGATTGCAAAGAAAAAAGTAATTTAATATAGTGAAATGTGCAAAGACATTGAGTTAGAAAACCAAAATGGAAGAACATTCTCAAGCATCAATCAAACCTGAAAGAACTGAGGAAAAAAATTAGACCCTCAGTTGAAATATTGAAAGATTCTGTGGGGAAAATGCTGATCAAGACAATAAGCATTATAAGATATCCCATGGGGCCTAACTGCACACTCTACTAAGATTTTCTTTAAAAAGATGAATTGGACAGAGGTGGGGCAAAATGGCGGCCAGGAAGGCAGCTCATGCTGGGAGCTCCATGGAGAGCAGGGAGTGAGAAAGGGGCCAAACTTCAACCAGGTGCACCAAGATGAGAATGTAACATACAGGCATGAAGCAGGGAATCAATAGAGAGGCCTGCAGGGCTAACCCGCAATCCATGAGCATCCCCCACCCCAAAGGAATGCACTTCAGAGGATAGAACCAAAGCTGCAGCTCAGGAAGTGGAACACTCTTTATCAGGAGCAATCAAAGAGAGAAGGAAAGATTGAGGAACATATCCCGGCACACCAAGCCCCGAGGACAATAGTCCAGCTCAGAGCAGCCAATGCACAGAGAGGATCACAGGGTCAGCCCCACCACTAGACAGGACATCCCTCGCTGACCATAGTGCTATGGGGGACACTGAGCTACCATACGACCCAGCAATCCCCTACTGGGCATATACCAAGAAGAGGCAAGAAACAAACCACAGCCAGACACCTGTGCTCCGATATTCATTGTGGCACAGTTCACAATTTCAAGGATACGGAAACAACTCAAATTTCCATCAACAGATGAATGGATTAAAAAACTGTGGTACATACATACAATGGAGTACTACACATTGCTCAAAAACAGTGATGAATGCATGAAGCACATCACTGCATGGGAAGAACTGGAGGAAATTACACCAAGCGAAGTAAGCCAAACACAAAAAGACAAGTAGAACACAAGTCCACTGAGGTAAATGTTTTTAAAAATGCAAAAGAGGCATAGGGGAAAAGCTACTGTATACAAACATTCCCGAGGTGAAGTCCAGGTAGTATGAGGCCAGACCAAATCCAGGGATACATATGATAGCTAACTAAAAAGGAGAGGAAAAAAAGAAATGGGTAGCAGGTGAACAGGGCACTAACCCACCCAAGGGGAGGGTATTGTTTATATCTCCACAGGGAAAGAGGGACCAGACTTCAACCCAGTGCTCCAAGATGTGAATGCAACATACCTGCATGAAGTAGGGAACCAGTAGAGAGGTCTGAGGGGCTGGCCCCAATCTCAACTATATGGACAGCCACCCCTCCCCTGGAAGAATTTACTTCAGAGGACAGCACTGAAGCTACACCTCAGGGAGAGGGACATGTATGATCATAGCACACAGGAGTGAATAATGGGATAGGAAAAAAGAGTGGAGCATGTCCTGGCCCACCAAGTCTTGTGGATGATATCCCCACTCAGAGCAGCCAATGTACAGAGTGGACCATTTGGCTGGCCCCACTATGAAACATGATATCCCTCACCAACCCATAGTTCTACGAGGGACAACACTGGAGATACAGTGTGGGAATTGTGCCTGATCTCTCCCCACCACATCGAGGCAAAACACTAGGGGCGTGCAACAGAACAGCAAAGGGATGAGAGCAATGAAGCCCCCAGGGAATACCAAAAATAGACCTTCGGGCCAGGAAATGGCACCCCATCAGACTGGACTGGAAAACACACCTAAAGGCCAACAAACAGTCCTTGAACTATTAAATGCTTTTCTCTTTGTTTTTGTCTTTGGTTTTTTATTGATGTTGTTTTGTTTTCTTTTGTTGCTTTGTTTTGCTCTGTCTTGTTTCTGTGCATATTATTATCTCTGCAGGTCTATCTAGATAAGATAGGTGGGATAAACAATCTGGAGGAGAAAACAAGGGACCAATCGTTCCGGGGAAGAGGAGTCACGGGAAGGGAAAAGGTGGGGAGAAGGAAGTGGTGTTAACAAACCCAGGGATAAGGGAACAACAAGTGATCCAAAATCGATGGCCAGGAGGGTATAAGAGGGTTGGTAGGGCTTGATCAAGAGCAATGTAACCGAGAGGAATTACTGAAACCCAAATGAAGGCTGACCATGATAGTGGGACAAGAGGAAAGTAAAAGGACATAAAGGAAGGAATTAGGAGGCAAAGGGAATTTATAGAGGTCTAAATACAGGCATGTACCTATGTAAATATATTTATATGTGAGAATGGGGAAATAGATCTATGTGCATATATTTATAGGTTTAGTATTAAGGTAGTAGATGGTCATTGGGCCTCAAATCAAGTACTCCCTCAATGCAAGAATACGTTGTTCTATAAAACTGGAATTCTATGATGCTCACCTTACCGACATGATCGCTGAAGATAAAGCCGGTGCATAAGCAAATATGGCGAAGAAAGCTGATGGAGCTCAGCTATCAAAAGATATAGCATCTGGGGTCTTAACGGCTTGAAAATAAACAAGGGGCATTTAGCTAAGAAGCAACAAAGCCCAGATGGAAGAAACACACCAGCCTGTGTGATCACGAGGTGTCAATGGGATCAGGTATCAGGCATCAAAGAACAAAAAATCATATCATTATAAATAAGGGGGAGCGCAGAGAAGGTATCCAAAGACCATCTGTAGGCAACTGGACATCACCTTACAGAAGGGTCACAGAGAGGAGACGAGTCAGTCTGGGTGCAGTGTAGCAACGATGAAACAAACAATGTTTCTCTAGTTCCTTAATGCTTTCTCTGCTCCCACTATCATGATCCCAATTCTACCTTACAAATATGTCTAGACCAGAGGATGTACACTGGTACAGATAGGAAGTGAAGACACAGGGAATCCTGGACAGAAGATCCCTTCAAGACCAGTGTTGAGAGTGGTGATACTGGGAGGGTGGAGGGTAAGGTGGGGTAGAAAGGGGGAACAGATTACAAAGATCTACATATAACGCCCTCCCTGGGGGACGGACAACAGAAAAGTGGGTGAAGGGAGACTACAGACAGTATAAGACTTAAAATTATAATAATTTATAAATTATTTAAGGGTTCATGAGTGAGGAGGGGTGGGGAGGGAGGGAAAAACTGAGGACTTGATACAAGGGCTCAAATAGAAAGCAAATTTTTTGAGAATGGTGATGGCAGCAAATGTACAAACATGTTTGACACAATGGATGGATATATGGATTGTGATAAGAGTTTTATGAGCCCCCAATAAAATGATTTTTAAAAACAAAAATTTAAAGCATTCACCAGCACAACATCCTAGATATTTTTATTTTATGACTTATTAATTTTATTATTTTTATTTTACTTATTTTAATTAAAACATTTTTTAAACGTTTTATTAGGGGCTCATACAACTCTTATCACAATCCATACATATACATACATCAATTGTATAAAGCACATCTGTACATTCTTTGCCCTAATCATTTTCAAAGCATTTGCTCTCCACTTAAGCCCTTTGCATCAGGTCCTCTTTTTTTTTTTTCGCCTCCCTCCCAGCTCCCCCTCCCTTATGAGCCCTTGATAATTTATAGATTATTATTTTGTCATATCTTGCCCTATTCGGCGTCTCCCTTCACTCCCTTCTCTGTTGTCCGTCCCCCAGGGAGGAGGTCACATGTAGATCCCTATAATAAGTTCCCCCTTTTCAACTCACTCACTCTCTACTCTCCCAGTATCGCCCCTCACACCCTGTTCTGAAGGTATCATCCACCCTGGGTTCCCTGTGCCTCCAGCTCCCATATGCACCACTGTACAACCTCTGCCCTATCCAGTCCTGCAAGGTAGAATTCAGATCATGGTAGATGGCGGGGGGGAGGCGGGGGGGGGGGAGGAAGCGATTTGGGAGCGTTGTGCTAGGATGACTAACAGTATGGTACTGCGTATATCGTTCCTCTTCTGCAAGAAAAAAATGTACATCAGGATATTAAATGGTTTCCAGAGCAGCAAAAAAGTTTGAAGTGAATCACTATAAAGTTATTTGCCTGGAACAACAAGTGATCTAAAATCGATGGCAAGGAGGGCATAGAATGCCTGGTGGGGTTTGATCAAGTGCAATGTAGCTGAGAGGAATTACTGAGAGCCTAATGAAGGTCGAGAATGGTAGTGGGACAGGAGGAGTGTAAAATGAAGCAGAGGAAAGAACTAGAAGGCAAAGGACATTTATAGACGTCTAAATACAGGCGCATACATATGTAAATATATTTATATGTAACAATAGGGACATAAATCTATGTGTATATATTTATATGTTAAGTATTAAGGTGGCAGACAGACACTGGGTCTCTACTCAATTCCCCTCTCAATGCAAGAACACTTTGTTCTAATAACCTGGCATTCTGTACTGCTTACCTTCCCAACACAATTGCTGAAGACAAAAAAGCGTGAATGAGCAAATGTGGTGAAGAAAGCTGATGGTGCCTGACTATCCAAAGATATAGCATCTGGTGTCTTAAAGGCTTGAAGGGAAACAAGCGGCCATCTAGCTTGGAAGCAACAAAGCCCACATGGAAGAAGCACACCAGCCTGTGTGATCATGAGGTGTTGAGAGGATCAGGTAGGTATCAAGCATCACAAGACTCAAAGCAAGAAATCATATAGATGTAAATGAGGGGGTGGGAGTGGAGACCCAAAGCCCTTCTGTAGACAATTGGAAATCCCCTCACAGAAGGGTCAGAAGGAAGGGTTGGGTCAGCCAGGGTGCAGTATAGCACCGATGAAACATAACTTTCCCTTAGTTCTTTAATGCTTCTTCCCCTGCCACTGTCATGAACCCTGTTCTACTTTACAAATCTGGCTATACCAGAGCATGTACACTGGTACAGATAAGCGCTTTCAACACACAGAATCCAGGACAGATAAATCCTCAGGAACCATAATGGGAGTAGCAATATCATGAGAGTAGGGGGAAGGTGGGGGAAGAAAGGCGGAACTGATCAAAATGATAGACATATAACCTCCCCACCCCCACTACCACACAGGATGACTAGCAACAGAAACAAGAGTGAAGGGATACAGAATATGTTATAAGATATGAAAATAATAATAATAATTTATAATTTACCAAGGTTAATGAGGGTGGGGGTGGGGAAAGTAGGGAAAAATGAGAAGCTCATACCAAGGGCTCAAGTAGAAAGAAAATGTTTTGAAATGGATGATGGCAATATATGTGCAAATGTGATTGACACAATGGATGTATAGATTGTTATAAGAGCTATAAGAGCCCCTGTGCTAGTTGAGGTTTATTGTGCCAACCTGGCCAATAAACACATGTGGGATTAATTGAAGGGCAGAGAGATAAATGGCTCAGTGAAACTCACCTTTCCAGTTCTCTGGTCTCTTGCTCTCTGATGATCCCAGTGTGTGGCTGCCTTAACTAGTTCTTTGTCTCAGCTGGCAAGGCTCACTTCCTGGGTGACATCCCAGAGGAGAAGCCACCTGGACCTACCCCGATGCAGCCCTGGGTGCTGGAGAAGCTATGTGGAGACCCCTGTCAGCGCTGAGATGATTACACGCTCACTGATTTGGCTTTCCTCCTGCAGTCGGCGTCATTGCATGTGCTTTGTGAGTTTAAGGAGGACTTCATAGATTGATGTCGGACATGTGGGCTAGTGTTGGACTTATGGGCTTGGACTGGACTGGTTTGGGATGCTTAATGTACACATACCCTTTATATAAAACTCTCTCTTATATATATGTGAGTTTCTATGGATTTGTCTTTCTAGTATACCCACACTAACACAGCCTCCAATAAAATAATTATAATAAAAACTAAAGAAAAATTATTTACCTGACCAGACATCTACAGTGTTAATTGCCAATTTCCCTAATATTTTCTGAAGTTTCCTGCTGTCTCACCCATCACCATGTATTGATAAGGTTGTTAGCATTAGTTATCAGAGTGACCAAAGCTCTCAGGCAGTGACAGAAGGCTTGAGCCAGAAGTCTCATTCTAGCAATTTCTCTAAAATAAAAGACTGGACTATTTGGGGGCAAATAATCCCTAGCTTTCTCTATGGCCTGAGGGCCAGCTGGAAATGGGTCCCAGGCTAGGCCTTGGGGCAGACCTGAGTTGGGATTCTTGGCTGTTCCAATGTTTAAAGGTTATGTCACAGACACAATATATGTTAGGATAAAGGTGCAGGACTGAATCAATCACAAGGATCAACCTATAAGCCCCTCCCAGGGGGACGAACAATGGAAAGTGGGTGAGGGGTGACAGAGGATGATGTAAGATATGAAAATAATAATCTATAACTTATCAAGGGTTTGTGAGGAAGGCCAGTGGGGAAGGGAGGGGGAAATATGGGGAGCTGATATCAGGGGCTCAAGTGGGAAGATAATGCTTTGAAAATGATGATGTCATCATATGTGCAAATGTGCTTGACACACTGGATGAATGTATGCATTGTGATGAGAGCTGTAAGAGCCCCCAATAAAAAGTATTTAATAATAATAATAAAAGTGCAGGATTGACAGATTGATTTTGCTTTGGGGATATCCTGGCCCTCAGGGACTGATGGGGATAAATAAGGGCTGAGCGGTGCTACAAAATATTCGGATGTTGTACCTGGTCCCAGTGGACAGAGCTATGATTAATGAGTTCTCATTAATGAGCTTAGCAAAGGGTACAGCTATTTCACCAAAGAAGACATTCAGGCAGTCAACAAATACATGGAGAACTGTTTGCAATCTGTAGCCCTTTGTGAAATGCAAATCAAAACATCAGAGATGGCTTCACTCAGTGATAATCTCAATGATGCTTCACTCAGTGGTCATCTCTGTATCATCTCACCCCAGCATTCATAGCAAAGTTCGAATTTGCTGACCCCGTGCTAAGCAAACCCCATGTGTTACAATTAGAACTGCTCCCCTTCTGAGGCTTTTCTGGGCTTGTAACCTTTATGGAAGCAGCTTGCCAGGCCTTTCTTTCATGGTGCTCCCGGGTGAGTTTGAACTGCTGATGTTTAGTTAGCAGAATCCACTCAAATACAGCACGGGGTTTGGACTTCTTCCTTTGGGGAAGGCAGGCTGCGAGTAGGAAAAATCAGTCACATGTGGTAGATTGAGAATTGTTGTTTTGAGGCAGACTAGTCTAGGATGCTTAGCAGGTGTTTATGATTTAGATATCAAGAGGCCTGGTGTAGGAAAGGTTCACAGTCCCCACTTTTATGGCAGGACTTGTGACAGCCAGGGGCCCGGGACAAAGGTGACAGCATATTTTAGTTGACTAATTGAGGACATTTCCATCAAAGTAGTACTATTTGCAGAAATATGAGTAGGATCTATAAAGAGCTACTTGGAGGGGGGGCATGCTTTAGGGTAATCAGAGTAAGGATTCATTTCCATATCTAAGTCTGCAGGGGCAGAGAGCAGTGACCACAATGGGGAAAGCATGTGTGGAGAGAGGAGAGATGGCAGCCAGACTTCAAGGGCAGACTGGAATAGAATGGAGATTGGATGCCCAAGCTTCTCTCCCTCTCCCTCCTGTTACCTGCCAGTGACTGCCTTTGATCAACAAGCTGGAGGACAAGCAAGCTCATGGATACAGTTCATCCCCAGCAGCCTTCGATGGCACCGCGCTCGCCAGTGGGAGGACTGACTGAGCAAATAGGGGATATTTATGGGAGTATTTTATTCAGAATCCTTCTGCTTGTTTATAAAAAGAACCTTATCCCCATATAATTACCCTCTCCACCCACCGCAAAACCAAACAAAAAAGCAGAAAAAGAAAATACTCAGTGTCCCATAGAACCCTACTCATGGTAAGCTCATGTGGGTCAGGGTAGAATTGTGCTTCTTAGGATTTTTCAATGGCTGAGAGCTTCAAAGCAGATGGCCAAGACCCTCTTCTGTGGTGCTTGTGGGTGGCTTTGAACAACCATTCTGGTGAACAGTGGAGAGTTGAATTGTTTGCACTGCCCAGGGATGCCCCTTCGCACCAAGGTGAAGCTCACATCTTCCCATCTCCATCAGAGAAGCCCTGCTCCCACCAGGGGAAATGAAGCTGTCCCCTGTTCTTCTCTTGCATATCAGAGGACTATGAAAGCTTTTCATGACCAGTTTCTCATTCTATGTTGGCTGTTTTCACCCTTCTGCAGCCTTCACATGTACACATGCATGCACATCCATAGCTGCACACACATGTGCACATAAGCACACATGCATATACACTCATACACACACACACAGAGGCACGTACACACCTGGATTCACACACACACACACACGTGTATATTTACCCTCTGTGCCATTTTGAATTGTGGCAAGAACCCTGAGATCTGTGGAAGGAAGCTGGGATCAGACCCCGTTTTGCACTCTTCCTTTTGCCAGTTCACACCACCTTGTTTTCTCCTTCCTCAAATGTCCTTATTTCTGCTTCTGCTTCTCCTTTGTTGAGTGCACATATGGTCACTCTTCTTACACATTATTACTATTACGGGGTACTTACCTTTGAGGGGCGTTTGGCTCAAGGCAGCCTCCCAGTGTGGCACATAGGGTAGCTCCACGGGGCCATCTGTGCTGTATTGTTTTGGAGGCAGATTGCCAGGTCTGACTTCTGAGGCTTCTCTGGGTGGGTTCCGCCTGCCAACTTTTAGTGGCATGTAGTGCGGTGAGTAGCCATTTGTGCCACCCAGCAATCTCATCTTAGGAAGACTGAGATACGTAGATGATTGGAGTTTGGTTATAAAGCATGTGCCTAAAACCCTGGGCAAACCACGATAGCATGGTTCTGCATGCAGTGAGTGTTGAAACACAAAGGCAGTCAGTCATGTTTCCTTGGAGAAAGCGATGCTATTTCTAAATGCCAGAATGGAAGTCTTTCAGGGAATAATATTTCCATAAGAATCTTTGGAAAGGGGTTGATTATTCAGGCAAATGGGTCAAATTTGCAAAGGCATCAAACATCGTTGCTGTGTGAGAGCCTCTTTCTGTGGTTACATCGCTTCTTTTGTTCTGGCACATATTATTTGGATTTGGTAAACACTTTCCAGTTAGGAAAGAGAAGTGAAACTGTTCAAACAATGGATACAGGTCGCTGGGCTTTCATGCTTTCTTTCTTTCTTTCTTTTTTGTTAAACACAGGTGTCTAACTGTACATAGATGTTCTAAAAGACCCTCTCAGTTTCTATAGATAATTCTCTGTGGACTAAAATTCAGCAGTTTGTGGGTTGGACAATTTGGCTTGATAAACCACCAAACTCATTCTGAAACCAACAACAACAGCAACAAAAAGACAGTATTTATATGAAGCTATCTGTTGAAATCTAAGTAAATAGAATCTTGATTGTTTTTAAAAATCATTTTACACTGGAGATCCCCTCATAGAGGGGTTTAGGAGAGGAGATGGGTCAGTCAGGGTGCAAGGTAGTACCGATGAAGAACACAGCTTTCCCCCAGATCATGGATGCTTCCTCCCCTCAACTACCATGATCCGAATTCTACCTTGCAGGACTGGATAGGGCAGAGGTTGTACACTGGTGCATATGGGAGCTGGAGGCACAGGGAATCCAGGGTGGATGATACCTTCAGGACCAAGGGTGTGAGGGGCGATGCTGGGAGGGTGGAGGGTAAGTGGGTTGGAAATGGGGTACTGATTACAAGGATCCACATGTGACCTCCTCCCTGGGAGATGGACGGCAGAGAAGGGGGAGAAGGGAGACTCCGGATAGGGCAAGATATGACAAAATAAAAATGTATAAATTACCAAGGGCACATGAGGGAGGGGGGAGCGGGGAGGGAGGGGGAAAAAAAAAGAGGACCTGATGCAAAGGGCTTAACTGGAGAGCAAATGCTTTGAGAATGATTGGGGCAGGGAATGTGCAGATGTGCTTTATACAATTGATGTATGTATATGTATGGATTGTGATAAGAGTTGTATGAGCCCCTAATAAAATGTAAAAAAATGAAAAGGAAGAAAAAAAGAAAATGATTAGGGCAAAGAATGTACAGATGTGCTTTATACAATTGATGTATGTATATGTATGGATTGTGATAAGAATTGTATGAGCTCCTAATAAAATGTTTTAAAAAAAACCCAAAAAATCACTTTATTGGGGGCTCATCCAATTCTTATCACAATCCAGACATCCATCCATTGTGTCAAGCACATTTGTACATTTGTTGCCATCAGCATTCTCAAAACATGCTTTTTACTTGGGCCTTTGGTATCAGCTTCTCATTTTTCCCTTGCCTCCTTCACCCTCCCTCCCCCATGAACCCTTGATAATTTATAAATTATTATTATTATTATTTCATGTCTTACACTGACTGATGTCTCCCATCACCCACTTTTCTCTTGTCCATCCCCCTGGGGAGGGGTTGTAGTTAGATCATTGTGATTAGGTCCCCCTTTCTCCCCACACTTTCCCATTCCCCTCCTAATATGGCTACTCTCAATATTGGTCCTGAGGGGTTTATCTGTCCTGGATTCCCTGTGTTTCGCTCTGGTCTAGCCAGATTGGTAAAGTAGAATTCGGGTCATGAGAGTGGGGAGGGGGAGGGGGAGGAGGCATTAAAGAGCTAGAGGAAAGTTGTATGTTTCATTAGTACTACACCGCACCCTGGCTTTCTCATCTTCCTGTGACCCTTCTGTCAGGGGATGTCCAATTGCCTACAGATGGGCTTTGGGTCTCCACTCCGCACTCTCCCTCATTCACAATGATATGAATTTTTGATGCCTAATACCTCATCCTATCAACACCTCATTATCACACAGGCTGGTGTGATTCTCCCATGTGGGTTTTATTGCTTCTCAGCTAGATGGCCGCTTGTTTATCTTCAAGCCTTTAAGACCCAGATGCTGTATCTGGTTTAGAATCTCGTTTTTAATGACTGCTAGTACTAGCACTTTTGTACCAGGCATACTGATCAATGGAAATTCAGTTTCTAGGGGTTTTTGTTTTAAGTCACCATCTTTTCTTATCACAAGAGGAAGAAGAGAAGGTTAACTTTTTCTTTATTTGTGAAAGACCAAGAAAACAAAACCATATCCCCTTCTTTTCCTCCATCAAACTAAAGAAGGCAACAGGAAGAAAGGTGTAGGAGGAAGAGAGTAAGAAAAGGAGGGTGAGTGGGAAGAAACCAGACTAACATATTCAAAGTCAATCAAGGAAAAGTTTAACAGCGTCTCAGGAATAAACCCAATGTTTCTTAGACAAGACTCTTCAATTGCAATGAATACAGTAGAAACTGTAACACTACTCCCCGTTCCCCACAGGGAATTTGATTGAATCCACATTTATGTACCAATTGCCATGATGTCTCTGGAAACAAAACAAAACAGCACTCCCAAAAGATCCTACAGCATTCAAGGTGTTAAACTGTGCCCCATGATTGCCCACAGGTGCAGACTCATTGGGAAAGAGACTATTAAGCATTTCCAGCCTGTATAGTTGAAAATGTTAAGAGAAGAGATGGCTGAGAATGATTACCGGGTTAGCCAAGCAGGTGAAAGCAATGGTTGAGGCAGAAGTGAGGAGGTGGAAAGTACAAGGTATGTTGGAGGAAAGGCAAGTAGATAATATCTCACTGGAGCTCAGGGTAGATGAAAAGAAAAAGATTAGATTTGATGGGGCAATTCAGGCCTGGTGACATAGGTTTTTATCTGCCGTACAGAGGAGCTTAACATTTCTCCTTTTAGCCATGGAGACTCACTGGAAATTTGCGAGTTGAAGAGTAAGAGCATTAAAGCAGTGTTTGAGAAAGAATCATCGCATCCAAGAACATCGAATGTGTTGAAGGAGAGAGAGCTTGAAGAAGGAAGCAAAGCCATTCCATTATCAGCCAAGAGGTAACAGCACATGCACTCAAATAGCAGCAAGGGGTATGGAATAAAAATTGTGGCTTTGGAAGAGATAACAGGACTTTTCAATTAAAAGATCAGGAAGAGGGATCCTTAAAGATGCTTTCAGCCTGGATAATAGTGGAAGCTGGTTTTTAGGAAGAAGCTGATCAGTTCCATATTAGATATTGAGTTTTGGGGGGAGAGAGTATGGTGTTCAGTGGAATCGTATATGAGGCAGACAACATATAGGCCACAGATATTTAAAGAATAATGTCCCTGTACTGCTGCTCAGAACACCTTTGGCCCAGAAGGTATGATGAAAGGTTACAGGGTATTTCAGAGAGAGAGAGAGCGAGAGAGAGAGAGAAAGAGAGAGAGAGAGAGAGAGAGCAAGAGAGAGAGAGAGAGAGGCAGATCATTCAGATCATTCTATATTTATCTATGGTCTTGGTACAAGTGAAGCCAAAACACTTTTTGAGATTGTCAATGGACCTCAGAAGAGAGTGGACATTTGATGGCAAGCAGGGTAAAATAGGGTGAAATACCCAGAAGTAGATCTCAAAATCTGGGAGAAGAAAAGACAGGTCAGGTAATTACTGAGATGATGCCTACGACCACACTGCCTAACATGCTGCCGTCAGTTCTTGAGTGAGAAAGAACTGGAGTATCCATAATCCTCTTCCTATATGTGTAGACACCACTTACTTGTTTAGTAAATTTTGGCATACTTCTTTTTCTAAAGAGTCCAGTTATTCCCAACAAATCCTCTGCCAAGGATTAAAGAAGCTTTCTAGAGGTTGTTTAGACAGATACTTAACTTGGACAGACAGGAGCTAACAGATACAATTAAGATGCTGATGCCAGAAGGGTAGGTATTTCAGAATGCTTTCTCTACAAAGCCTAGTTTGGCCTGGTCATGCCTGTGGTTGCTACAGAATTGATGTTGTCTGAAGCTTGAATTGAGCTAAGGGTGAAGGTAATCAATCTAAGGTTAAAAGGTCCAATTTTAAAAGGTGGAAGTATCAGTGGTTTATCACATTTTCTGCATGGAGTATGGTTTCGTTTTTAATTAGAAAAAAATATTAGCAACAAAATTTTTTTAATGTGGACTATAAAAACATTCTTACATCAATTTTTAAAAGGAAATGGCTAACAGTAACTGCAATATTACTTATCATAATGTGATTTTGTTCAGTTGATGTGAGCATCTGGCCTTCTTTCCAGGACTTTCACCATTTCAGATGGATTACCCATTGAATATCTACTGGGTTGAGATAGCAATTAGGAAAATTTCAGAAGGACTTACACGCCTAAACTAATTTTAAGAATACCAACTATAGATTTCTTTATCCTCTTTAAAACTCAGAGCCTAGTATTCAAATTATATTTCAAATGCAGCTTTAGTTTAATAGCTAAGGAAGGTTATGAATGGCCATTGGATATAATTATATGCAGAGTTACATGATCCACAGGTTATGGACAAGATGCAAGATGCATTTATCCATGTATGGATATGTAAGCCTATTCTAAAATGCAAATAGAATAAATGCTAACAAGATTTTTAAAATAACAAAAAAAATCTGATTAGATAGGTAGACAAATAGACAGATGAGTCAGGTGCCATTTAGTTGGCTCCAACTCAGTGATCCAAATAACCCGTTATGTCGGCACCCACTGCTGTAGCCACTAGGTCAACACGCCTTTTTGAAGATCTACCTCTTTCTCACTGACTCTCTACACTATTAAACATAATGTTCTTTTCAAGGGATTGGTTTCACCAGATAACAAGTTCAAAGGATACGAGACAGTTCTTGCCATCTTCCCGTCGAAGGAACATTCTGTATATCTTCCAAGACAAATGTGTTTGTTCTTCTGGCCGTCCATGGCACTGGTGTTTTAATGCAAATGCATTGATTCCTCTCTGGCTTCTTTAATCATTGTCTAGATAGCTAGACAGCTGATAGGTAAATAGAAATGTTGGTAGGCAGGTAGATAGATAGATAGATAGATAGCTGACTCATAGAGACCTGATATACAGCAGAAAGAAAGATTGCCTAATGGCTCTTGCCCATCCTTGTGCTATTGTGTCAATGTATTTCACCAAAGATGTCTCTTGCTGTTGCTAGCCCTTTACTTCATTAAGCATGATGTCCTTCTCTAGAAATGGATCCCTTCTGATGATACATTCAAAGCAAGTGTGTCAGGCAATGCTTGGTGTGATTGATAAAGTTTGCATTAACTATTCTTCAGAAGTAGACTGTCAAAATTTAATCTCTAGTTTGTCTTAGTCTGGAAAGTCTGCTGAAGTCTGACCACCATGGGGGTAGTTTTGGTATTTGAAATACCGATGGCATCGCTTCCATTGTCAATCACTTCCTTAGCAATCTGAAACCATCACAGTGCAACAAACTGAGACTGGTAGAGGTGGAAGAATCATAACTAGCTAGGTTCAAATTAAATGCTAAGTTTTCGTGATCTAAGAATAAAAGGGCAAAAATATAACCGAATATAGAAGATTTATTGAAGACACCATTTCTTTGACCCTTTATAGAATTTATTTCAGTGAAGGAATGATGGAAGATGTACACTCAAATGTGAGTTTTAAAATCCTATGCTTAAAAGTATTTTCTTAATCAGTATTTCAGTTTAACTAAGACGTCATTAGCATTGGCCCGTATAAGAAATTATAAAAAGAGAATAATAGCCTATTAAATTTACTTTTAACTATAGATTAAGTTTATGTTTACAAGACATTGTGACATGGGGTAAATTATTTGATTCTATGTAACCTCCTCTGGAACATTGCTTCTTGCTCAGCAATATTTTTATCTGCAGGTTAAATAAGACAGAACATCTGCCTCCTAGAATCTATACCTAAGTCCTACACATTCATATCTAGGTGCAAAATTCAATTCTATGACTGCTGACTCAGTTTGGATGCATTGCCACCGGAGAGGGCAAATTAGAATTACCCCCAAAGGATTTCCAAAGCTGTAGCCCTTTAAGGACACAGACTGCCATATCTGTCTTCTGTGGAGCCACCAGGAGTTCAAACTACCCACCTTTCAGTTAGCAGCAAGTGCTTATTCATTGGGCCACCCAGGTTAAAACCACTGCCATCGGAACAAGTTTTCAATCCTATATTCTATTACACCAGGTAAAATACAGCAATACTATATTAGATTTCTGAGACTCAATCTTACAAGAACAGACAGCCTCCTGACCCATAGCCCTACAGGGGACAACACTAGAGACACAGTGTGGGAATTGCGCCCGATCTGATCCTGCCACACCGAAGCAAAACACTAAGGGCGTGCAACAGAACAGCAAGGGGAACAGAGCAATGACATCTCCAGGGAATACCAAAAACAGACTTTGGGGCTAGGGCTTGGCACTCCATCAGACTCGACTGGAAAACACTCCTAAAGGCCAACAAACAGTCCTTGAATTAACTACAAGCTTTTCTTTTTTGTTGTTATGTTGTTGTTTTGTCATTGGTTTGTTGTTGTTTTCTTGGTTTTGCTCTGTTTTGTTTTTGTGCATGTTATTATCTCCGCAGGTCTGTCTAAATAAGATAGGCTGGATGAACAATCTGGAGGAGAAAACAACAGGACTGACAGTTCCAGGGGGACATGGGAAAGGGGGTGGTGGGGGAAAGGAAGTGGTGTTAATAAACCCAGGGACAAGGGAACAACAAGTGATCCAAATCAGTGGCGAGGAGGGTGTAGGAGGCCTGGTAGGGTGTGATCAAGAGTAGCGTAATGGAGAGGATTTACTGAAACCCAAATGAAGGCTCAGCATGATAGTGGGACAAGAGGAAAGTAAAAGGAAACAGAGGAAAGAGCTAGGAGGCAAAGGGCATTTATAGAAGTCTAAATAAAGGCATGTATATATGGAAATATATTTATATATGATGATGGGAAAATAGATCTATGTGCATATATTTATAGGTTTAGTATTAAGATAGCAAGTGGTCATTGGGCCTCCGCTCAAGTACTCACTCACTGCAAGAATACTTTGTACTATTAAACTGGCATTCCATGATGCTCACCTACTCGATATAATCACTGAAAACAAAGCAGGTGCATAAGCAAATATGGTGAAGAAAGCTGATGGTGCCCAGCTATCAAAAGATATAGTGTCTAGGATCTGAAAGACTTGAAGGTAAACAAGTGACATCTAGCTCAGAAGCAACAAAGCCCACATGGAAGAAGCACACCAGTCTGTGTGATCACGTAGTGTCAAAGGGATCAGGCATCAAAGAACAAACAATAATATCATTGTGAATGAGGGGGAGCATGGAGTGTGGACCCAAAGCCCATCTGTAGGCAACTGGACATCCCCTTATGGAAGAGTCATGGGGAGAAGATGAGTCAGTCAGGCTGCAGTGTAGCAATGATGAAGCATACAACTTTCCTCTAGTTCCTAAATGCTTCCTCCCCCCACTATCATGATCTCAATTTTATCTTACAAATATGGCTAGACCAGAGGATGTACAGTGGTACAGATAGGAACTGGAAACACACAGAATCCAGGACGGGTGATCCTTTTAGGACCAGTGGTGAGAGTGGCAATACCTAGAGGGTGGAGGGAGGGTGGGGTGGAAAGGGGGAACCTATTACAGGGATCTACATATAACCTCCTCCCTGGGGGATGGACAACAGACAAGTGAGTGAAGGGAGACGTCAGACAGTGTAAGATATGACAAAATTATAATTTATAAATTATCAAGGATTTATGAGGGAAGGGGGAGTGGGAAGGGATTGGGAAATGAGGAATTGATGCCAAGGGCTTACGTGGAAAACAAATGTTTTGAGAATGATGAGGGCAATGGATGTACAAACGTGCTTTACACAATTGATGTATGTATGGATTGTGATAAGAGTTGTATGAGCCCCAAATAAAATGATTAAAAACAAACAAGCAGACAGACTATGTTCCTCAGCATGGCTGGTGGGTTTGGATCACTGGTCTCACAGTCTGCAGCCCAATGCCAAGATCACAGTGCCCTCAAAGCTCCGTAAACGTAGATTAGGCATAGGAAAACATAAGCACTCATATTTAATCTCTAAAGAGATCTTCCAATGAGGTTTTTATTATCTGATAGTCAAAGTACATGGATGAATAAATATTTTTAAAGTCACACACTCTCCACTAATGTGTATTTCTATTGAAAAATGTTTCCCTTGTATAGAGACCAAAATTTATGAATGGTTACCAGGGATGGAAAGGAGAGGGAAAAAGAGAGTCTTAGCTTAGGGAGCAGTATGCTTCTGATAGTAGTGGTGGAATAATTGAAATGGATTGTGGTGATGATATGTATACCGATGTCACTGAATTGTACCTGTAAAAATATCACATTGACAAATGTTTTATAATATAGATTTGTCTCAATAAAACAATTATTTTTTCATATGCAACGGGAAGTCCCAAACCTACATTGTAAGGCAGCATACATCAAAAGAGGGCTTGTATCCACACCAGCATATAATATAAGATACCAGATTCTACACTTTGGCTCCCATGTTAAGTGAGAGCACCCTGAAATGTATGCCTGCATTCCCCAATCCTGGGAGGGTAGTGGCCACAATGGACACTATAAAATCATTGTAAACAAAGACTAAGAGAAGTAGAGCATTGGGCAAACAGAGTGGAAGCCGTGACAAGAATGACCTGGGAAACTTGTGCAGGTTGTTGTGCAGTGGCTAGGGCTACTGATTTCTTCTAAGCCTTCCAAGAGAGAGTTGAGCCTTTATGTTATTGAAATAGAAGGCAGAATTTTCTATGGCTTTTTCTCAAATAAGAACCAGGATTAAAACTTCTACAAAGAATCCCTGAAGCCTCTTTCTCTTACCAGAAGGTCGATATACCAAAGAACCCTGGTTCTAAACTCGCTGGACCTTAAGAAAATGACTTCATTTCTCTTTGTTCATCTGCTAAATAGGGATAATAATAAGGTATATAATAAGTTGATGTAGATATGACATGAGACAATGCTCACAACATGTTTAACCCAGGACCCATTAACACTAAATAGATGAACGTTAATGATTGTTTTCCCACAGTGTTTCTACACCCTCCTCTTACTCATTCTCTATGCTCCATTTCCCTTCCCTTCCCTTGTATTTTTTTTACCTCAGCCTAGCGATATGTATAACTATTTATTATTTATCAGTCGTCATTAAAGGAGACTTCAAAAGAATCAATATATACGGGTGGGTTCACTGAGCAATTGTCAGGAGCAAGGGGCTGGGAACCAGACACTGTCTATTTTGTCCCTGCCAGGAGAACACACAATCCCATGGTGATGCAATGTGGTCTGTTCTTGTACAGCTCAGAGCAACGTAGCTGTTGATGGTATCTGGCCTCGATGGAGAGTGAAAACTGAAATACTGGGATTCTTAAGGCGGCCTGCTCCCATTTAGGATTGAGGCTCCTGTGTAAATGCTGCCTGGGGGAGGGTTGGGGTTAGAGATGATTGGCTCTGCTTTCCACACACACCTAATTCCAGGGCCCAGGCTCTGTGTCTGAGCTGTGAGGCATGGATTGTCTCAGGACTCTTTCGGACTTGTAGGTCTGTCTAGAAAACGGCCGTGTCTCATGGCAGTGCTTCGACTTACTTGACATAGTTTGACCCCAGTCTTTGTAACTCTCACCAAATGACCGAATGCATGTCCTTTTTTTCCTGGTGGGTCTGGGTAGAGAAGGTCGGGGAAGATGCCGCTCGTTGTGAGCGATGGTTAACAGTGTGCATTGTAATTGTAACAATTTGGAAGTCTAACTTGGGAATTGATCCGTTTCGCCACCCTTCCAGGTATGAAATGAGTCATCTCATAGCAGAGGGAGGGGACCTCTCTCCAGCCACATGGAAGGGTCACCAGTGGACCATTTCCTTTGCACCTCAAGATCCCTGCACGTTGATGCTCCCTGGTCCAGAGCCAGAAAGCTCTAACACGGGGGAAGTGGGAGTACATTGGCATAGGAAAGTCAATTACAGAATCGATAGCATAGGACTGAGGGTGAGTTTCCTGGTCCACAGAGCAGGCCAAACGGAGTGCCTTGAAACAGGAGGCTGGGGCGAGGAGTGGAGTGCTGGATTTGCTGACTCAGAGAGCTAGAGCTGGGAGCCTGCAAACAAGTTTTCAACAGTGTTGAAAAATAGTTCTGTGACATTATCAGGGCAGAGGCTAAGGCGCATGTTGCCAAGAGACTAAGGAACAGGGAACAGGCCTGCCCACAGGTAGTGCTGGGAAAAGGCTGCCCTGATGGCAGAACCGTGTCTTGAGCTTTTGTGATACTGGATTACTGTTAGTGCTGGATCTGCGGATGTCCCCAGTGAAGATGAGTATGGGGTGTGAGCTGCGTGGCCATTACAAAGAGTTATGGCACCCAGCTAAGAAGTAGAGAGTGCTGCGCAAGGGACGGTAGCTGTCAGAATTGGTAGGAAATGTTGAATGGTAGAGGAAGGTCTGATCTCCATGTTATCGGAATTGAACTTGAACTGATGCTCATGGTAATTCTACTCTTTCCCTCTTATGAAGTTGGAGGAGGTCAGAGTTGCTTCCCACACAATTTTTTTTTATACCCACCCAGAGACATTTGGCTCCAGTGTAATGGAATTGTTCCTCAGTCAGCCATGCCAAGACATTTGGAAGCCAGCTACCTGGCCAAGCACCTGGAGGAGACCCGTATTTATGTTCATTCCAAAAAAAAAAAAAGGTGATTCGACAGAATGCAGAGACTCCCAGACAATATCATGACTATCACATGCAACTAAAAGTTGGCTCAAGGAAATTTTAAAAATGGTTGCAGTTGTCCATAGGGAGCTTCCAGAAATTCAAGGCAGATTCACAAGAGGAAGTGGAATCGGGATATTACTGCTGACATCATCTGCATCTTGGCTGAAATCAGAGAATACCAGAACAACATTTACTTGTGTTTTATTGACTCTGCAGAGGCTTTGGGCCGTGTGGCTCATAGCAAACCATGGAGAGCATTATGAAGGATTGGAATGCTAGACCACGTCATTGTGATCATGCAGAATATGGAACATGTCCATAGATCGAGAGAAAGCCTTTCAGGTGGAACGAGGGGATACAGAATGGTTTAACATCAGGGAAAATGTGCCTCAGGGATGCCTTTGAATTATGTTTATCCAGGCTGTAGGCTGGAAAAATATACAAGATGCTGGATTGGATGAAGAAGAAGGTGGCATCAGGATTGGAGAAAGGCTCATTAAGAACCGATGATATGCAACTAGACAATAGAACTTCTTGGAAAGAGCATTTGAAGGACTTACTGATGATGACAGAAGACCGCAGTCTTGGGTACGGACTGTGCCGCAGTGAAGCAGTGCTGGCGGTGTAGTGAGGATACAGGCTGGCTGCTAACTGCAAGACCTGCAGTTTGAAACCCAAAACCACTCCTGGCCGGGGGGGGGTTAAGTGGGGGGCATGAGGTGCTTTCTACTCCCTTAAAAAGTTACCATCTTAGAAGCTCATAGGGGAGAGTTCTGCCCTGTCCCGCATAGAGCCACTATGAGGTGGCATCAACTTGATGACGGTGAGGGAGAGCCTCAATAAAAAATAAAATAAATGAAAATCCTCACAGTGGGTCAATAGCCAGCATCGTGACAAATGGAGAAAAGATTGCTGTTGTGAAGGATTTCATTTTACTTGAACCCACAGTCAATGCTCATGGAAATCGAAGTCAAGGACGTATTGCACTGGACAAGTCAGCTGCACCAGGCCTCTTTAACGTGTGAACGAGCAAAGATGGCACTTTGAGGGGGCCTGTTCCAAGCCAAGGAACTTTCGGTTGCCTCCTATGCATGTGAAAGTTGGACAAGAAAGCAGGAAGAGTGGGCAAGCCTGGGTGTGTTTGAATTACGGCGATGGGGAAGGATATTGGCATCTCACGCACTGTCAGGAGAATGAGCAAGTCTGTTTGGGAAGGCCAGTCAGATTGCTCCTTGGAAGCAAGGATGGCGAGCCTTCATAAGTGGTCCGGGCAATCAGTCCCTGGAGAAGGCCATCACGCTTGCTAAAGTGGGCCGTTAGTGAAAAAGAGGACGATAGGATGATGGGCAGAGTGCTGTAACAAGGTCCTAAAGCATAATAGCTGTGAGAGGGGCATGACCAGCTGTGCTTCCGTTTATCCTCTCCGGTGTTGCTGTGAGTTCAGACTGACTGGCGGGCATCTGAAAACAACAATAGCTAGCGAGACAGGAAGCCAGGGAAATTATTTCATGAGTCCACCCGCACCCTGACCCTGGCTCTTTCCCTGCTGATGCTTTTGAGCTTTCGTCTTCCTTGACTTGCTGCCTCCCTCTCAGCTCCCAGTGAATCCTTGCAGCTCCCCTGAAGGACAGTCATCCTCTCTCCCTTGCTTGGGGTTTCTTCCTCCTAGAACATCCCTTTTGACTCATCTGAATCCTAGTTGACTTCGGGACACAGCCCCAGTTCTAAAGCTTGAGAGCGTTTCTTTCTCCCTACGCCCTGCAATAACGTTTCCCCAGGTATGCTGTAGTCTCCGTGACATGTATCCCCACAGCTCTCATCCACCAGCATGTCATCGCCATGACCTCCCACTCTTCTGTAGACTCATTAAGAACAGAGACTATCGTTTGTTCTCCGTGCTGCCAACACATAGTTAGTACCTGACGCCTGGAACGTGCTTAGGAAGTGTTTGTAGAACAAGTGAGTAAGATTCTCCGTTACTTTGCTATCCATGTCCCCTATCGAATTTTGAGCTACCGGCTGAGGTCTCCAAATGGTTAAATGAACTAGTTTTCTTTAAGAAAAAAAAACAAACAAACAACCACTGTACACTTTCACATATCTCCTTAGGGGTTGGAAAGATCCGTGCCTATTTGGCAATGAGGATTTTGTAAGGCGTCTTAGCCTTCCTTGGAAAGGGGTCACCTCTCTTTATTGCTCCATCTCTCTTTGCTCTGCTCACGGATAATATGGGTGCCTTTCCCGACTCAGGAAAGGGATAGCCAGTATTAAACAACAAAAATCCCACCAAGGATTACCTCACAGTCCTTTTCAGATGGAATTTTAAGAACGTGTTCTCACGGAATAAAAATATTACATTGTTTTAATTCTCTTTCTCTCTACCATCCAATAGGGGAGGGCCAACAGGTTTTTTGGGTTGTTTGTTTTTTCAGAAGACCTGCCAAACATGTCTTCATTATTTCCTGAGGTAAAATGTGTGGACACATCACATGCCACATGGACATAGGCAGTGACCACCGCCGAGCAACAGCAGACTCTGACATGAAGCCCCAAAGCGTGTTTTCCCTGCATGTGGATGGCTGCGCTGCTTGGTTTCAGGGAGACCCAGAGGAAGGCCCTTGCTGAGTCATCGAGGACTTAGTGACTGTAAAGGGAGAAAGGCTGGGTTTTCTACTCCCGGTTCAGAAACCCAGAGGGGGGTCTCGGTGAGTCTGCATGGACCCTGGGGCAGGGCGTTTAGATTTTTTTGTGACTGGATATAAACCACTGCCATGCAAACCACCAGCTCTACTGTGACCCCTAATTTTCTTCAGAACCATGCCTTCCACCAATCTTTGCTTGGGGTTCCCCTCCACACGGGTGACCAGCCTGCTATGATCGTGGGTCTTCTGGGAAACCCCAGCTTGACCTACTTTCCAATAGTAGCATTTGGCAAATGAATGCTGAAGAAAAGGCCCCCAAAGTCTCAATGTTGTGGCAAAGGTTCCAAGATAGCATACAAATATGCACTGAACACAGGCCTGTGAAAATGCTTTTGGTATCCCCGAGAAACCACTACGTAAATGCCACCCCAATGGCAATGTGATGAGAGAGCTTGATTGTTACCAAAAGAAGCTCCCCCTGAAGCTTCTAATGCAAAAGAAGTAACTAACTAGAAGGTGGGGTGATGTGTGTGTGTGTGTGTGTGTGTGTGTTGTGGGTGTTGTGGGTGGATGTGTGTGTGTGTGTGTGTGGTGGGTGGGTGGGGTAAGTCCTCAGCTTTGCACTGACAGACTAGGTTCAAACCAGGTCTCCATCACGTAGCAGCTGTGTATCCTTGGGCAAACTGCCTGACGTGATGAAGCCTGTCTTTACATTTGGATTCCTGATTACCTCATAAATTTATTTTTCGCTCATTTAATTAGTTAATAGATGTTTATTTGTTGAGCAATTACTAGAAACCAGACACCGTGCTGGGTGCTAAAGATGAAAAAATAAGATACAATTTTCTCCCCAATGCTTTCATTACCTAGGAGCAGAGAGTGGAATAACCGAAACAACTGCCCATAGTGCAATAACTGCTTCTTCTTGCCGGAAGCTGCCGTTGAATCCGCTCCCAGATCACCAGGACTACATGCACAGTGGGATGAAACGCAGCTTTGTCCATCCCACAGCGTTCCCGCCGCCAGCGGCCACCCACTGGACTTTTCCCTGGGTGAAAGTTCGCAAGTAGGTGGGCAGGCCTTTCTGCCTGGTTTACCGTAGTCTAGAAGCCCCACTGAAACCTGCTTGCTCCACAGCTGCCTACAAGTCTCTTGCACAGATCGCGGTGGCTGTACTTGACGTGCATTGGTTGGGAATTGAATTTGAGTATCCCATATGGAAGGCAAGAATTCTAGCATTAAGCCACCACTGCCCCGATACCTGCTTTTAAAAAGTTCAAGGCACTCTACCGTGGTAAAAACAAACAAACAAATAAACAAAGCCACTACCCTGATGGTGTAGTAGCTATGCATTGGGCTGCTAACCACAAGATCAGCAGTTCAAAACCATCAGTGGCTCTACAGGAAAAAGACAGAGATTTCTATTCCTGTAAAGAGTTACAGTCTTGGAAACTCACAGGGGCAGTTCTAACCTGTCTGCTAGGCTCACCATGAGTCAGCATGCACTGGATGACAGTGAGAGGGGGGAGAGTGGTAAAAGGGGAAAGTTTTGAGGTCTACTTGGGCCAAACAAGGCACACTTCTAGGAAGAGGTGATTTTTGATCACCATCTAGTTTGTAACAGTTGGACAGAGGTGGAGAATGGAAAGACAGTAAGTAAAAACCACCAGTCTTTCAATGCCTGATATTGTGGGGAAACTTCAGAGTTCAAGAACACAAGTAGTTCAGAGTCTCTTTGTGTTTAAGAAAAAGGTGAGGGCTGGTGACCACCTGGAGGAGAGGGTTTGCTTAGGAGAGGGTGACACCCAGTTTCCTGCACTGACTAAGTTGAGGGCGATCGACTTTCCTGAGGGACATACATGGGACAACCTTCAGGGGAAGGCTCACCAAAGAAGAGATGGGTCAGAAGCAATTACATAGGAAGGTTCTGTGGAAAAGGTGTGCGTGAAAGCGTCTTGTGAGCAAGTTCAATGTCCTGGTCAGGAGATCAAGACCAAGAACCAAACTGGGGGTGCAGATTCATTGCTTAGAGCCTTGTGAGTGGGTTCTGATGAGCTCTTGGGCCTGCTCTTCCAGACAGACTGACCGCAGGCACTATTAGGGTGCTGGCAGCAGAGGGGCACCCCTGCCTTTAGCTTATAACAGTAGACGTGTACGGGAGAGTCCCTGGTTGGGAGTGTTGGGGAGACTGATGTGCTGGAAAGTCCTGGGTTCCCCCAGAGAAAAGCCGTTTCTTTGATGGACCAGCAATCACTGTCAAAACAATTAAAATTACTTCAGTTGCTTGTATTTGCTTAAAATCTTGAATGAAGACATAAACCATAGCAATATGTTTTTAAAAACCTCCCATTTTGTTCCCATTTACTTTCTTCTCCTCACAAGCTGCTCGCCCAACACCCCTACCTGTCTCCCCACACAGCTGCCACAGCTCTTTGTACATCACCTGACCCTCAGAGAACTGCCTTCAAGGTAAAGGGAAAGAAGAAAGGAGGCTGGTAGAGTCAGGATCCTTTAAGAGGGCAAAAGGAGGGGGAAGGTTGGGAAACTCATGCATTAATAATTTTTTTCCTGTTACAGTATAATCAAAAGCCAGGCTGATCATCTAAATAAGTTATGGGTATGAAGAGGGTGAGCAGAGAGCATGGGTCCTAGTAGGAGGCGGTGGGATGGGCACCAAACCTGAGAAGACGTCCTGAGCAGTGGATGAAAAGCATCCACTGATACGACCCAGTAAGCTTCTGATCCAATCGGCTACAGCAACTTTCGTACATGCTCGTGATCATTGGCTCTGAGGAAAAGAGCCATCAAAGCTCTACTAGGAAGAGCGGACGTGGTTGGAAGGAGGGATAGATAAACCCCACGAAGCATAGAAAGCAAGCATGCTTAGGGGGTAGGTTGAAGGAAAGAGCTTCAGAGGGGTGGGAGAGAGCAGCAGGGTGGGGGTTCCGGAAGTTAGGAAAAGATTTCAAGCGCCCAGGTCTTACAATGGGCGGATCTCAGACAGACTGGAAGGTATCCATTGAGTTTTGCACCTGGGAGGTCATCTGAGCAAAAGTGTCTGTCTAGTGGCATCGCGGCGACCAGAAAACTCCGAACTCACTGACATCGAGGCAATGGCGACTCTATAGGGCAAAGTCGAACGACACTTTGGGTTTCCCAGACGGTAACTCTTACAGAAGCAGACAGTCTCCTCTTGGGTTCGATGTGCTCACAGCTCAAGGTGTGACCCACTACACCACCAGGGGTTGTGATGGCAAAAGAGTACAGCAATGTGTTCAAAGAGGAGTAAAGGGAAGAGACGCGAACCAGAGAAAAAGCTCTCTAGAGAAGCCTGAGGACGAGTGAGCTGCGGCAATCGCTGGAACGAGTGCCTTCCCTTCCCCTTCCCACTATTTATTTTCCTCCTTCCGTCCTTCTTCTCTCTGTTCTTCCTTCCTACATCCTTCCCGGAAGGACAAAACTGAGGTCTCTGTCAGGCTGCTGGACCGGGTCTAGGATGCAGAGTGTACAATCCCAGAGTGGGCAGGATGAGAACGTTTGAGGTAGATAGCTGGAGTGGATGACCTCAAACAAGATCAGAAGTAAATCCCTTCTCCTGAAACTGGAGGGCAGGAAGCAAGCAGACCTGCTGCCAGTGAGTTAATGTTGACACTATAAGACAGGGGTGTCAAACTTGTGGCCCGAGGGCCACATGCGGCCCCCGAGGTAATTTTTGGTGGCCCGTGATGCTCTAAAATAAAATGAAAATAGAAAAAATTGTTATGAAGAAAATCGCACTTAAGGGGAGATGGAGGCAATACCGTATACACACTTCCCTTGTTAACCCTTTAACCACCGAAGACAAGTATACACGTGGCCCAGTGTCTTTCCTGGGGCCTGTGGACACGTGTAAACGCGCTGACTCAATTTCAGCGACATTTGGAAGTGATCTATCTGCCACTCTCAGTGTCATGTAATGTAAACAGACCCCAATAGTAAAAAGGTTAAAAAGAGCACTCTGGGTTGTGCTGTTATGAATCATACCTAGTGGAAGCACTAGTTAACAGTTTTAAGGGAAGCCATTACAAATGTGCATCACGTTTGTCAGCTCTCCAACATTTTGTGTTTTTTATTAGTTACTTTGTTATATTTTCCAGTCACAACATAAGAGGTAAGTGAAAACTAGTAGGAGGAAAGGACTGGCAAGTTTTGAGTTAAAAAAAAGAATAATTTGTTTTATAAATGTATAAAATAAAATAAATGTTCAAATAAAAGCAATTATATCGTGTTTTAATTATCCTATTCATACTCCTGGATCCTCACTTCGCAATATAAATTTAACAAAATTTGTCAGTATGACATGGCCCGCGTGAATCTTGCCTGTTATACCAACTGGCCCGCGTTTTGAGTTTGACCCCCTGCTATATAGACCAAGTAGAATTGCCCTGATGGTTTCCAAGACAGCAAATCTTTCTGGAAGCAGACTGCCACCTCTTTCTCCCAATGAGCAGCTGGTAGGTTTGAACTGATAACCTTTGGGTTAGCAACCGAGCTCTTTAACCCCTGGACATAGTACTCCTTGTAGTTAGAAATCTCTCTCTCTCTCTCTCTCTCTCTCTCTCTCTCTCTCTCTCTCTCTCTCCCTCCCTCTCTCTGTCTCTCTCCCATCGAGTCAATTTTGATGAATAGTGGCCTCATAGGGCAGGGTGGAACGGCCCAGTTTCCAAGACTGTGGCTCTTTATGGGACAAGAAGGCCCTATCTTTCTCCCACAAAGCTGGCTTGTGATTTCTAACGGCAGACCTGCATTTAGCAGCCCGACGTGGAACTAGTATGCCACCAGCGCTTCTTCATCAGAAGCCTGAGAAGCCAGGTGTGATCAAACGAGTTGCGGTGTTGCTGTTCACGACCAGTTTCTGTGGCGCCAATGCCGACTCACAGGGCCTCCATGAGTTCCGAGCGGGACTGCACGTCCCCAGGGCTTCAGGAGCTGATGTTCTCAAAGTGGATCACCAGGCTTTCATCCTGAGACACCTTTCTGTGGATTCAAACCTCCAATCTTCTGGTAATCAGCTAAGTGCGATAACCTTTCACAAGCCTCTAACTTCTCCAAAGGGAGGTGTCAAGGTCACCTGGTGAGAAGGAAGTGGTGGAATAGAGGGACTTAGGAAGAAGGGTGATGGCTTGGAATGGGCACTTAGGGAGAGAGAGATAAGATGAATGACTCATGTGTGGGACTACATGTTGAAGACATCTTTCTACTCAGTGTATTTCTCCAGCTGCACCAGGATGAGGAACAGAGGTGCTACCGCAAGATGCATTGGAGACGCAGGTCGAAGCAGGTGAGGCACTGCATTAATGTCGCTTGCCTCACAAGGACATGGCAGGTTTTTAGTAGGAAGAAATAGTCGTTTGATGAAGTTAACATCAAGGCCAGGAAGGCCTTCTAACATGATTGGTTCCAAGTTTGGGCAGATAAACTGCCAAATAGAAGGTGGTGCCACTGGCTGTTGGAGTTGGCCTTGTGATTGCCTTATCCTGAGCATACAGCGGGCGTAATCAACACCCTTTTTGTCCTCCTTAAATCAGGAGCCCCAAGTGCTTCCCATAAAGCCAATCCCCTTGCCTTTGCAGATAACCTTCAGCATCTCCACAAGTAGAAGGAGAGTACGTGTCGGGCACATACGTGTCCACATACGTGAGGCTATTTCTTACAATTCTTACACAAAGACAGATACCTCTTTTTTCTTAGAAAAGAGATCTTATTCAAATAAGGTAGAAGCAAAGGTAGGGGAGCACAAGGCAGAATCAACCTGTTTATCGTCTGTTTGGCTAACGCCTAAACACATTCCTCTTAGAAGAAGTACAGCTAGAAGACCTCTTCTAGTGAGGATAGGGTGACGTCATCTTGCTGACTTTGCACACATCACTAGGAAAGGCCAGACTCCGCAGAAGACATGATGCATGGTCGAAGGTTAGTGGAAATGAAGAGAGGCCCCCAGGAGATGGCTTGGTGTGGTGGCTGCAGCAATAGGCTCCACAAGGCCAAAGGCAGTGAGGATGGTGTGGATTGGTGATACTGTCAGCTTGTTATAAAAAAGGATGTCAGGAGTCAGAGAGGAGTCGACAGTAACTAATATTACTGACAAAGACCGAGAAATGAAGCCAGCCAATTTTCTGGCAGATAGGCGTCCAAGGGGAATGGGGTAGGTGAATCAGAGAGCGTATGCACGGAGAAGGTCATGGATTTGCGAACTCCTTGAAATGACAGTGTTTGTGTAATGTTGCAAAACAAAAACTCACACCTAAGCCAGGGGTCATCCTGTGGTATGAACTTTGATTTGAACAGGGACGGTAACACGTGCATGTGTGTGTGATGTATTGCTAAGGGGATGGCAAGGAAACTAACATTTTGAGGGTTCTTGTTATGTGCCAGGAGCTCACATGTTTCCATAGAATTCACATATTAAACCTGTGCCCTCAACAAGGCATTTTGATTTCCAAAGAGGAAAGAAATCGGGATTCAGAGCTGCACACTGTGTGACTCAGATCTGGACTGTGGAGACAGGCAACAGAAGCTTAGTCGATTGAAGTCAACTAATCTGCCCTGGGGCTTTAGGAGTTACTTAGGCATAATAATGTACCTGTGATGGTCAGATTTATGTGTGACGCTGGTGGCATAGTGGTCATGAGTTGGGCTGTGAATTGCAAGGTCAACAGTTTGAAACCACCAGCCATCCCTTAGAAGAAAGAAGGGGCTTTCTACACTCTGGTAAAGAGTTGCAGCCTCAGAAACTCACAGGGGCAGTTCTACCCTATCCTGTGAGGTCACTAGGAGTTGGCATAAATTTTATGGCAGGATTTTTTTTTCCTACTAGGCTACTCAAACTTGGATTCAAACTTATTGCCATCAAGTTGATGCCAACCCTATAGGACAGGGTGGAAATGCCCCTGTGAGTTCTGGTGACACTAGGTCTTTGCTAGAGTAGAAATCTGTCTTCTGAGGAGTAGCTGGTGGCTTTGAACTGATGACTTTGCAGATCACAGCTAAATGCATAACCAGTATGCTACCAGGCTCCTTAGGCTAGGATACAGTCCCCAGTTATTCAACTAAACATTATGGTAGGAGCTGGTGTGGAGATGATTTTGTGGATATGATTAAAGTAGACTTTCAGTAAGGGAGTTGGTCCTAATTTGGACCATAATTTGGTGGGTCTGAGTCAATCAGTTGAAAGATCTTCAGAGACTTCCAGAAGAAGCAATTCTGCAAATAGCTTTAACCTATGCTCAAAAGTTCCACCTGTCCTTCCCGATGGCCTGTCCTACATATTGAAGCCCTGATTGGCCAGTCTCCAAAATATCATGTAAGCCAATTCCTTGAAATAAATCTTTCTCCATCTCATTCAGTCTTTCATTTTCATTACATGCATGTACACACAGATGTGTGTGTATGTGTGTGTATAAGTAGTCACTGGCTTACCATGTATTCAAGTGTCAATGAACTGCACCTGCAGCTAGACTTTTAAAAATATCATTAGTAATATGGACCACATGCAGTATTGCAGTGTGTAATTTGTTATCCTTTCATGTGATGAAAACAGGTGAACTGTTCGCTACAGATTAGTGACGAAGGACAAGTAAGCTCATGCTGACCTTGCTTACCAGGCACTCCCCCCTGACTCTTCCCTCAACAGGCATTTGGCTCAGAGCTATGGCTCCTGGTCTGGGCTCTACCCTTGACTCGGTGTGACCACAGTGAAGTTGTAACCTCCAAGGGCCCTGACTTCCTGTCTGTAAGACAAGGAGACTATGCCAGAGGATGTTTGCATCAATTCTTCCAGCTCTGATATTCTCTGGGTCAGTTTTAACCTCACTTACTAGATTTTTATTAGGTCTTGTCTACTTCCTGCAACCACCAGATGAGATCTATTCCATTGCTGGTACTTTCAGCGCTGCACCTACCTACATAAGCGTTTCTCTAATTACTGGGTGGTTTATGGTCTGAAAATGCAAACTAGGTTTAATATTAACCTGAGTACAGCATTCATGCCAATGCAGTCAGCGGTTATAGAGTGTCTGCTGTGCTCCAGACTATGGGTTGTGGGTGATGGATGAAGCAAAAAAAATGAAACAAAACCTGAAATCCAGTCCCTGCCTTCAAGGAGCATAGAAGGAGATATAAAAAATAGATACAGCTGGTGGTGCAGATAGTTGACATGCTCGGCTGCTAACCACATAGTTGGAGGTTTGAGTCTACTCAGAGGTGCTCTGGCAAGGGACATGGTGATATACTTGCAAGAAGCCAGCCATTGAAAACCCCGTGGAGCCTCAGTCTACTCTCACATGAGGGGATACCATGCGTCAGAAGTGACAACTGGTTACGAGTCTAAGCACTACAGGAATTAAGAGAAGGTAGGGCAATAAAGACAATTTGGAGCTTGGATGATCAGAAAGGCTTAGTAGAGAAGGGAGAAACTTAGGTAGCTAGGAGGGCTACAGAAGAGACCAGAATGAAGTTCAAATTCCAATTTTCAGTGCGCATCAAATGTGAGTGTGCCAGCGTAGAGTGGAGGAGGTTTGGGGGCTTCTTGCATTGAGGCTTGTCTTTGGGAGGCCAGATGTTTGTGAAGTCGGTGGCTCATCTTGGACTGTCTCTCAGCTCTTCTGGACACTCCCTCCACCTGCTTTTGTTGTGTGAAGTGAAGAGTACAGATGCCAGTGGTAGCTACATAATCTGGTGTCAATTTGAGGATTCAGAGTGAAGGGGTGGAGTCTGATCTGTCAATCAGGTCATAGCCAATGAGGCCTCTGTGTGGGCATGGCCTTCCCCTGAGGATTCTGGGAGCTCTGGGATTTCTTCCTTGGAAGTAGTCTCTTTCTGCTCACTCTCAGGGAGACGCTTGACTGACCAGCCCCAAGGAACTGCCCTAGTACCCTGAGCTGGAGAAGCCATGTGGAGACCCCTGCCAGTGCTGAGATGTTTACACAACCACTGGATGCGCAATACTTCTCACTCACTGTCCTGTCATCTCCCTGAATTCTGCATCATTGCATGTGCTTTGTGAATCCAAAGAGGGCTTTATAGATTGATATCAGACATATGGGATAATATCAGAATTATGGACTTGATCTGGACTGGGCTGAGATGTTTTCTCAATATTCAATTTCTCTTGTAGGTAAAGCTCTTTCTTATACACATATGAGTGTCTATGGATTTGTTTCTCTAGTCTACACACACACACACACACACACACACACACACACGCCACAGCACAGCCCCCACCGTCCATGGGTTTGGGCCCCTGAAGGAGACTACATTGCATTAAGGCCAAGTCTATGTTTCTCTTGCCTTGCATGTCTCACAACTAACACAAAGCAGAAATTCAATACAGGTCTCCGGAATAAATCAATGAAAACATCAAAAGGTCAAAGAATACTGAATACTCTCCAGAAGATGGGAAACCTAATGGAGAAGTTTCCCTCTTTGAAACTTTCAGTGGTATTGAAACCCTGAGTTGATCTTTCGACCTCTAATATCCTTTTGAGATTCTTCCATTTTCCATGTCAGCCCACTCAGAGTCCCTGCCTCCACTCCTGCACAATGTTGCTTAAGGCCTACTGGCAGGCCTCTTTACTCAGTGAGCCTTTGATAGAACCACTGCCAAAAACTTGCTGGAGCTGAACAACAACAAAAAAAATCAGTGGGTGTGGGTAGAAGAAAAGTTATGCTTGAATGACAAGCAAACACCAGAAGGATTAATTTTACAAGCACACCTTTGAGATCAGATAAAGGCAGTTTGACTTTTAAAGATAATATTCATTCTACCCATTTAATATACAGATCTTGGCAACATTGATAGTCATCTCTAATGGGCAGAAACAAAAAGGCATGATTAACGATCACATTTAAATTGTTCACCAAGTCTGCTTCAATGCATTTTGCCACGCCCCTGACCGTATTTTGCTAAGTGGGTCTTTAAAAACGTCCTCGGGGATGTCTGTAAGAAACTCAGAAAGTCTCAAGACTCGGATTTAATGAAAGCAAATAAACAGGATTTACGAAATAGTTAGCACACCGAATGAACCAGTGTTTGGGGTGCAGATATAGAGTTCTACAAATAAGAACTTAATCGTCATAAATCAGCATGGCAAAGGATCACTATCAAGATTGGAAGCAGAAAAAAATTATCCTTTGGATTCTGAGAAGTTTCTTAGTTAATGACAAAGTCATTCTGTTCATGAAGCCACAACCTGATGTTTATTACCATGCATATGTCAACAAGCTCTGTGCAAACGTTTCCTGGTGGTGCTGTTTCTAAGTGTGGGACTGTTTACTGTAAGGTCTGTGTTTCAAACCTGCCAGTCCTTCTGAAGAGAAGGATAAGGCTGTCTGCACCTTTCGAGATTTTGAAAGTTCTGGAAGCCCTCTGTAGGATCTCTATGAGTTGAAATTGGCTCCGTGAGAGGGCGCTTTGGTTTTATTGAGCATCAGTTAGTTGTGTGCAGTGCCTCGTCCTCAAGACACTGCATCAGGTCAATGTAGTCAATCATTATGTATTTGTCAAGGACTGGACCAGGAGTAACTGGGCAAGGTAGTTTGTGTGTGCTGTTTTGCTTATCTATTGTCGTTATTTATTGTCAAGTCAACTCAGCTCATGGCAGTACCATGTGTACAGGACAGAACTGTACTTTATAAGGTGACCTTCTGGAAGCTGATTGCCAGACCTGTCTTCTAGGGGGTACAGGTTCAAATGATTAGTCTGTGGTTAGTCGTCAAGCACTTAACTCTGCATAATCCATCTAGCTATCTTCTATGTACATAGTCCCCCTTTTCCCAGCAACACCGACTTTTCCTTTGAGAAATCATGTTCCTTTATTCCATGCCATGTGCTGTGAGGGGCTTGAACGCACCCTCCTCGTTCCAAGACTATTAAAGTGATCATGATCTGCTCAGTCATCCTTATTTTAAAATGGGTGCAAATCTAAATGGAAATGAACCTGGTGAGATACGCCTGGCCAGTAAGACTAAAATCTGGGATTTGAGTGGAAACTTGGGGGCTAGAGAAGCTCTCTTCCTCTGACTTGTAAGCTATAAGGATGACGGGCGGAGAGGCTGTGTGCAAAGACACCATCACGGGAAGACAGAGCCCAGACTTGTAGGTAGGACTAGTTGTGTAAGTAAAGTGGTTATATTCTGCCTGCCCCCAGATCTGTTTTTCCCTCTTTATTACTTGTTGATTAAAGGGACTCTATCAACCTCTCCTCTCTTCTGGCTTCCAACAGGAAGCCCCAGCAAGAGATCAGAGTAAAGTTGGTTCCCCCAGCCCCTCCTATAGTGTTTCCTTGGGCTGCCTGCTTCGCCCTACAGAGAGCTACAGCTTTCAACGGCTCCTCGCCATACGGCTGTCCGTCGTCAGATTCCAGTAACCACTTTTCTTTTCTCCTGCAGGCCTAGACATGGTGAAGACATACCACTGCTATTTGCTCTGGTACTTCAGTATCCGTGGTAACGTTCCCAGAGCTTGGCCTCATCTTTGTAAGTACTCTCTTTATGACGATGGGGAAATAGATCTATGTACATATATTTATAGGTTTAGTACTAAGGAAGCAGATGGACATTGGACCTCTACTCAAGTACTCCCTCAACACAAGAACACTTTGTTCTAAGGATCCGGCACTCTGAGATGCTCACCTTCCCAACATGATCACTGAAGACAGTGGGGGCATAAACACCTTAAGACTGTTTGAACGGGGTTTTCTGTCACTTACATTGGAGAATACTAATTGGGTTTCTTAGGTTCTTTGAAATGCATAGATTCCCACAAGGCACACACACACATATTAGAGCAGCTGGTGGCTCTGTGGATTAGGCGCACTGGGTTTCTAACTGCAAGGTTGGTGGTTCAAGTCTACCAGGTGTTGCTCCTCTGGAGAACGATCATCCTGGCTGCTCCTGTAAAGATTTTGTCTTAAAAAGATTTGTAAGAAAGACTTGTTTGTTATGAGTGGGAATTGACCCAATGGCAGTAGGGTGGGGATGGGGATGGGGATGGTGCAAGAAAGCTCCCAATGCCAGCTCCTCACTCCAGCAACCTCAGCCAGCATGACCCATGGCTCTGTAAGTTGATTAAAGAACTTTGCTAACACCTGGCCCATTCTCCTATATTTTCTAATCCAAAGGAGCATAAACTAACTGGCCTGGCTGACTGACTAGCATGGAAAATTTAATTTTAAGACGAGAATGCTCCATTGACCCATCTTGTAAAGTTCTGGCCAGCATCAGGTACACTACCCCAGGATGGATCATAAACTCGCTTCCAGCCCCATCAGTGGCCATGCTGTGTAAGGACCAGTTCCCTGCTGGTCCCTGTGCAGAAAGTGGTGGGAGGGTTCGTTTCAGCGAGGGAGACATGCTGGGCACCACGGTTGATGGTCTAGTATTTGCTCTGCTTAGCTATTGGCATCAATAATTATGTGAAAACAATACCAACACATACTGCTCATATTTGGCTTCAGGTTCTATTGTCATAACCAGTTTCTGGTTCAGTTCCAGTGATTCACTTTCCTGACCTTGGATTTTATGGAACACCACAAAACCCTTACAATAACCACTCTGTTTGGCGTAAGTTAATGTGATGTGATTTGTGTTTCTTGAAAATAATAAAGGCCTTGATTAAAATAGTATTCAAAGAAGAAAACAACTTTTTTTTCCAGGGAGAAGGGATATGCTTATGAGTAAGCATGAGGTTTATGGATTATTCCCGAAAGTGTGGCCAAGTTTATGACTAAACTCGAGTCTTTGAGTACAATCTGGAGGTTTAGAAGGGTTAATGGATGTCTCCTACCTTCTAGCAACACCGCCAGAGAATGTCACGGTTTTTGTGTTTAAAGAGGTCGTCTTCTGTATCTGAGACAAGAATAGTTTTCTCCTGGTTTCTTGAACCATAAAGAAGAACAGAGGGCGCTGGGTGCTCGGTAATGGACCACTCACTCTCCATGCAAGAGACCTGGGCTCAGGTCTGATCCCAGGCAGTGCACTGCAGCCACCTCCCCATCTGTCACACGAGGCTCTGGTGCTCTTATGCTGAACAGGTTTCAGTGTAAGACAGACCAGGGAAAAAAGATCTGCCAATGGACTTCATGGAGTCTATTCACATATGAGATGTAGCCCATGAAAAACACTGTATTAGCCCTTAATAGTTACATCCACATCTAATCCACGGGTCAACACATCCTGTTATTCTGTTGCACATGAGGTCGCCGTTAGATGGGAGTTGACTTAAAGGCAACTGATGCCCACAGGTGGTGGTATAAGGGGTTAGGAGCTGGGATGCGATCCACAAGTTCGAAACCAACAGCAGCACCTCCTCAGGAGAAAGACTGGGTTCCACTCTCATGAACAGTTATAGTCTCTGAAACCCACCCGGGGTCACTATAAGTCAGTATTGACTCCATGGCAGTGAGTAATACCCATAACAAAAGAAGCAAATTGCTCCAATGTTCTTAAATGATTTATTTTTCCAGTGGGTTACAAGATTCCTCTTACAGTTTGTGGAGCTGATCACACATGTCAGACCCAAACCAAATTGCCTGCCAACAAGTCAATGCTGACTTATAGTAACCCCCTGTGGGTTTCGGAGACTAGTTGTTTATGGGTGTAGAAAGCCCGGTCTTTCTTCTGAGGAGCTGCTGGTGGTTTCAAACAGCCCAGCCGGGTGGACTGCAGCCCAGTGTGTGCCCACTGCACCACCAGGGCTCCTTAGGTCAGACCAGAGGCTGGCCAACTGTGGCTTGGATGCCACATGCAGCTCGTGCAGTACATTGTGTGCGACTCTGAAGTAAAAATGAAAGCGAAAATAAAACTATCGTGACTTCATTTAAAGGATTTTATCTAGATAATGGTGATTTCATTGGTTTGTAATAATGTTTTTTTGACTCTCCTATCATTTTAAAACTGTTATGAGGGATAAGATTGGTTCTTTTACTTCAAAAGTTTGCCGGCCCTTGTGTTTGTTTGGCCAGGACTAACTTTCCCCTTTGGGGAGCTTGGATGTGGGGCATGAGGAAGTTAGACTGGGCTCGAGGACAACATTATAGGACAGCTTGTATTTTAAGACTCAGTCTGCTGCCAAGGCCCATCCAACAGAATGGCGAGAGCCATTTGTCTTGCGTTCCGGAACTTGGAGATGGAGGAAGTCTGAGTAGGAGGAAACTTGGAGAAGCTGAATCTTTTACTAAAGTTGAATATTTGGTAGGACCCATGTAAAGCCATCTTTTAATTCCTAGAGAATTAAAAAAAATTGATCTTAAGGTCAAAGTCCAATTTTTTAAAAAAAAATGTTGTTCAGTGCAGCATTTTCACAATAGCTGCAAACAAGGATCAATCAACAGATAACTAGATAAGCAAAATGGAGTCCACTCAGAATAACCCAAACCCAAACTCACTGCCTTCAAGTTGATTCAGCTCCTAGTGACCGTATTGGGTGGAGTAGAATTACTATTTTGGGTTCCTGAGACTTTAACTTGATGTAGCAGCAGCAGGCTCACTTTTCTCCCACGGAGCAGCTGGTGGGTTCAAACAAGTGGCCTTGTTGCTAGTGGCTCAATGTACAGACCACTGTACCCTCAGGGCACCATTGGACGAGGTGAACAATTCCCAGTGTTTCCAAGACTGCAATCTTCACAGAAGCAGACTGCCACACCTTTCTCCCAAGGAGCGGCTGGTGGGTTCCATGCTGTTCTCTGTTTGGTTAGCAGTTGAACACATAACCACTGTACCCTATGGTCTTTTTTCTATCCACTCAACAGAATATTCTGTCATAAAGAGAGGTGAAGATATGATATGAGTGATAACATGCACGAACCTGGCAAACATACATGAAATGTCAGCACAGATATCGCATACTATCACTTACGTGAACTATCTAAAATAGGCACTTATATAGATGTAACACTAAACTAGTGGGTTCCAGAGGCTGTGGACAAGCCGGGAATGGGGAGTTGCTATTGAGGAGGTAACAAGTTTCAGAAAAGTTTTGGAAATAGATATGACAGTGGTTGTACAACTTATTGAATGTACTGCATGTCCCTGAATCGTGCTCTTAAACATAGTTAAGTAACAATTTAAAATTACACTTTTTACAATTAAGAAGGGGTTCTGGTTGCAATGAGAGAGGGTTCCACTCACCAGGTGATTCTTGGGAGACTCGTGAAGCTTCCGCTCCTGTAAAGAATCCTATAAGGTCCTTACAGGGCAGAGTGGATTGGATGGTAACAGGGTGGGTTTGGGTTGAGTTTTACACACTTAAAAAAATAATTTGTTGTTATAAGCTCCTGAGATTTGAAGGCTGTTGTTTATGCAGCAAAATAGTAGCATTGCTACTATGTAAAAGCTGACTAATAGAGAAATTAATCCCTAAAAAGGTGGTGCTGCACTGATGAAACTGAAAATGTGTGTCATTTGCCTGGGGGCTGAAAATGAAGCTGCAGGAAAGTGCTATTGGAGATGGGGAAATGATGACTCATATTATATAGTATCAAATATTTGATATCACTCTTGTGATAACTTGAAGACAAAATGTAACTAATGAGTGCATGGCTTTGGGTGAACAGATTTCAAAACAGTGATCCACTGGATTTCTAAATGCAGGTCAGCAGCTAACAACCGCAAGTGGCTCCAAACCAGAAAGCCTGGGCTTCCCACTCTTGTGAAGAGTCACAGACTCAGAAAACCACAGAAATACCTTGTCTTATCAGGCCTCTATGAGTCAGCAACAACTAGATGGCAGTGAGTTTAGTTTGGTTTTAGCTCAAGAAAATAAACCACCAAAAAAATCACCGGTCTGTTCACAAACAGGAATAAAATAGAGTTAAGCAATGCAAGAACACTTTGTTCTATTAAATTGACATTCCATGATGCTCACCTTCCCGACACAATCGCTGAAGACAAATGTGTGCATAAGCAAATGTGGTGAAGAAAGCTGATGGCGCCCGGCTATCAAAAGATATAGCGTCTGGGGACTTAAAGGCTTGAAGGTAAACAAGTAGCTGAGAAGCAACAAAGCCCACAAGGAAGAAGCATACCATCCTGTGTGATCACGAGGTGTAGAAGGGACCAGGTATCAGGCATCAAAGGACAAAAAATCATATCATTGTAAATGAGGGGGAGTGCAGAATGGGGACCTAAAGTCCATCTGTAGGCAACTGGACACCCCCATACAGAAGGGTCTCGGGGAGATGAGTCAGTCAGGGTGCAGTGTAGCAATGATGAAACACAACTTTCCTCTAGTTCCTAAATGCTTCTTCCCCACCCACTATCATGATCCCAATTCTACCTTACAAATCTAGCTAGACCAGAGGATGTACACTGGTACAGATAGGAACTGGAAACACAGGAAATCCAGGACAGATGATCCCTTCAGGACCAGTGGTGAGAGTAACGATACCGGGAGGGTGGAGGGAAGGTGGGGTAGAAAGGAGGAACCGATTACAAGGATCTACATATAACCTCCTCCCTGGGGGACAGACCAACAGACAAGTGGGTGAAGGGAGACATTGGACAGTGTAAGATATGACAAAATAATAATAGTTTGTGAATTATCAAGGGTTTTTGAGGGAGGGGGGAGCACAGAGGGAGGGGGAAAATGAGGAGCTGATATCAAGGGCTCAAGTAGAAAGAAAATACTTTGAAAATGATGATAGCAACATATGTACAAAAGTGCTTGACACGATGGATGGATGGATGGATGGATGGATGGATAAAAGATCTGTAAGAACCCCTAATAAAATGGTTTAAAAGAAGATGTTGTTGGCAGGAGCCATCGAATCGGTTCTGACTCATAGCAACCCTGTGCGCAACAGAGGGAAACACTGCCCCGTTCTTCAATCTCTTCTCTATTTTCCTACACTTGAGCCCATTGTTGCAAACACTGTGTCAGTCCATCTTGTCAAGGGCTTTCGCTGCCCCTCCACTTACCAAGCATGATATCCTTCTCCAAGGACCGGCCTCTCCTGACAGCATGTCCAAAGTATGTAAGATGAAGCCTCACCATCCTTGCCTCTAAGAAACACTCTGGCTGTACTTCTTCCAAGACAGATAGTGCTGTCTTTTTGTCAGTCCATGGTATTCTCAATATTCTTCACCATCATCACAATTCAAATGCATAGATTCTTCTTTGGTCTTTCTTATTCAATATCCAACTGTCACATGCAGATGCGTGGATTGAGATACCATGGCTTGGGTCAGGGACACTTCAGTTCTCAAAGGAGCATCCTTGTTTTGCATACTCTAAAGTCGTGTGCATCAGATTTACCCATGCAATGTGTCTTTAACTGACTCGACTGCTGCTTCCGTGTACATTGATTGTGGATGCAAGGAAGACTAAATCCTGGACAACTTCCATCTTTTCTCCATTTATCATGTTACCTATTGGTTCAGTTGTGAGGATTTGGGTCTTCTTTAGGACGAGTCATAATCCAGACTGCAGGCTGCAATCCATGACCTGTATCAGCAAGGGCTTCAAGTCCTCCTCACTTTAGCCAGCAAGGTGGTGTCATTTCCATATCTCGGGTTGTTAAGGCTTCCTCCAGTCCTGATGCTCCATTCTTCTTCATACAGTCCAGTTTCCCTGATTATATGCTCAGCATATGGATTGACTAAGTATGGCGAGAGGATACAACCCTGATACACATCTTTTTTTTAAAGATCATTTTATTTCGGGCTCTTATAGCTCCTCTAACAACCCACATAGCCGTTGTATCAAACATATTTGTGTATATCTTGCCATAATCATTTTCTAAACATTTACTTTCTATTTGAGCCCTTGGTATCAGATCCTCTTTTCCCCCTCTTCCCACCTCCTCCCACCCTCATGAAGCCTTGGTAAATTATAAAAATGATTATTTTCATATCTTACACAGACTTAACTCATGTTTCTGTTGTTCATCCCCCTTAGGGTGAGGGGTTATGCATTGTTCACTGCAATAGGTTCACCCTTCCTCCTCTTCTTTCCCCACCTTCCCCCTACCATCCTGGTATTGCTACTCCCATTTCTGTTCTTGAGGGGTTTTTCTGACCTGGATTCCATGTGTCATGAGCTCTTATCTGTACCAGTGTACATGCTCTGGTCTAGCCAGAACTGAAAGGCATGATAGTGGGGGGTGAGGAAGCCTCAAAGAACCAGGGGAACATTGTGTGTTTCATTAGTGCTATACTGCACCCTGGTTGACTCATCACTTCCTTGTGACCTTTCTGTGAGGGAATATCCTATTGTCTATAGATGGGTTTTGGGGCTCTGCTCTGACCCACCTCATTCTCGACAATATGTTCTTTTATTTGGGGTCTTTTGATGGCTTTTTACCTGATCCTACCTGAGACCCATCTTTCCTGATATTAATTCATGAAATATCCCCTTGTTCTTTTCACACAACTGCCTCTGGAGCTATGTACACATTCCACATGGGCACAATTAAGTGTTCTAAAATTCTTCTCAAGACTACCCATAGTTTGTTATGACCCACCAATGCAAAGATTGTGATAATAGTATATAAAACACAACTAAACATCTTTCTTCTTTCAGCCAGGATCCATCTGACATCAGTGATAATATTCCTTGTTACAAATCCTCTTCTGCATCTGACCTAAACTTCTGGCAGCTCTCTGTCAATGTACTACTGCAACTGTTTTTGGATGATCTTCAGCAACATTTTACTTGCATACTATATTAATGTTATTGCTCCATAATTTGAGCACTCTGTTGATTTGCCTTTCCTTGGAATGAACTTTAGTATCGATCTCTTTCAGTCAATTGGCCAAGTAACTCTCTCTCAAATTTCCAGTGAGTGCTCCATCAGTTTGTTGACACATCGCAATGGGTATCAATTCCTGGAGTCTTGTTTTTGGCTAATGTTTTCAGTATAGCTTGAACTTCTTCATTTAAAGGGTATGGAACTTTAAAAAAAGATTGTAACTTTCTGAGGCATAAAAAGACCTTAAACATGAAAAAACACTCCCACGGCCATTGAGTTGATTACAACTCATAGCAACACTATAGGGCCCTGTAGATATACTTTCTGAGGGTTTCTGAGCCTGTCAGCTTTTATGGAAGCAGACTATCAGGACTTTCTCTCAAGGAACGGCTAGTGGGTTTGAACCACCAACTTTTTGGTTAGCAGCTGAGCATTTTCACCCTAGTGGATCAATAGTTAGGTTCTGTCAAGTCAATTCCGACTCATGGTGATCCTAGCTACAAAAGAAGTAAGCACTACTTAGCTTGGCACTATCCTCACCACTATTGTTGTATCTGAGCCCATGGTTGCAGCCCCTGGGTCAATCCATCTTGTGAAGGGACTTCTGTCCCCCCAGTGCCCTTCCACTTTACCAAGCACCATGTCTTTTTCCAGGGTCCTGATACGTAGCTAAAGTATGTGAGACAAAGTGGTGCCACCCTCACTTATAAGAAACAGCATGCCAACAGTCCTCCAAAACAAATTGGTTTCTTCTCCTGGCTGTCCGTGGTGCTTTGAATATTCTTTGCCATACTTCAGTCACCATTCAAGCAAGATCATTAAAATACGTCAATTCTTCCTAGGCCTTCTAATTGAATGTCCAATGGTCACATGCCTATGAAAAAGAAAAAACAGGTTTATTGCCACTGAGTTAATTCTGACTCATAGTGACAAAATTGAACAGAGTTGAACTGTCCCATGGATTTCAGAGACTGCAAATCTTTATGGAAGTAGAAAGCTTCTTCTTTCTTCTCCAAAGTGGATTGTAGTTTTGAACTGCTGACCTTGGGGTTATCAGTCCAATGAGCAATCCGCTAGGCCACTAGAGCTCCTTCACATGCATATGAGGTGATTGAAAAGACCATGATTTGGGCCAGATGTATCTCAGTCTTAAAAGAGACATTCTTGCTCTTCAGTGCCTTAAAGAGGTTCTGTGCATCAGATTTGCCCAATATATTATGTTGTTTGATTTCTTGACTGCCACTTCCATGAGTATTGAGGGAGGATTCAATATTACTTCACTGCTTATAACAAATGCACCATAGTAATGTAAGATGTTAACAGGAGAAATTGGGTCTGGAATTTATGGGAGCTTTGTACAATCTTAGTAATTTTTCTATAAACCTAAAATTATTCTAAAATAAAAAGGTTATCAAAATGTTTTAAAACCTTAACCCTGTTGCCGGCCAGTTGATACCAACTCACTGTGATTCTGTAGGATCGAGTGCAATTGCTCACATGGGATCCAGAAGGTAACCATACTCATGGAAGTCACTGCCACATCTTTCTCCCACAGAACAGCTGGTGGATTCAAACCATTAACTTTCCATCTAGTAGTGAATTGCATAATTTGTTGTACCCTTCAGGGACCCTGCAATTAGTAATAGTAAGGATATTTATTTCATTCTCATACAAACTTTCTATGTTTAATTTCTTTCTAAGAAACTAAACTTTTCTAAGCTAAGTGATATTTGATACAACAAAATAATTCAGACATAGCCATGTTTTGATGGGGAGTGGCTTCTATCTAAGGACACCAGAGCACTTCAACAGGTTTTACTTGTTTAGCTAAGAGACATGGAAAAAGAAAAAAATATTTATTTTTCATTTTTCCTGGCATTAGCTGCGGACAATCTTGGCACAATTCTACTTTACCAAACTACAGAGAAGGCACACTCAATTTGATTCTCATATGAAATGTAATTACCCACTTTTCTTCCTTTACAACCTGTACTCCATAGATGACAAGACAATAACCACATGTGGTAGTTACATAATGTGGTGTGACTTTGAGAATTCAGAGTGAAGGGGTGGGGTCTAGCCTGTCAATCAGGCCATAATCAATGGGGCCTCTGTGTGGGCATGACCTTCCCCTGAGGATTCTGGTAAATCTGGATTTTCCTCCTTGGAGGCGGGAGACACTCTCACTCTGCTCACTCCCTGGGGGTCATTCCAGCTGACAAGACACATGAAACTGTGCTGGAGGAACTATGTAGAGACCCTTGCTAGTGCTGACAATGGCACTGGATCCACAAGACTTCCCACCCACTGGTCTGTGATCTTCCCGCATTCGGCATCATTGCATGTGTTTCCTGAGTCTGAAGAAGACTTATAGATTGGTATCAGACATATGGGCTAATATCAGACTTATGAACTTGATCTGAACTTGGCTGGGATGTTTTCTCGACATTCAACTGCTCTTGTGTATAGAGCTCTTTCTTACATATATATGTGTATCTTTGGATTTGTTTCTCTAGCCTACCCACACTAACATACCACATTATACCAGTCATCCTTTAGTTAGGTGACACTGATGAAAGACAATTCCTGCTTGCCTTTCAATGTGCTGTAACTGCCCCCCCCCCATTTTGTTACAATTGTACCAACCAACCCCTACAAAGCCCTATACAGGATTTTTCAGGCTAGAAGTCCTCACAGGAGCAGATAACCTCATCTCCGCACAATAAAATTTTCCATCATAATCATCTTCACTTGATGCTTGGGCAGTTTTCAAACACTTGAAAAGGCCATATGGCTTTTGTTGCAATAAACAAACCAAAACTCATAGTCTTCCGGTCGTTTCCAACATGTGCTGTTGTTGTTTGGTCCCTTTGAGTCGGTTCTAACTCATAATGACCCTCTGAACAAGAGAATGAAACACCATCCAGTCCTGCGCCATCCTCACACTTGCTTGTTTCAGCTCTTGTTCCAGCTACTGTATTGATCATCTTGTTGAGGGCCTTCCTCTTTCTTGCTCCCCCTTCCACTTTACTAAGTATGGTGTCTGCTCCAGGGTCTGGTCTTTCCCAATACGTGTCCAAAGTATGAGCCCCCAAATTTCACCATCCTTGCTTTTAAGGAGCACTCTGGCGGTGCTTCTTCCAAGACGTAGGTATATGACTCGTTCTTTGGGCAGTCCTTGGTACTTTCAATATTCTTTGCTAACACCATAATTCAAATACGCCCTGTAAGTCCAGGGGCACATCTTGGGGATTGTGTTCACCTGAATGTGTTCAATGACCAGAGAATCCATATCTAGACCTGTAGGTTCAGCATGACTTACCGAATTTTTAAACATGGTTCAACATTCTTTTGGGACCACCAACCTTGTTTCCAACCCCTCTCTTTAAACCATTGACCCTATGTCCAACCATTGTAATATCAGATGGCACACACTGCTTCTACAAAGTAATACATTTCAAATACTCGGTGGCTTTCAAGATTTGCATCCCCTTGATGACCTGGGCAGTTTCATGGGTGTTCTTAAAATGGACCTGAATTTCTGAGCCTCTTGATTTGCATGGTTTTGTGGGTTTTCTGGGCCAAGAGAATACAAACCATTGTAAGCCCCTTAGCAAGTATTGCGTTACCAATGAAAGATCTTTGAAGGGGACTTCAAAAAGTTTTTGGAAATTTTTCATTGTATTTTCATTCACTTTCTATCCCTTTGTCAGTAGGAATTAATGGAACAAACTCAGTCATCAGTATAATCATAAATAAGTGCTGTAAATTTTAACACGTATAAAATTTAATCTCTAGCCATGCCTCTTGAGATGGTTAAACTGACATGGGATGAAAATAGTGGCCATTGGAGTTAGACAAAGGAAGTGGCAGGGAACATGTCTTCTTGGGACCCCTGGACACAGGGAACCAATATGCTGTAATACCAAAACCTGTTAATAAAATCTTAAAGATGCCTAAACCTTGACTGGGGGATATGGGTTCACCAGTCTACAATAACTAGAGTGTGAAGAGAGACTTAAGAATTAGCATCAGACTTTTGGACATGAGTTGTACTGGGTTGGGATGACTTCTTGATTTAAAACTACTTTTTGATTTAAAGCTTTTTCTTGTACATAGATGAGTGTCACTGGATTGGTTTCTCTAGACCACCCCGCCTAATATATACTCCCCTTACTAGATATTGTGAAACTGAAGGCATGCAAGCCTACCTGTGGGCCAGTATTAGATAGACGTGCTAATTGGGAAGCATTAAATTTCCCAAACCCACTGAGGTTGTTAATTTGGAGTATTACAGGACTCCTGGTGGACAAAGCAACATTACTTCTTTGATTGAAGGCTGACGTCAAAGACTACTAGTTCATTGGTGGCAACGCTTGCTCTGCATAACGGCCGTGCACGATCAGGAAAAAGGTGGATGACTCATGGAAGTTTCTAGTAAGCTAGCAAAATCTACATAAATTAGTGTACCTATGGCTTCAGAGGTTCCAGAAATGGTATCAATAGTATAGAAAGTGTAACAGGCTAAACGTGATTGATCTTGCAAATACCTTTTTAGAAATTTCAATCATGGTAAAGAGTCAGCTAAAGTTTGCTTGCACAAGGGAAGGATCCTGATTTACTTTCAAAGTGTTGCTGGAATATTATTTGAGTTTGCCAACTTACTGTAATAATATGGTTAGAAGAGGATGGATCGTGGTGCATATCACAAGTGTAGTGGTACATTACATTGGTGACATGCTAATATCAAACATGGAGGAAGAGGATAAGGCACATTTGACTACAGTAGTGGGTCACATGACCAACATAAGTTGGCTAAGAAATATAGCAAAAATCCAGGGTTGTGCCCAAATAGTAAATTTATTCTGTAACAAATTGTGATATTCTGTAAGCAATCAAGAATAACTTGCTGTTGTTCCCTACCCCAATGGTAGACCCAGTGTTTAGTTGATAATTTGAATACTGGAGAATGCATATTTCACATTTGAGAATATTGATGGCTATCATCCATGATATCACTTGGGAGAAACTGTGTTCAAATGGGCTACATCTCCATCAAATGGCTAAATGTTCAGCAGGGCTACAGCTGAGTTGCAGAAAACAGTCTTACAATGTCTCTCAATTTGTTTGGTCCACATTCAGACATTCATATTTTGCTCATGCAGTTTGGAGTTTCTGAAAAGAAAAAAAAATCAAGAGCGAACACTAGCCTATAGTGAGAACTGGGATTCTGGACTAGAAAGGTTTCCGATGCTGCAGCAGAATACATGCCACTTGAAAAGCTATTATTGGGCATTGCTCGGGACAGCTTCAATGGCAGAAGATATAAAATCATCACGAGACCTCAGATACCCACAAAATCTTGGGTAATATTGGAAAAAACCTTATAATGAAAAAGGTGGTGCCCTAAACTTTTCCACAATGAAATAGAAATGGTTCATACGAGAACAGGTTACTGGGGGATGCAGGGAGTGGTTCATCATTTTTACTAGCAGGCAGCTTCTTCCTCTGTAGCTCCTACTCTTGGATGACCTGTGAAGCTGCCAGAGCGCATTCGCACATGGATAGTGCCGTAGAAACAAGTGCATGTTAACCAGCCAAAGGCTGGTTGATTCATCGACACCAGTTCCAGGGAACATGGACAGCATTTGATGTGGGAAACTGCTGTATTAAGACTGGCAGATGAAAAGACTCCGATTCAAGAACGTAAGAACAGGTTAGCTCAATGGGCTTCGCTGCCTTCGGTCTTCATAGCCATGATGGAAGAATTTAGCAATGGTGACAGCACATATATTTGGGTTTTTACTGATTCATGGACAGTAGGCCAATAGCCTGGCAATATATTCAGGCAAGTGGACATTGAAAAACTCAACCATTAAGGGGACACATATGTGAGCAATGGTTCACAGAGCAAATCAGTTTTCCATTCAGCAATTCATAAACATTTTGTGTCATGTCATTAATTGGAATTCTCACAACGTAGTCTCACTTCCCCTACTTCCCCTTCATGTGTTTTCTGCTTTCCTTCATCCTTCTTTCCTATTTTTCCTGCCTTCTGCACTTTGCCCTGGGGCATATCAAGTATTCTGGGAAGTTTAAAAGTCCATTAGAGTAGGACAAGTGTACACCTATCAAAAGAACCGCCTTCCTGGACCAAAGGTTGGAATCAGCAAGTGGATAGGTTGGTCCATCCCTTGAGGTGGACAGTGGAGTCCATGAAATGAGTGGACCTTGGAGGTGCTGCAGCGATACAGATATGGTCTGAATCTAGACACCTCCCTTTTATATCCTGAGACACAAATCCCAATAAAGACTGCTCTGTCTGACAGCAAGAAAGTAAGAGGTTGTAAATCATTATGGGGCAGACCTCCCAGCTGAAGACCCTAGACATAGCTGGCAAATTGATTATGTTGGAATAATGAGGCCAGCAGCCTCTGGTGGCTAGACATGGGTCTTCATGAATATACTTCTTATGGATCGGGTTTCGCATTTCCTTGACAGGTACACTTATCAAAGACAACACTGAGGGACTGGATCAAAAGATACTGTGCTGTGTTAGTCCGAGTAGACTAGAGAAAAAAATTCATAAATACACACACGTGTATAAGAAAGAGCTTTATGTACAAGAGCAATTGCATATTGAGAAAACATCCCAGCCCAGTCCAGATCAAGTCCATAAGTCCGATATTAGCCCATATGTCCAATACCAACCTATAAATTCCTCTTCAGACTCATGAAATGCATGCCATGATGCCAAATGCAAGAAGATGACAGGCCAGTGGGTGGAAAGTCTTGTGGATCCAGTGGCATTGTAAGCATCTCTGTGCTGGCAGGGGTCTCCATGGGGCTTCTCTGGCTCCAGAGGTCTGGCTCCATCAGCCTCTATCCTTGTGTCTTCTCCACAGGAATATCTCGCAGGAAGTGAGCATGTGTCCCACCTCCAGTGAGCTATCTATCTCCTTAGCACCTCCAAATGAGATCATCAAGCTACCACATGATTTACAGGCTAGACTCCACCCCTTCACTTTGAATCCTCAAATTGACACCAGATTATGTAACTACCATATATACCAAATATATACTATACCAAAAGTATACTATACTAAATACATAATATACTGTATTAAGTTAATTTTTTTCAGAACAAAGAAGACACTTTACAGCAGTGGACAAAGCAACATTATTCGAGAAGGTTACCCCCGTAAAAATGGAATTTTTTTCCTCTAATGCAATGTTTTTAAATTTTTTTCAAAACAACCTTATCACTTTAAAAGTACTCTCCATTACACTAATACATTTGTCAAATCTGTGATACAATTCTTGGAAACATTTTTCAAATTCATCTGTTTGGATGGCTGATAGCATCTCCCTCATTTTTTTCTTCATCTTTTCTACATCATCACATTGCTGTCCTTTCATGTCCCTCTGCATTCATGGAAACAAAAATAACAAAAACAGAGCAAGGTCAGGTGAGTAAGGTGTGTGGGGCAAGAGAGGCATGCTGTTTTTCTGCCAAAAGCTGGGGCACTGAGATGGCTGCATGAGCAGGTGCATTGTTGTGGTGGCAAAACCACTCCATCTGCCACAAATCAGGCCTTTTTTTGGTAACACACTGTTACATTATCTTTTCAGAACCTCTAAATAGAAATCTTGATTAACAGTCTGACCTGGTGGGTATGAAATCCAAATGCACTATTTCCCTCACATTGAAAAAAACCCAAAAACCCAAATGAGCATCATCTTGATCTTTGATTTCACTTAAAGAGCTCTGTTTGGGTGAGGTGATTATGGCACCTTCCACTGGCTTAACCGATGCTTGCTTTCCGGCCATAAGAAGAGCACCGTGTCTCCTCACCAGTAATGACCTTGGGGAAAGTCTGGGTCACTGTTCTTTCAAAGCACAGCATGTGTCCACTCAGTGCTCTTTATCCTGACCAGTCAGAAGCTGAGGCACAGCTTTTGCAGCGACCCTTCTCATTCCCAAATCTTCGGCAAAAATTTGCTGAACCCATCTCCAAAATCAGCTAGATAACTTCCCCATCCCTTCAATGGTCGGTTGTCGGTGGTCTTCAAACATAAATGCAGAATTTGGTCGACATTTGCATCTGTTTGGGGAGTTGATGGATGTCCAGACTGAGGTTTGTCATCAATCAACATTTCCTCTTTGTGCAACAAGAAAAACACTCATACACTTGAGTTTTTCCCATAGCGCTGTCTTGTAAGTGGTGTTCAACATCACAACAGATTCTTCGCATTTTCCTCAAGCAGGAAACAAAATTTCACAGCTGCACACTGTTCTCTTAAATCAGCCATCAAAAAAACAAGGTTTGAGCAAAACTGCTTTTATGAAAAAAGTCACTGACCAGAGAGAACCTTCTCAGGTGAGGCCACTTCTGTGCACTAACTCAGAGAGAGAGTTGCTAGAAGTACACCCAGTGGGAAAAATGTGTACTATGAAAGTTCTGCCCAGAAGAGCATTTTTTCCATTTTGGGGGGGATGTGGGGAGCTGTTATCTGTTCATATGCTAAGAAATTTGGAAGATAGCTACCTGATCAACTGGTTGGATGAAATCCATATTTATGCCCATTTCAAAAAAAGGTGATATAAAAGAATGTAGAAATTAATGATCAATATGTCTAGCACACCTAAGAACAGTTTTGCAGAAGAATTATTTTTAAGTGTGTGTCAGGTTTGTATCATTGCATCATAATTACTCAATGTATGTGCCTAGAAAATAATCTATATGAAAAAAGACAGTATGATGAATAATGTGGCATCAAAATTGGAGGAAGACTCATTGACCATTTGGGACATTCAAATGACACAGCCTAGCTGAGCAAAAGTGACAGTTATTTAAAGCACTTAGGAAGATCAAAACCTACAACCTTCTGTAAGAATCACACCTCAACCTCAAGAAATCAAAATTCTCACAAGTAGAGCAATAAGCAACATTAAGATAAGCAGAGAAAAGATTGAAGTTGTCAAGGAATTTATTATATTTGGATTCACATTCACCATCCATGGCATTCGAAGTCAAGAAATCACACCATGTTTGATATGGGCAAATGTGTTCCCAAAGATTCCTTTAAAAGAGTCAAAAAGCAAAGATGCAACTTTGAAAACTAAGGTCCACCTAATGTAAGCCATGGTATTTTACTCAAATTATATGCAATGGAAACCTGAACAATAAATAAGGAATATATATATATATGAAACCTGAACAATAAATAAGCAAATTATATATATATATATATATATATGAAACCTGAACAATAAATAAACAAATTACATATATATCTCGTCAGAAGAATGTACCAATCTGCCTTGGAAGAAGTACAGATAGATTTCCTCCTTAGAGATAAGTATAAGTATGGTGAGACTTGATCTCATGTGCTTTGGACATGCTCTCAGGAAGGATAAATCCCCAGAGAAGAAACTCATGCTCGGTAGAAGGAATGAGCAAGAGGGAAACCTCAACAAGATGGATTGACACCGTGGCTGCAGCAATGGGCTCAAATGATTATGAGAATGGTGTGGAACCAGGCAGCAACTGTGTCAACCCAACTTTATGAGAGTTTTCCTCTTTTTAACTGACCCATTAATTCACCAATCATTATGTCCTTTTCCAGGGACCGGTCCCTTCTCATAATATGTCCAAACTATATGATACAAAGTCATGCCATCCTCACTTCCAAGGATCTTTTTGCTTGCACTTGGAAATCCAAGACGTCTTTATTCATTCTTCTGGATGTCCATGGTACTTTCAGTATGATTTGCCAACACCATAATTAAGATGAACCAATTCGTCTCCACGCTTCTTTATTCATACATGCATATGAGGTGATGGAAAATACCATGGCTTGGGTCAGAGCACCTTAGTCTTCGAGGTGACATGCTGGCTTTTTAATACGTTATATGCTAGTCTCTTGCTACAGAGGTGCCTGATGCAATATGTCATTCAGTTCACTGTTGCTTTTACGAGCACTGATTGTGGATCAAAGTAAAATGAGATCCTTGACAATTCAACCTTTTCTTTGTTTATCATGATGCCCCTTGGGCTGAAGTCTTTGATATTCATCAGCAAGTGCTTTCAACTATTCCTTGCATCTCCCACGTTGACGAGCTTTCCTTCAACACGGAGGCTGTTCTCCTCAGATAGCTCAGCTTCTTGTTTCACATCTACGAAAACCTTAAGGTCGACAAGAGAACACCATGCGACCCTTTTGTTGGGGGCATATCGTCAGGAGGGATTAATTACTGGAGAAGAACATCATGGTAGGTGAACTAGAGGACTCTGAGATGGATTGGAGGAATGTCTGTGACAAAGGATTGGACACCGCTGGTGAGTGTGAAAATGAGGCAGGGCTAGATAATTGTATTTTTGTGTTGCACAGAAGGCCTCTGGGAGTTAGAGTAGACTTTCGTAATATTTATTCTTGTGGTTATCTGACAAAGTAACTAATGCTATATTTCTATTTATGGAGTGACAGAGACTACCTTTATTATTGTTTGTTCATCACCGAAGAGCCCAAGTCCATTTCAGTTTGACGTTTCCTCCCAGCCACTGCCCCCACCTCGCCCTTGCCCTTTTCTAAAGCCACTCAGACCAATGGTTAGGTTGATGGTATAAGAAATTTGGAGGGATTTTTGTTTTGTTTTTAAAAGAGACACACTCTGTATATTTACACAGCCCATCTCAAGACACAAACCCAACAACGCCTTGTTAAATCCTTCACATTTGCTGTTCTCATTCTCCTCCTCCCTCCCATCCTTCACTCCTCCTTCCTCAATATCCTATCCCTGTCTCCCTGTTCCTGCTCCTGGCCTCCTCATGGTCATCACAGTCTCTTTTTTGGGGGGTGCATAAACTATGGGTAGAAACTGCATATATATATATATATATATATATATATATATATATATATATATATATATATATATATATATATATATATATATATATAAGCTTTACTGTGACTGGGGAGAAAGTTCACTGAACAAGCTGGCTTTCCATTCAATAATTCATACATATTTCTATCCGTGACTTTGTTTCAAACTCCACAATGCAACAGCTCATTTCCTGTCTTCTCCCCGTGTCTGCTGTTTCCATTCATTCCTCTTTCAGCTCCCTCCCTCCCTTCTGAGCCAGACCCCTGTCACATGCTGTCCTTGGGCTTGATTCTGGGGAGTGTATGTACCTGGTGTCATTGTTCCCTTTATAGACTTGTTTATTGTTTCATTGAAAGTTGAGCCAAATGGGTGACTTAAAGGGTTCAAGGGTCACTGAGGCCATAATTTTAGTGGTTTCACTACTCTCAATCAACCCAGTTAGCCTGCTCTTTAAAATTATGTTGATTTTTGTTTTACATTTTTTTCTCCCACTCTGAAAGGATCTCCTATTATATGCCCATTCAGAGTGGTTGGCTGTGGGATGCACACATTCTAGTTCTGGTCTCAAGGTCGTAGAGCCTGGAGTGTGCATGATCCATTCATACTTATACTTTGGATTGTTTCCATGTATCTTGGATTTTTCTACATTTCCCTTTTCTCCAGGCGGGGAGAAAGCAATCATTGCACCTTATATAAATTATCTTTAAATATATTTATTTCAGGTAAACATGCAAGTTTATTTAGAGAAAACAATGTTCATGATGATTGTCCAAGAATGCTCAAATTTGGGAGGATTCAGACCTACACTATGATTCTCATGAGGTAGGCAGTTTGGTTGTTATTTTTTTAAATGAGTTTCACAGTTTCAACTGCTTTAGCAGTGGGCTTTAGGTTGCTTCAGAGAACATTCTTGTAGCGAAATACTTATTCATAGCCATGTTGGTTCCCTTAGGAGAATTCACAGACAAGAAATTGTTGGGTAGGAGGGCAATAATTATATTATTTTACAGTTTGAAATTAGTGCTCATTAACTATTTCTCTGTTTTTATGAAGGCATTTGAGAGGTTAGTCTTTATGATCCATGGCCATTTCTTTCACATTACTGCAAGAGTTGCTTAAAGCAATTGCCTCCAAGTGTGTTCTGGGACCAAACGTCAATTTCTCCCACCCTGGGGAAACCCCTTGTTGGGAGAAATGACTTCGTTGGAAGATCTGGGTGTAGTTCATGTTAGCCTTTCCATCTAATTAGCTTTATGATCTTGGGCAAGTCACAACCTCTCTAAGCTTTAATTTTCTCATCCATAGAATGTTACAGTTGTACTAAATTGTACAAAAATAATGCGGTTTATCTCACAGAGTGGTGAAGATTAAATGAATATGTGGATTAAAAAAAAGGCTTGTTGATGTTAGTTATGCATTGAGGTGCAAGGTCAACACTTTGAAGCCACCAGCCACTCCAAAGAGGAAAGGCAGGACTTTCTACTCCCTTAAACTTGCAGCAACTCTCAGGGGGCATTTCTACTCTGCCCCACGGGGTCACTATGACTCAGCATTGACTCCATGACAGTATTTTTGGGCATATGCATGGCTAAGTCAAAAAGTATTGCTTCTGGTGTTCCAATCCTAACACGCCTGGGTTTATTCCAAATAGAACGTGTTTCAATAAGCTTCTGCTTTCAGTGGATGGTTGCAAACAAGTGCTTTCTGTCAGACACTTGTCTTAGGGTTAAGAGGGTACCTTCAGAAAAACGTCTGATCCCAAGTCCACAAGTCCAACATTAACCCATATGTCAGACACCAATCCACAAAGTCCTCCTCCATCCCACAAAACATACGCAATGATGCCGACTGCAGGAGGAAAGCTGAATCAGTGAGCCTGTAAGCATCTCAGCTCTGGCAGGGGTCTCCACATGGCTGCTCCAGCACCCAGGGCTGTATTGGAGTAGGTCCATGCAGCTTCTCCTTGGGATGTCTTACAGGAAGCAGGGAACTGGCTAAGGCAGCTGCACCCTGGTCCGATCATCAGAAAGCAAGAGACCCAAGAACTAGAAAGGCGAGACTCACTGAGCCATTTATCCCTACACCCTTCAATTAACCCCACATGTGTTTATCTGTCTGGTTGGCACAATAAACTAACTCATCAAGACTCAAAGAACAATGAAAAATAACCTGAGATAAGTCCCTTGAGGATATTAAAACTGCCATTTTGACATCGTAGAACTCAAACAGTGCAGAATTCTTCTAGGAGAGATTACTCAAAACAAACTCACAGCCCAAAAAAACTCACTGCCATCAATGACTCCTGGCAACCCTACAGGCCAGAGAAAAAAATTGCTCATATGGGTTTCTAAGAGTATAACCCTTTACGGGAATAGGAAGCCTACTATGTCTACCATCAATCAGCTGGTTGTTTCCAATGATGGAACTTATAGTTTGTAACCCAATGCATGACCACTGCCAGGGGAGATAGAAACATTGTCTTTAGAAGTGTCTACACCTAAGGGGAGGAGGTGTCAAGCAACAATAGCTTCATATTTTGATAATTTTGCTTAATGAAGATTCCTAGGATTTTGCAGCAATACTTTTAGACTTTCCCTGGTGTGACCTCCTCTTGAGCAATTCTGAAAATGCAGTCCTCTGGCTTCGCAGCTATAAGCAGTGTCCCACAACACCGATGATTTTTTGAGTGTCATATCCTACCCCACCCCATTCCCATTGAGTTGACTCCCACCAATAGAGACTGCATGAGACAGAGTAAAACCATCTCACAGGGTTTCCTAGGCTTGTGATCTTTGAGAAAGTAGACTGCTATGTCTTTTGATTGTTGAGACCAAAGTGGATTTGAACCATTTACCTTTGGTGAATAGCCAAGTGCTTGATCATTGTTCCATCGGGGTTCCCATTGCTATATAGGTATAGTGTCTGCAAGTGAGAAGTATGAAAGACAAAAAAACAAAATGAAAAACTCTATTCTGGTTGGAATCAATTTTATTATTGCTCATTCTTCCTGTGTCCTCCCTCAACCAACACTGGAACCTGCTCTCGCCTGGAAATCAACGCTAGTGCTAGGCTTTGATTTGAGCTTTGTTGCTTATCATCCAATCTCCAGGCAAACACCAGCTTCTCAGAAATCACATTACTCGTTCAGGATTTCTGAGTCTGGGTGAGGAAGGCCAGAGCAGGCTCTCCTGGTTTCCTTACCTACAATCATTAGAGAAACGGCTGTTCTTCACAGAGACGTTATTCTCTTCCCATAATTTAAATTATCCAAACGGACTCCTGTGGTGGGGAGATTACATATGACAGATGAGCTGACCGTCAGAAGACCTCGATATGGACAAAGTACAGAGCACAGACCAGCATGCTAGTGCAGTATTGGTAGAAGTTGAGGGCTCACACTGAGAGCATGTGGGTTCTAGACTTAGCTCTCCCACTTATTACCAGGACCCCCATAGCAGTTACTCTCAAGCCAATCTCTGGGTGCCAGAGTAGCATTGTGCTTTATTGAGTTCTCAGTGGCTGATCATTGGAAGTAGATCACAGGACCGTTTTCCCAAGGTGCCTCTTGGTGAGCTCCAAACTTCAACGTTTCAGTTAGCATCCAAACACTTGTACTACTGTACTATGGAGGACTCCTACTGAACTACACAGGCCTCCATTCCCTTGTCTGGAAAGTGATGTCGTTCTGCTAGAATCTAGTAGCTGGATGCTCTCCCAGGTCTCCCACGGCATGCAGCTTCCGTAAGTCTGTGAGTCAGTTTATGACCTGCAAGGGAGTTCTCCCTTGAGACCCCCTAACTCGGTTTTGAGTGGCAGAGCAAACAGAAACACTGCCTTGGTCGACCCCCTGCCTGGGCGGGCAGGAAGTAGTATAAGCTTGGCCTCTCTGGGTGGCCCTTCTAGAAGAGCAAGGATTCTACTTTGTGACATCACAGTGTCCAGCGCTAGGCTCGACCTCTGCTCCTGAGGAGGAGATGGTAATAGGAGATAGCTATTGACCCATTAGAGGTGGGACTCTACCTGGAGGAGCTAGAAGGGCAAAGCCAGCCATGTCACCTGTTCAGGTAGGTGGCACTTGCTAAGCTCAGGACAAAAATGTCTGGTGTCTGAAAGAACAAAAGGGGACAGGGCCATGAGGTGGTAGGTCTATCAGATAAGCATTGAGACTCTTTGTCTCAAAGCAGCAGCCAAGGGCCAGAGCTGTTCCCCCCAGAAGAGGAGTTGGAGCGCATCCTCCCAGCAGCCAATTTATAGTCCTACAGCCACACTGGGTCATTTCCAAAGCTTGGAAATGCAAGATGCATAGACGACTCCAGACAAAATTCCCTTCTAAAGTCATCCAAGTGTGTTGCTTTGGGATATTTGTTCTTCTGTCTAGAGCATTGTTCTTTTAAGAGTGTCGCCCCAGAATGATAGAGAAGAATAAATAAAATAAGGAACTGGGAGAAGTGTTTTAGTAGAAGACTGTACAAAATATACAAAAGGAATTTAAAAACTCACTGCCACCAAGTCCATTCTGACTCACAGCGACTCTAGAGGGCAGTTGACCTGCCCCTGTGGGTTTCGGAAGCTGTAACTCTTTATGGGAGTAGAACGTCGAGTTTTTCTCCCCTGAGCAGCTGGTGAGTTCAAACTGCTGGCATTGGGGTTAGCAGCCCTATCCGTTAGCACTACACCACCCGGGATCCCTGAAAGGAATAAAAGGAGGCGAAAGATTTATTGTGGGTTAGCAACTGGGGTTGGCTCTAAAGAGTAATGTTGAAATCTCAGACCTTGGGAGCCGAAAGGCCACTTCCTCTAAACAGAGGAAGTGAACGGCATTATGACTGAGAAAGAAGTGAGACAGCAGTTCAGCAGGAGCGTTGTCGCCTCCTCCTCCACCTTTCACAGCATCCCGCCAAGGAAATCATCAATTGAGAGTCGAAGAGTTCTGTTTTCTTTACCTTGCCTTGGGGTTTTGGCTTCTAGTGTATTTGTTTCTTCCTGGAGTCGTGGGGCCTCGTGAGACCCAGAATGACTGCAAATCGCTGTTCTGTTTACCAGCAGGGCTGGGCGTGGGGCCAGTGCCAGGCCTGGCTCAGCCATCACCATCCTGGGTGATGGGGCTCAGGGCTGCTCAGGCAGGCGTGCTGAGCTTTGCCTGCAAAATTGGTGGTTTTAGCCCCACGGACCAAATCTCTATCCACATGATCCATTTTGTTTTCTTTCTTTCTTTTTTTTTTTTTACATTTTTTAATTGAAAATTAGGTGGGAGTTTACTTTTCAGATAATCTATTTGTATTGAACTGTTTAAACGAATCATCCAATGCCCTAATCGTTTATCCTTCACCTGCCCCTTGATTTCTTTCCTCGCCCTTGTGGACTACTGTCTTCCATTTCAACCAGGTTGACAATATCCACAGTCCAGCGCTTTGCTGGATCTTCTTTCCCGTGTGCCCTGCCCCCTCCCCTTTGCAATCTGCAAATAGGTCTTGGATTGGTTGGTTGGTTTTCCTTTATAACAGTGGTCTCTTATACTTGTCTTCCTATATTTGTGATGGACTCGTTTCACTCAGCATGATGTTCTTCGGCTGCAGCCCTGCCACAAGGTGCTTTATGGCTCCGTTGCTGTCGTTTAGTGAGCATAGTATTCTACCGGGTGTATGGATCAAAGGTGTTTTGTTTTGGATTTTTAAAAATCCATTCTACTGTTGAGCATTTAGGTTGTTTCCATCTTCTTGCTATTGTGAATAGCACTTCTACAAGCATGGTGTGTATATGTGTTATGACTTACTTCGTTAGGATTTACAACCAGCAGAGGGATTGCTGGATCATATGGAATTTCTATTTCCAGTGGTTTAAGGTAGCACCATATTGCTTTCCATAGTAGTTGCACGTGATCCAATATTACTGCTTTTTCTACCCAAGCACATTATGAATACATATATGACATTAATAAGGTCAATACTTTCACATTCTATAAAATCTGTGATAACTCAACGTATGCAAATAAATCCAGAGTTATAGATAACAGTAGAATGGGTTTGCATATTAACTTTACAGCACACATTTGATTTCTATTTTTAAATCATTTTATTGGGGGCTCGTACAGCTCATCAAAATCTATACATACATCCATTGTGTCAAGCACATTTGTACATTTGTTGCCATCATCATTCTCAAAACATTTGCTTTCCTCATGGGCTCTTGGTATTAGCTCCTCATTTTTCCCTTCCCTCCTCCTCCCTCCTTTCCACTCCCTCATGAACCCTTGATAATTTATAAATTGTTATTATTTTGTCATGTCTTATATTGTCCGATATCTCCCCTCAACCACTCCATCCCCCAAGGAGGAGTTTACATGTAGATCCTTGTAATTGGTTCCCCCTTTTGACCCCACCCTCCCTCCACCCTCCCAGTATCACCACTCTCACTCCTGGTCCTGAAATGTGGTCATCTCACATTTGATTTCTATATGGAGAACTTAGTATGATTTTCACAGTTGGCTTATGATCCAGCCTTTTAAGCCCTTGAAAATTAAAATGTCCTTGGTTTAATTTAGTTCATTTTATAGTGTGCTAATCTAAAATAATATCAAATCAGAATGTCTGGAAACTGTGCTACACACCTAATGAATCCAAATTCGTGCCATTTGATTGTCAATTGAGGAAAGTTTAAATAACAAATGTTTTCCCTTACGTATGTATTTAGCTCCCTGTGTCTTCCCTGGGTGGTATAAAACGATTAATGACTGTTATTGACAGGTGACAGTTTGAGTCCACCTGAAAGCATCTCAGAAGAATGACGTCAGTGATCCACATCCCGCCCCCCCCCCCATCAACCATTGAAAAATCCTCTGAAGCACAGTTCATTCTGCCACCTATGGGATTGCCAAGAGTTAAAATTGACCTCGTGACAACTAGTGGTGGTAATAGTTACCAGAGAAAGAAAGAGACGAAGAACGAGAAAGAGAGACAATCTAAAACACCACATGGAGTGCCCTACCCCATTTAGGTCTACCTTTATAATGTTCTCAGACTCTTGTGTAAATCACATGCCTCAGTTTTACAGAGGGACAGGCTCCAAGACCTCATCCATTCCAATGCCTTCATTTTCAGAAGCAGGACCAGCACAGGCATTTCTCGGCTCAGGCTGCAGAATTAGTTAGTGCTAGTTTGGGGATGGAAGCTCATGGCCTTTCCTTCTTGTCCTGGTTGTGTCTCTAAGGCACCGCACTCTTAATTTATATGGCATGAACTTATCGACTCCAATTTAAAGGGACTCTCTTCATTTGCAAGTTAGTATACTCTGAAACAAGGAAAGCTTGCTGTGGTCATAGGGAAATGCAAATGCTCATTCCCCAGTCTGCCAAGTCTCAAAAAATGAGCTTTGGTCAAGGTCAGAAAAGATACCTAAGACCCACTCAAGAGGGGGTGACAACAAAGACCATAAATCCATGGCAACTGACAGGCTATTGCGCCCTGAGGTCTGGTAGGAAACTAGTCTTAAAGAAAAAAGAATAAGAAAAGGTATACAATTAATAAAATTATTGTTTCTTACATGAGTCCCTCGGTGGTACAAGTGGCTAACACGTCCAGCTGCTAATTGAAAAGTTGAAGGTTCCTGGTCCACCCGTAGTGTCTTAGCAAAAAGGCCCGATGAACAACTTCTAAAAACTGCAACCGTTGAAAACCTTCAGGCCAACTCTGACACACAAGGGGTGGTTGTGAGCTAGAATTGACTCAATGGTCTCCAGCAACTTGTGAGGCTGCTTTATAATAAAACCTCCTATGTAGTCTTGCCTTTTCCCAAGAATTTATCCCATTCATTTTCTTTATTCATCTGTGTCTAGGTGTATGTGTGCATGATCTATAATATGTAATAATTTGTGAATGTACATGTGAGTAGACAATTGGGTCTATTACACCCATTTGTGATAACTTTCTTACCTTTATTAGCTACCTTTCTCCTATGTGAGCCTTCTTGGCCTAACTCATGAATTATTTGATATTTCATTTGGAATTTTCTTGATAGCTTAGGAGCAGCCTTAGACTGGTCCAGGGTTTGTCTTGGGCAGAGCTATATTTCCCTTGCATCTCTAATTAATATGCAAGTTTGACCTCAGGTACTCCCTGGACACAGATACTCAAGGTTTCCTCAGAATTCATTGCAAATACACAAATACCATACCAGATGCCCAAATTATGAAAGAAATTAAAATGAAAAAACTGTTGAATATACATCAACCTCAATTTTATTGCCAGCAACTCTGTCATGCTCCTTGGAAAGGCCTGGTGAGTATTTTCCAGGCCAATAGATTGTTCTTCACACAACTAAGGCGTATATGCCCAGTAAAGACTTTCCATGTTTCTGGTTTTCCAAACAGATTGTCTTTGCTAAAGGAGAATTATGAAATGATTACTAACAAGAGAGCACATTCCATCATGATACAGGGTTTTAACAGGGCTGTGGTACTATCTTTCAACTGCTATATTAATTTCACAGGTTGTGTAACATGTTGAGTAATCTTGCACATGCGACAAGCTAGAACTGCAGAGCAAAGCTGATTGTGGAACATGGTGTGTGTGTGTGTGTGTGTGTGTGTGTGTGTGTGTGTGTTGGGGCGGGGGTGAGGGGTGAGGGGTGGGGGTGAGGGGTGGGCGTACACGGAGTTTTAGTTTCAGATTCTTCACTGTGGTTGTGGTTTCCAAGTCCCAAGAAAGCTGAAACACAGGTATGCCAAGGGAACTTTTGAAATACTTTCCCTCAAATAACTGAGGAGATGTAGCCTGACAAGTCTTAACCATCTTGGGAGAGGGTGGGCGAAAAGAAGAAGAAGAAAAAAGAATGCTGCCTCTCCAGAGAGACCGAGGCATTGAACTCTCTCTTACTGTCATCACCTGAGGGGGCTTTGGCATCTGGCCACCCTGGAGCTCTGGCACATTCAGGACACGCCCCTTCATCCCACCCCAGCCCCCATGCCCTCTCTCCTAAGAATTGTGCAGTGAGGCCTTTGTAACTGGAGACCAGTGAAGTCAGGAAAGGAATGTGACCCTGAGCCAGCGGGCATTTGAAGGAGATCTGATGTTTACCCGCGGGAACTTCAGGAGGGGAAAGGTTTGCTCTGCAGTGAGGTAGGAGAAGAGTCCTTGGCAGACCAGTGAAGTCAGCACGTAGTCCCTTTCTCCCTGGTCTTTGCTAACCTCCAGAGGCCCAACCAGCTCCTCCCAACCGACTGAGAACTCGTAGTTTTACCTTCAAGCCCCTCTCTCTCCTGCTTCTCAGTGTATGCCTTGTTCAAAGCTATTCTTCCCAAACAGGTACGTGTATACCAATGTTCATTGCAACATCATTCACAGGGGCATAAAGGTGGCAACAACCCAAGGATTCAGCAAATGACATGGATAAACAAAGTGTAGTATATAGCAAGCCAAACTCACTGCCCTTGAGTCTATTCTGACGCATAGCAACCTTATAGGATGGGAGAACTGCTCCGGAGGTTTCCCAGACTGTTACTCTGTACTGGTATAGAAAAACTTGTCTTCCTCCTGAGGAGTGGCGGGTGGTTTTGAACTGCTGACCTTGTAGTTAGCAGCCCAATGTGTAAGCACTACACCACTAGAGCTCCTTCTCAGTTAACAGCGAGCACTGCACAATGGAAGACTGCTCAGCCATAAAAAACCAGAGTCCTGCTATGTTTTGCAACACGGACAAACCTTGCAAACATGCTGAGTGAACTGAAGCAGAGAGAGAGAAAAGGATCCCGCTTCTCTGAGATTTTTAGTACAAACGCACAAAGATAAAAATGTATTAGTGGTTGCCAGAGACTAGACGCTAATCAAGTCAAAAGTGGGAACCGCATACTCTGGCCCCATGGGAAAACATCTTATGTGGTAGACAAAAGCTGCTGTCAGGGGCCCAGGGAGGAAATAGGGCATCAGTCTGGGCAAAGTTGAGTCCTAAGTTCATTCTTCCAATGGCTTCTACAGGATGAAGGGTAAACCGACTGGGCGGTTCTGTATTAAACAGGGACATTAATAATCAAGTGCCAGCTCTTTCTGGTCATAGTTCTCTTGGTACTACGTCAAACCACAGCACAGTGCCAGCTTCCCATCTCCTCTGCGCCGCACTCACTGAGCCTTCCTGCCAGCCTGACACTTGTGTAATTGGATCATTTGACGTCTCCCAGACTGGGAGCTGTGCCCTCTATTCCAGCTGAGACTGATGTCGTGAGCTGAGGTGTGAATACTCATCTGTGAAGTGGCCTGAACATCATCAGGAGGGCCGTGCAAATGGAATGCTAACTACAGGAACTTGAAAGATTTGCCCTGAATCCTGCACTGCACACCATTTAGTACCATGCAGTATAATTGACGGCGAGAGACAAGGCCAGGTTTCATTTGACCAATACTGTTTATAAACAGAAGCAGTCCGAGGACGTGAACGTGTGACCCAGCTAAGAATACAACTTATTTGACAATTAGAGGCCAGATGCTCCTCCTCCTTTTAAGCATATTTTCAGGGCAGCCATGACAACAAGGGGGATGTGTTCATTTTATGTTAGTATATGGTTCTTCGTGTGTTAGGAAGGTACACGGCCTTTCTTTCATAACCAATATACTATCTCCTATCTATGGCCCAGGTGGGGGTTGGACGGCTAACCATATGGTCAGCATTTGAAACCATAAGCTGTGCAAAAGAAGCAAGGTAAGGCGTTCTGCTCCCATAAAGATTCACAACCTCGGAAGTCCACAGGGGCAGTTTGGCTCGATCCTATTGCACCGTGATGAGTCAGAATGAAGTCGATGGCAGTGAGACCACATTCTTTTAATGTGATAATTTCCGGTTCTCATTTCTACCTTAATGAGTTCAGTGTCCATTTCAATCCAATTTGTATTTTTTTGGACATGTAATATGTACCCAAGACTGTACCAGTCACTGTGGCAATAATAAAATGAAATATGTTCCGTAAGTCCTGCTATTTAGGAGCTAAGCTTTTGATTAGGGAGACCAGCTATATACCTGCAAAGCATTCCGTAGCAAAGAAGACTCACCTCCTTTCTTCATGACAATCCCTTGCGTTGCAGAGTGAAACGGAGTCCCATGGGTTTTCTTGGTTGCGGCCCTTTGGAAACAGACCACCACGTCTTTCTTCCTCAGCGCCACTTGGGTGGTCTTAACTATCAATCTCTGTTAGCCATCAAGTGCAAACTGACTCCTTGAACTACTCAGGGTCAATAGCAAAGAAGCCACGTGCAGTTGTTTGAAAGAGGTGAGCATTATAGATTTCTGAGTGTCAAAGCGGGCAGAGTTCAGGGGCAGTGAGTCATCTGGAATATTCAGGTGACTCATCATGGCAGAGTTGGGACTTGAGTGGAATCGTGAAGGAAGTGAAACAGAATAGCGCCTGGTACAAAGGCTAGGGAGAAGAAATATTTCCTAATGCAAATTGTGGCCTCCGCTAAAGGTCTCCCACTCACAGGCTCCATTTTCAGTCTCCCCAACCTTGTGTTTTGCATGCAAAACAATCCACATAGATCCACTGGACTGTGGAAAACAGAAGTCTCGGACACCTACTTGCACCAGGAAAGAGGAAACAAACGCTCACAGGTGGCTCATGAGAAACACTGGTAGCAATCAGGTTTGTGTCTGACGTGAATTAGACACTGGCTTCCTGAGTTTTCCACGCTAAAACCTGCTCCCCACTTTGTAGTTCCCATCTTGGCATGGACTTCACCATATCCCTTGTTACTCTTGTTGGCGTCTCCAGCCTTCTGATTCCTGGGGATCTCTCCCCCTGCCCTCGTCACGAAGCCATCATCAGGCTCTGCCTGATGTCTCACTGGTCTAGGGGCTCACCATCATTTCCTAGTACCACTTATCTGGGAGCCATGCCTCCCACCCTCTGGCAGCAACACTATTACTGAATAAGGAGGGCAGGTGGTCATCCCTCATCCAGCTGGTGTGAAGGCATTTTACATTTTCCTTGGCTTTGAAGGCCCCTCATCTTTGCGAAAGGAGCCCGGGTGACTCAGTGGTCAAGCTCTTACTGCTAAGCAGTCGGGCTTTCACAGTTTGCGGGAGAAAGACGTGGTAGTGTGTCTCCATAAATACAACAGTCTTGGAAGCCCCGCGAGGCGGTCCTCCTCTGTCCTACACGGTTGCTATGAGAGGCAGTCAAATTGACAGCAGTAGGTTTGGTCCTCTGGGCTGTTCCCACCCCTACACATCTTTGGAGGTGTAAGGTGTGCCTGACTGAAGCAATGGGACCTTCAATCACCTCATTATGTGGCAGCTGGAAAATGAACCGGGACAACTGAGGAACACTGGATGGCTTTGGATACTGGTATTGGTGATGGGTATTGACTATGTCATTGGCTTCAGAAGAATGAACGCATCTGTTTTGGAAGAAATATTGCTAGAATGCTCCTTAGCAGCAAGGATGGGAAACTTCACCTCGCACACTCTGGATGTCACCAGGAGTGGCCAGTCCTTGGAGAAGGACATCACACTTGCTAAATTAGAGCATCGGTGAAAAAGAGGCAAGCTCAATCACAGCGGCTAAAGCAATGAACTCATACATGGCAACAACCGAGAACATGCTACAGGCCTGGCTGCGCTTCCTTCTGCGTTACACAGACTTGGAACTGGCGACGATGCTGCTGTTGGTTGCTGTAGAGTCACCCTATGTCCGACATAGGTCCCGTGCCTTCCTCAAAATGGTGGCTGGGTACGAGCTCCTTGTGGCAGACTCTGTGTCAGTCTGTCTCACGGATGTAGCCAATGTGTCAATCCATCTTCGTGAGACACTTTCCCTTTTCGCTACCCACTTTTCCTTCTCCTCCTCCTCCTCCTCCTCCTCTTATCAAGCAGGATGTCCTTCTCCAGGGACTGGTCTCTCCTGAAAACATATCCAAAGTATGTGAGACAAAGTATCCTTGTGTCTTCTTGGAAAATTTTGGCTATACTTCTTCCAAGACAGATTTTTTGTTTGTTTGTTTGTTTGTTTTGTTGGTAGTCCATGGCACTTCCAAACATCTCCACCCGCACCATCATTCAAAGCATGGTACTGAAGAGCACCGCTTTTCCTCGCTTTGCCCATCATTGTCCTCAGCTCTTTCGGTGCATTCAGCCCTTTCTGCACATATCGGTGCCCCAACAGATCCATCGGGTCATGCTAACTGCCCTTCTCTCTCCATGGTCTGACCTGTGCAGATGGTTTAGTTCTCAGACAGCTGAAATCCTAATGTGGCCGCCTCCCGGATCTCTGCCCACAAGGACCAACTATGCTCTTTTCTCTGCCTTTATTATTTACGATGTTTGTCCAACGCTGTTGGAATTTTTGTGGGGTGTAAATGGTTAATGAGAGGGCTGCCGACTGAACGACTGGAGTGCACTCAGCGGCATCTCCAAACAAAGGCCCCACAATCCACTTCCAAAGTCATCTGCTATTGAAAACTTAGTGGCGCAGTTACGTTCTGACCCATGTGGGGCTTCCCAACGAGTTACAGTTGACCTCTCACGGGTTGCCAAGAGGTACAATTGACCTGATGACTAATGAGCTGGTCTGACATGACATTGCTGTCACTTACGATACTTCATCGTGAAGGCGTAGTCCAGGTGGTGTTAAGACCTGATGGCAGGGAGAGGAAGAATGTTTTAAGCCAGAGACTGGCATGTGCAGTGGCTCAGGGGAAAGAGAATGGCATGTTCAAAACAACAGTGTAGTCCGTAGAAGTAGAGGTAAAATGGACAAGAGCTGTCACTGGAGGAAAAAGCAGGGGCCAAGTCTGACTGACAGGTCCTATTGAGTTTCGATTTTAGTTTAAAATCAACTGTTAGCTTTGAAGGGTTATAAGCAGGGGGTGGGTGGTAAAAGGATACATCAGCATCTTACGAGAAAGTAGCCTGGGGAGAACAGATGGGAGAAAGACAGACTGAGCAACGGGATGTCGGAAGGAAGTCCTTGAGGGGATACTAAGGAAGCGATGATGAATTTGGACGAGGATGGTATCACTCAGGGCAGAGGATGGGCTTCAGAGGTCTGTGCTGTTGCTAGGGGCTGTCAAGTTGGGACCGTGTATACAAAGGACTGTAACACTGCCCAGTCCTGTACCATCCTCACAATTGTTAATATGGTTCCTCACAATTGTTAATATGGTTGAGCCCGTTATTGAAGCCACTGGGTCAACCCACCATATCGAGGGTCGTCCTCTTGTTCCCTGTCCCCTCCACTTTAACCAGCATGAGAGCCTTTTTCCAGGACTGGTCTCTCCTGACAATATATCCAAAGGACGTGAGATGAAGTCTTGCCATCCTTGCTTCTAAGGAGCAGTCTCAGGACAGATTTGTTTGTTATTTGGCAGTGCATAGTACTTTCAGTATTCTTTTCCAGCACCCTAATTCAAATGCATCAATTCTTCTTCACTCCTTCTGCAGTGTTCGATTTTCACATGCCCATGCGGTGATTGAAATCACCATGACTTGAGTCAGATGCACATTAGTCCTCAAAGTAGCACCCATGCTCTTCAACACCTTAACGACGTCTTGTACAGCAGATTTCCATCTGATAGGGTAGGACAGTATCAGTGAGGAGGGAGGATGGACTTCAGAGATCTTTGGGAGATAGAATTGATTAGGCCTGGTTGATTGATCTGGTATGCGCCAAGCAGAGAGCATGGAGTGAGAGATGATGTCCAGATTCTGACTGAGGCCAGAGGACAGGGCCCAGCATCCATCGGTACTAACACCACACTAACAAGACTGGGTGCTATCCTATGGGAAATGGGAGGCTGTGCAGACTTTTGCAGTTAGAAAGCAGTGTGGAAAATGGCCTGGAAAAGAACAGATGACCTTTTCCAGATAGACAAGAAGGCAGTGGCAAGGGAAATGTGATGCTAACGGCTGGGTCCCTCTCATTGCAGCAAGGGGCCCCTCTGGGCCCTGGTGGTCTTGGCTTACACAAAATTTAATGGGAACCAAGACGTGTGCGTGTGCGTGTGTGTGTGTGTGTGTGTGTGTGTGTTCAAGGTATATACCTGTGCCTACAATGCTGGGGGGTTGATTCTGACTCACAGAGTCCCTCGAGTACAGAGTAGAACTCCATCTGCTTCCCAAGGCCATGACCTTTCCAAAAGGAGATTGTCCCATCTGTCTACTGTGGAGTGGCTGGCGGGTTCAAACAGGTGAATTTTTTTGATGGTCAGTGGAGCATTTAACCACTTTGCCACCAGGGGTCTTTAAGTGGTCAGTATGTTAAACAGTGAGCTAGAAATGTCCTTTCCCTTTTACACTGCAGCACCCCTCCTTCATGGGCATCTTATACATTTTACATACGTCCCTGGACATTTCCTTTACATATACAAACATGTCTGAGTATACAAATAAACGGTCGGCTTTATCTCCCTATAATATTATGAACAAAAAGCATATCAGAAAATTCCATTATCCTATTTTGTGTTTTTCATTTTGTTTTAATTTACTTGTATCTTTTATTCCATTTTTCCATTTTAGAAGTAACTTGATTAAAGAGATATTTACATCTTAATTTTTAAAGAAGTGTTTTACTGTTAACTAGGTGGGGGTAGTTTACCTTGCAGACCATCAACGCTGCATTCAAACCACTCATTAACCACACCCCCTCCATGTTTTACCCCCAGCCCCTCCCTGATTTCTCTTTTACCTCTTATGGACCTCCGTTTACACGCGCAAGGCAATACCTATCAGCCTTCTAGTCTGGTGCTTCATCTTCCCATTCTTGCCCTCCCCGTTCCCTTGGGAATCTCCAAAGTCTGTTCCTTTTGATATAAAAGACTTTGTCTTGTTTTGATCCTTAAAGTACTAGTCTCCTATAAGATTTGTCTTTTTGTGATTGACTAACTTCATTCAGGATAATGTTCTGCAAGTCAATCCATTTCAAGAGAGGGTTTGTGATTTCTTCCTTGTTGTTTTAGCAATACATAATATTCCATCGTGTGTCTGTATCAGAGTTTCTTTATCCATTCTTCTACTGAGGGGCACTTGGGCTGTTTCCAGCTTCTTGCTATTGTGAACACTACTGTTTTGAACATGGAAGTGCATGTTTCTGTTCATGTTATAGCTCTTAGGCCTTTATGATAGATACCCTGCAGAGGTACTACTAGATCATATGGATTTTCTATTCCCAGTGTTTTGAGGCAGTACGATAGCCATATGGTTGTGTGTGTTTATGTGTATGCATGTATATGTATGTATAGATGTGTGTGTGTATATGTATATGCATACACACAGACCCACCAGCAGTGGATGCACCCTCTCAAGTATTTGCTATTTTCTGTTTGTTTGTTTTTTATTGGGTTGTCATTGTTGGTGTAGATATCTCATTTTGGGGGGATTTACAGTTAGGTCTTTGGTTCATCTTGAGTTCAGTTTTTGTATGTGGGATGAGGTATGAGTCCCATTTCATTTTCCTGCAGATGGTGATTCAATTGTGACTAAACTATTCGTCGAAAAGACAATCTCTTCCCCATTCAATGTCTTTTTGACCCTTTGTAGAAGATCAGTTTTCTGTAGGTGGATGAATTTTTTTTCTGGGTTATCTACTTTATTCCATTGGTCTTTGAGCCTTTCATTGTACCAGTAACCGTGTAGGATCTTTACAATTTCATGTTTATTAAATTTTACTTTGTCACCTAACATATAGTCTGTTCTAAAGAATCTTCTATGTGCATTGGAAAATAATATATTCTGTGTTGCTATTGGGTGGAGTGTTCTATATACGTCTAGTAGGTTGAGTTGGTTAATTGTGTTGTTTATTTCTACTATATCTTTAGTGAGTTTCTCAATGATCTGCCCTTAAGAGGGGCAGATTCTACTGTTATTGCTATATTGTAGCTATCTCTCTTGAACTATAAGCATTTGATTAATGCATTTCCAGGACATTTCATTAGGTATGTATATGTTTTTTATGCTTATGTCTTCTTGTTCTACCATTCTTTTAATCAGTATAATGTCTTTTTTTGTCTCTCTTGATTTTTTTTTGCTACCCCTACTGTTTTGGGGTTTCTTTGGAGATTTTTTATTGTTGCCATTAACTTGCTAAATCTTTCTCCATCCATTGATTTTTCGCTTATTCATATCTTTGTGTCTATGGTTGCATTTCTTGTAGGTAGCATAAGGATGGGCCTTGTTTTCTTATCGAACCTGCTGCTCTCTGTCTCTTGACTGTGCATTTAACCCATTAGAATTCAGTATCATTATGGATATGTGTGGGTTTGTTGCTGTCCTTTGCCTCTGGGTGCGTGTGCATGTGTGATGGTTTTATTAGTTTCTTTGTTCTTCAAAGGTTTCTGTGCTACTTTGAGTACTGTTTTTAGGGTATTGATTTCTATGTGGTGGTGTTTTGTTTATTGTTCTCAGTTTTGTCTCTGTCCAAAGTTTTCTTTTTATTATTTTTGGTAATGCTGGTCTTGCTTTAAAAATGCTTTTCATTTCTCTTTGTCTGGAAATACCCTTATTTCTTACTCATAGTTTAGGGATAGTTTGGCAGTTATTAGATTCTTAGTTGACAGTGCTTTTCTTTCAGGTTTTATATAATAGGCGATTACCCCCCTCAAAAAAGTGGAATTTTTTTCAAAGTTATGTATTTAAATATTTTTACAAAGCACCTTTATCACCTCCAAAGTACTCTCCATTACACTGAATACAGTTGTCAATTCTGCAATTCCATTCTTGGGAACATTTCTCAAACTCATCTGTTTGAATGAGTGACGGCACCTCTCTTGTCTTTTTCTTCACTTCATCTATGTGGTCAAATTGCTGTCCTTTCACGTTCCTCTTCATTTGTGGAAACAAAAAGAAGTCGCATGGAGAGAGGTCACTTGTGTAAGGTGTGCAGGGCAAGAGAGACATGCTGTTTTTTGCCAAAAAATGGTTCACTGAGATGACTGCAGCATGAGCAGGTGCATTGTCTCGGTGGCAAAACCAGTCCCCCGTCTGCCACAAATCAGGCCTTTTTTGGTCACATACTGTGAGACTCTCTTTTCTGAACCTCAAAATAGAAAGCTTGATTAACAGTCTGACCTGGTGGAATGAACTCCAAACCTGAGAACAATAAACAAAAAAATACCACACAGAAATTAACAGGTGAAAATGTCAATGAACGTTCAGAACGAGGTTTGTCATTGATCAACATTTCACCGTTTTCGAAACTAGACAACCACTCCTACACTTGAGTTTTTCCCACAGTGCTGTCCTTGTGAGCTGTGTTCAACATCACAACAGTTTCTGTAGCATATTTCCTGCGCAGTAAACAAAATTTCACAGCCACATATTATTCTCTTAAATCAGCCATCACAAAAAAACAAGGTTAGAAAAAAACTGCCTTTATGAAAACATTCACTGTGACCAGAGGGAACCTTCTCAGGTGACACCACTGGGTGCACTAATTCAAAGCAAGTTGCTGGATGCTTCTCTAGCAGGAAAAAGGTGTATTATGAAAACTCTGCCCTGCGGAGCTTTTCCCCATTTTGGGTGGTGGGGGGCGAGGGAAAGTTACACCCTCATATGTCACTCCAATGTCATCTTACCCTAACGGTTTCTGCTGATAAATCTGAGCTTATTCTAATTAGTTTTCCTTTGTAGATGGCTGGTTTTCTTCCTTAGCTGCTTTCAGGATTCTCTCCTTGTTTTTGATATTGAAAATTTTAGCTATGATATGTAGTAATGTTTTTCATTTAGGGTCTAGCTATTAGGAGTTCTCTCAGCTTCTTGAACAGTTATTTTTTTCCTCTTTAATAGTTTTAGAGCTGTTTTCTTCCATGATTTCTTGTACTATTTTCTCTAGTTTTGTTATTGTTGTTGTTGGGGAGCCTTCAGGCTCTCCAGTTTAGCTTTCCATTTTCATTCTATTACTCTGCACTTTGAGCATGCTGTCTCATTCTGCTGTCTTATTATTTGTCTTCTGGAATTTATTTGTGTAGGTTTTCTAGTTTTTCTCCCCCCCGCCCCATTTTTCTCTCAAACATTTCCTATATCTGTTGAAAGTCTCTAAAGATCATATTTCTGAATTCTATTTCTGATAGCTCCAGTGGCCTATTTTTTCAGAATCATTCTTTGAATATGAATTTTGTTTATACTTGTTTTTCTTCTTGGGGGGTTGTTGGTGCGTGGATTGTGGTTGGCTGTTGTTGCTGCAGCATTGTGGTACTGCTGTTAGGGTAGTGAGAGCTGCTGGGCCATGTGGGAGGAGTTGACTTTGTCTTGCTTGGGGTATGGGCACAGCTGGAGGTGGCCTTGCTGGGTCTCTGGGACAGCCAAGGCCTGCCTTCATGGGGCTTGAGGACATCCAGGGCTTTTCCTGTCAGGAAGCTGGCATAGTTGTGGTCTTCCTGTTCCAGAAGGTGGAATGGCTGGGGGCTTGTTAATTGCATCCTGGGGGTGGCCGGGGCCTTCCTTGCCAGGGTCTAGCAATAGTTAGGACAGGGGCACCCAGGAGCTTCTCTTCTTGGCTCCAGGGACAGTGAGGATGTCCATCTTAGGTCTTGGAGACAGCTGGGGCCTATCTTGGCTGTGGGCAGGGATGTGTGGGGCTTTCCTTGCTGGGTCTTGGGGATGGCTGGGACCTTCCGTACAGAGATGTGCTGATGCCTGTGGTCTTCCTGGCCAGGCTGGGGGCAAGGCCACAGCCATCCTGGCCAGGTTGCTGAGATGTTTCTAGCTAAGGGGCAGGGATGGCTGCAGCCTTTCTTGGCAGGTCTCAGGGATCGCTGGAAGATTTCCATGATCTTTTAACTCTATTTATCCTCAAAAATATTGAGGCCTTCTTGTATATATACATACCTATATATGTGCATGTTATCAGGAGAAATCAGCCCCTGGAAAAATCATCTCATGCTTGGTAAAATTGAAGGGCACTGAAAAAGATGAAGATCCTTGATGAGATGGGTTGAGACAGTGGCTGCAACAGTGGGCTCAAACGTAAACATAATTATGAGGGTGACATAGAATTGGGAAGTTGTACGCCGGGTCACTATGAGTTGGAACCATAGTGGTTAAAGTCCTCCAAGAAGCACCACGGAGGAAAGGCCTGGTGATCTACTTCTAACCTTCTAATGCTAGGGAGGACAGTTCTACTTAGTTCACCTGGACTGTACACACACATAGGCTTTGAAAAGTTTGTTTAAAAAAAAAGGAATTAAAAGGTCATGGAATTTTCCACGGGGTTTTTGAAGTTCTCTCTCTCTCTCTGTCTCTCTCTCTCTCTCACACACACACAAACACATACACACTCATCTTTCTTTTTATATGTGAGATTCCTACATACATAAGTTGCTTTTTAAAATATAGAACTCTCTCAATCTTTTTAATGTCTGCAATGGATGTACTTATACTTATTTAAGGATTCTCCTACTCAGGAACATATAAATCAAGCATGATTTTAATAGTATTATTACTCACCCCTCTTCTTCAAAATATCTGGTCCCTGGTGTGCTTTCGACTGTATACCACTCACAGGTCTCACCTTGAATGAGCTTTTCCTCCAGTCTTTTGCCACCTTTACCTCGTCTTAAATCCGAAGTAAGAGAATGCCCCCTGCAGCCACGTGCATTCAGTGTTTCCATCCTTTCTTCTTCCTCCCTGGATCCGTATTTCATGAGCAAGAAATAAAATCAGCCTTTTCTTTTGATTTGTGAAACACTTTGAGAAGGGTTGGGCTTTTGCAACCGCAGGGGCATTAGCAACTCTTAGGAGGCGAGAGCTCCCTTGTCTGTGTTTGTTGCCAGTGCCAATCAGCACTCACTCTCCATGCCTGCCAGGCAAGCTCACAGTAACAGGCGCTCTGCCAGTGTCAGAGACGAAAACTTCAGCAGCGCTAGTCACGAATTCCCCACCCTTCTCTTAAAAGGCATTGTGGCTGCTGAGACATTACTGTTATATTACTCATATTGCTGGAATATTACTCATTGTTAATACCTAAGTGTTCAGAGATCCTTGGAGAATAAAGATCTGAATCCTTAAGTTTGTGTTTGTTTGTTTTTTTTAATTAGAGCTTTTTTTACCACCTAGAAACTTTTTAGACATTCTCTCCTCTAATTGCTTTTCATCGTATCTGGGCCCTTTCTTCCTCCCAAACGTGGGTTTCATTCGAAAGTCTTAGTGAGGAGATGTGCTCCCTTCTGGTTAGGTCCCTGACGGTGGTTGCAGGCTTTGTAACATTTCTTGCAGCGCGTCCATTGTCCAATAGTGAGAACCGTCACCAGAAAGCCAACTCCTATCTTTTGACACCAACCAGGACCAGCTGTTATCATCATACATTCTCCTTTCTCTTTCAAAGTTATGATTCATGCAAGATGGGAAAAATACCAGCAGGACCCCATACTCTTTCCTCCTACTAGAACTTCAGAGTCCTTGAATGTACAGTTTCATCTGACGCCAACTTCTCTTTCCTTATCAATCACAAAAAAATGATTTTAAGCCATCGTTATGTCATCAGGAAGCGGTACATCTCCAGGCTGAATGCCTCAGTGATTGTCATACCTCTGTCCCTCCTCATTACCTCTGCATCTTCTCTGGATGGCCGGTGGGTCCCACTTACTAAGGTTAGAGGCTCCTCGTCTTCCTCCTCCTTCTGTGTTAATGGATCTGTGACCTTCTCCCCACTTGTGGGTACAGGAGGCATGTCCTCCCTTATTGACTTCTTGAGGTTCTTCATAGCTCCTCTTTTCTGTTTTTGAACATTTTCTTAGGGACTCATACAACTCCCATCACAATCCACACATACGTCAATTGTGTAAAGCACATCTGTACATTCTTTGCCCCCATCCTTTTCAAGGCATTTGTTCTCCACCCAAGCCCTCTACATCAGGTCCTCTTTCCCCCCCCTCCCTCCCCGCTCCCCCTTCCCCCATGAGCCCTCCATGCTTCTCTTTTCTGTGCCTGAAGTCTTGCAATGATGTTCTCAGTAGGTTCATGCTGGCCATTGTGGGCAGTCTTTTGCCATCGATGCAAGCTGTGAGGAAAGCACCCCAGAGCCCTTTCTGGATCATTTTCAGTGAAGTCAAGTTTGAGTTTCAATGATTTCATCATAGAGATGGTGAAATCGTTGTACAGTAATTCTTACATTTTAGAGAGCTATGCCAGTAGGGGCTAATCATCAATACAAATTAAAGTGTATTTCCCAGAGTCTAAGGTAATTGTTATTGTTGTTAGGTGCTGTTGAGTCAGTTCTGACTCAGTTTCCCTATGCACAACAGAATGAAACACTACCCAGTCCTGTGGCATCCTCATAATTACTCTTATGTTTGAGCCCATTGTTACAGCCACTGTGTCAGCCCATCGTGTTGAGGGTCTTTCCTCTTTTTCACTGAATTTTCTCTTTTCCAAGCACAATGTCCTTTTTCCAGGGACTGGTAAATCCTTGGGTAAATCTCCTGCACAAGACCTCTTTAAAGAGTTGAAAAGCACGAAGGTTATTTGAGGACTGTGTTAGTCTGGGTCGACTACAGAAACAAACTCATAGACCCACTCAAATGTGTATAAGAAAGAGCTTTATATACAAGAGCAATTGAATGTTGAGGAAACATCCCAGTCCAGTCGGGATCAAATCCATAAGTCCAGTATTAGCCCATATGTCTGAGACCGATCTATAAAGGCCTTTTCGGACTCACGAAACACATGTAGTGATGCCAAATGCAGGAAGATCACAGGCCAGTGGGAGGGAAATCTTGTGGATCCAGTGGCATTTTAAGCATCTCAGCACTGGCCAGGGTCTCCACGTGGTTCCTTCAGCTCTGAGGCTCTGACTGCTATCAGCCTGTCTCCATGTGGCTTGTCAACAGAATCTCTTGGGAAGTGAGTAGAGAGAGAGAGTGTCTTTCGCCTCCAAGGAGGAATACAGGAGTTCCCAGAATCCTCAGGAGAAGGCCATGCCCACATAGAGGTCTCATTGACTATCACCTGATTGACAGGCTAGGCTCCACCCCTTCACTCTTTTTTTTGTTTGTTTGTTTTAAATGTTTTATTAGGGGCTCAGACAACTCTTATCACAGTCCATACATATACATACATCAATTGTATAAAGCACATCTGTACATTCTTTGCCCTAATCATTTTCTTTTCTTTCTTTCTTTTCCCTTTTCTTTTTTTACATTTTATTAGGGACTCATACAACTCTTATCACAATCCATACATATACATACATCAATTGTATAAAGCACATCCATACATTCCCCGCCCCAATCATTCTCAAAGCATTTGCTCTCCACTTAAGCCCTTTGCATCAGGTCCTCTTTTTTTTTCCCCTCCTTCCCCGCTCGCCCCTCCCTCATGTGCCCTTTGTAATTTATACATTGTTATTTTGTCATATCTTGCTCTATCCGGAGTCTCCCTTCCACCCCTTCTCTGTCGTCCCTCTCCCAGGGAGGAGGTCACATGTGGATCCCTGTAATCAGTTCCCCCTTTCCAACCCACTCGCCCTCCACTCTCCCAGCATCGCCCCTCACACCCTAAGTCCTGAAGGTATCATCCACCCTGGATTCCCTGTGCCTCCAGCCCCCATATGTACCAGTGTACAACCTCTGCCCTATCCAGCCCTGCAAGGTAGAATTCGGATCATGGTAGTTGAGGGGAGGAAGCATCCAGGATCTGGGGGAAAGCTGTGCTCTTCGTCGGTACTACCTTGCACCCTGACTGACCCATCTCCTCTCCTAAGCCCCTCTATGAGGGGATCTCCAGTGGCCGACACTTGGGCCTTGGGTCTCCACTCTGCACTTCCCCCTTCATTCAATGTGGTATATATATAAACACATGCATATATATATATATACATATATACACACACACACATGTTCTTTTTTGTTGTTGTTGTTGCATGATGCCTTATACCTGGTCCCTTTGGCACCTCGTGATCGCACTGGCTGGTGTGCTTCTTCCATGTGGGCTTTTTTGCTTCTGAGCTAGATGGCCGCTTGTTTATCTTCAAGCCTTTAAGACCCCAGACACTATCTCTTTTGATAGCCAGGCACCATCCGCTTTCTTTGCCACATTTGCTTATGCACCCATTTGTCTTCAGCGATCCTATCATAGAGGTGTGCAGCCAATGATATGATGATTTTTTGTTCTTTGATGCCTGATAACTGATCCCTTTGGGATCACTCGCTCACTCAGGCAGGCGTGTTCTTCCATGTGGGCTTTATTGCTTCTGAGCTAGATGGCTGCTTGTTTATCTTCAAGCCTTTAAGACCCCAGTCACTATCTCTTTTGATAGCCGGGCACCATCAGCTTTCTTCACCACATTTACTTGTTCACCCATTTTGACTCCAGCAGTTGTGTCGGGAGAGTGAGCATCATAGAGTACCAATTTAATAAACGAAAGTGTTCATGCATTGAAGGAGTGCTTGAGTAGAGACCCAAGGTCCTTCCGCCACCTTAATATTAAACCTATAAATGTAGACAATTAGATCTATTTCCCCATCCTCATATATATGTTTGCATGTACCTGTCTTTGTCTAGACCTCCATAAGTGTCCCTTGACTCCCAGCTCCTTCCTCCCTCTCCCTTGACTTTCCTCCTGCCCCACCACCATGCTCCGTCCCCACCTGGGCTACAGCTATACCTGTTCTCTACGCAACCTTACCCTTGATCGTTCCCCATCAGGCCTGCCACTCCCCCCTCACTACCATTTTGGGTCCCATGTTGTTCCCTTGTCCCTGTGTTTATTAGCACCACTTCCTTACCCTCCTCCCCCTCCCCCACCCGGATCTGTCTGTCCCCCCGGAACTGTCTGTCCCATTGTTTTTCCTCCAGATAGTTCATCCAGCCTGTCCTATTCAGACAGACCTGTGGAGACACTAACATGCACGAAAACAAGACAGAGGAAAACAAAGCAACAGTATACAACCAGACAATAAAACAACAAAAACAAACCACTGACAAAGAACAAAACAAAACACTTCACAAAAGAAAGGCTTGTAGTTCATTCAAGGATCGTTTGCTGGCCCTTAGGAGCGTTTTCCAGTCCAGTCTGTTGGGGCGCAACGCCCTGGCCCCAAAGTCCACGTTCAGCATTCCCTGGGGACCTTGCCACTCCATTCTCTTGCTGTTCCACTGCACTCCCCCAGTGATTTGCCTCGGTGTGGTGGGATCAGGTCAGGTGCATTTCCCACACTGTGTCTCCGGTGCTCTCCCCTGTATCGCCCTTAGTCACCGAGGGGCATCATGTCTCATAGTAGGGCCAGCCATGTTGTTCTCTCTGTGGACTGGCTGCTCTACTCAGGAACATAATCATCGTGGCCTCGTGGGCCAGGCTGTGTTCCACTGTCTTCTCCTGCCCCTTCATCTGCTCCCATGTGCTCTGATCAGATATGTCCATCTCCCGGAGCTGCAGAATCAATGTCATCCTTTAAAACAAATTCTTTTTTGGGGAGGGGCAGGATTCCACTTAATTTTTGGTGCTGGGCCCTACTCCACGCCGGGATATTGCATTCACACCTTGCGGCACTGGGTTGAAGTCTGGTCCCACTTTCCCTGTGGAGATATAAACAATGCCCTCCCCTTGGGTAGATTAGTGCCCCATGCCCCCGCTCCCCTTTTCTTCCTTACATTCATCCTTTTATTTTCCTTTCCCCACCTCCTCCACTGTTGTCTACCATGTCCATCCCTGGTTTTGATCTGGTCTCTGCCATACTACACAGTCTTCACCCCAGAAATGTTTGTATACAGTAGCTTTTTCCCCTATGCCACTTTTGCATTAAAAAAAAGTTTTAAAAAAATTTTTTTAATACTTACCTCAGCGGGCTCATGTTGTACTTGTCCTTTTGTGCCTGACTTACCTCGCTTAGCATGATTTCCTCCAGTTCTTCCCATGCCGCTATGTGCCTCATACATTCATCACTGCTTTGTAGTGATGCGTAGTACTCCGTTGTATGTATATACCACAGTTTTTAATCCAATCGTCAGTTGATGGAAATTTGGGTTGCTTCCAACTACTTGCAATTGTGAACTGTGCCGCAATGAACATTGGAGCACAGATGTCTGGTCTTGGTTTGTTCCTTGCCTCTTCTGGGTATATGCCCAGTAGGGGGATTGCTGGGTCATATGGTAACTCTATTTCCATCTGTTTTAGGTATCGCCAGATTGATTTCCAGAGTGGCTGTACATACTTACAGGCCCACCAGCAGTGGATGAGAGTTCCTGTCTCCCCACAGCCCCTCCAACACTTGTTGCTTTCTGATTTTTTGAAGTGGGCTACCTTTGAGGGTGTCAGGTGGTACCTCATTGTTGTTTTAATTTGCATTTCTCTTATGGCTAAAGATTGGGAACATTTTCTCATATGTTTGTTGGCCATTCAGATTTCTGTCCCTGTAAAATTTCTGTTCAAGTTCTTTGTCCACCTTTCAAGTGGGCTATTGGTTTTTTTCTTTTTGGAAGCTATCAGAGTATTGTAGATTTTAGTAATAAGACCTTTGTCTGATGTGTCGTTGCTAAAGATGTTTTCCCAGTCTGTGGAATCTCTTATTACTCTTTTGGTGAATTCTTTAGATGTACACATGTGTTTTATCTTCAGTATATCCCATTTGTCGATTTGTGCCTCCTCTGTGTTTGTGTCCTTCCCTATTTCTGATAGCCTGTGTATTCCCTGCGCCAAAGTTCTCAAGTTGGTCCCAATTCCCTCATTGATGGCCCTAATAGTTTGGGGTTTAACTTCAAGGTCTGTGATCCATCTTGAGTTTATTCTTGTGCATGGAGTGAGATAAGGGTCTTGCCTCATTTTTCTGCATGTGGATATCCATTTTTTCCAGCACCACTTGTTAAAGAGGGCATTGGCTTCCCATTTGATATATTTGGGGCTCTTATCAAAGATCAGCTGTGTGTATGCTGATGCTTTTATTTCTGGGTTTTCAGTTCTCTTCCATTGGTCTGAGTATCTGTCATTGTACCAATACCATGCAGTTTTGAGAACTGTGGCTGCATAGTATGTGCCAAAGTCAGGTAAAGCAAGCCCTCCCACGGTGTCCTTCTTCTTGAGGAGTTCTCTGCTAATTCTGGGTTTCTTCCCTCTCCATATGAAGTTGGTAATCAGTTTTTCCATTTCTTTGAAGAAAGATGATGGTAATTGTATCGGGATGGCATTAAACTTATACAGTGCTTTTGGCAGAACTGACATCTTAACTATATTAAGTCTCCCAATCCAAGAGCATGGAATATTCTTCCATTTGTTGAGGTCGCTCTTGGTTTCCTGTAATAGTGTTCTATAGTTTTCCCTATATAGATCTTTTGTTTTTTTTAGTCAGGTGTATCCCTAGATATTTCAATTTGTGTTTGGCTATTGTGAAGGGTACCACCTTTTTTATCTCTTCTTCTGTGGTCTTATCTGATGTGTATAACAGTCCAATGGACTTCTGTTTGTTGATCTTGTATCCTGCCACTCTGCCAAACTCCTCTATTGCTTCCAGTACTCCCCTTGTGGAACTTTTGGGATTTTCCATATATAGAATCATATCATCTGCAAATAAGGATAGTTTCACCTCTTCCTTCCCCAGACGTATACCTTTGATGTCATTTCTTTGCCTTATGCTGTTAGCTAAAGCCTCCAGCACGATATTAAATAGGAGTGGGGACAAGGGCCATCCTTATCTGGTCCCCTTTTTCAGTGGGATTGTGTTAGTCATTTCTCCATTGACTACCACTTTGGCTGTTGGTTTTTCATATATAGCTTGTATTGTCTTGAGGAACTTTCCTTCCATTCCTATCTTCGCTAGTGTCTTAAACAGGAATTGGTGTTGGATGTTGTCGAATGCTTTATCTGCGTCTATTGATATAATCATGTGATTCTTATACTTTTTCATGTCAATGTGACGAATAATACTAATGGTCTTTCGTATGTTGAACCATCCCTGCATCCCTGGTATGAATCCCACTTGGTCATGGTGAATTATTTGTTTTATATACTTTTGTATTCTGTTGGCTAGTATTTTGTTAAGGATTTTTGCATCAATGTTCATTAGGGATATTGGTCTGTAGTTCTCGATTCTTGTGGGATCCTTGCCCGGTTTGGGTATCAGAGTTATACTAGCTTCATAGAAGGAGTTTGGGAGTTTGCTATCTTTTTCTATGTTCTGGAAAAGTTTGTGTAGGATTGGTATTAGTTCTTCCCTGAATGCTTGGTAGAATTCTCCAGTGTAGCCATCTGGTCCAGCGGATTTTTTTGTTGGTAATCCCTTGATAACCTTTTCTATTTCTTCTATTGCTATGGGTCTGTTGAGATTCTTGATGTCTGCCGAGGATAGTCTAGGGAGGGATTGTTTTTCCAGGAATTTGTCCATGTCTTCCAAATTGTTGAATTCATTGGAATACAATCCTTCATAGTACCGTGTAACTATCCTTTTGATTTCATTAGGGTCTGTTGTAATGACCCCTCTTTCATCCCTTATTCTTGCTATTGAGATTTGTTCCCTCCTTTCTTTGGTCAGGTTTGCCAATGGTCTATCGATCCTGTTTATCCTTTCAAAGAACCAACTTTTAGCGATATTAATTTTTTTCCATAGTTTTTTTTATTTTCCCTCTCCTGAATCTCAGCCCTGATTTTTATAATTTCTTTTCTTTTGCTATTAGTAGGGTTGTCCTGCTGACTCTGCTCTAGTTTTTGTAAATTTTGTGTCAGCGTATCCATCATGATTCTCTCTTCCTTTCTTAGGTGTGCTTGTATTGCTATGAACCTTCCTCTGATGTCTGCCTTTGCTGTGTCCCATAAGTTTTGGTACGTCGTGTGCTCATTTTCGTTGGTTTCTAGAAATTTCCTGATTTCATCTCTGATCTGCACCAGTATGCACTCCTTTTGCAGTAGAGAGTTATTCATTCTCCAATTATTTGCTTTTATTTTCTTTGTCTTCTTTTTGTTGATTTCCAGTCTTATGGCTCAGTGGTCAAAGAGAGAGGTCTGTATTATTTCAATGTGCTTAAATTTATGTAGAATTGCCTTATGCCCCAGCATGTGGTCTATCTTCGAATATGTGCCATGGGGACTTGAAAAGAATGTGAAATATTTTTTATTTGGATGAAAAGCTCTGTAAATATCTATTAGGTCAAATTGTCTAATTGTGGAGATTAGCTCCCTAGTCTCCTTGTTGAGTTTCTTTCCCTGTGATCTATCTTTCTCAGTGAGTGGTGTGTTGAAGTCGCCCACTATAATTGTCGAGTCTGTGATTTCTTTCTTAATCTTTTGGAGTGTTTGGTTGACGTATTGGGCTGGTCTCTCATTCGGGGAATATATGTTTACAATGCTTAGTGGTTCATTGTCTATGATTCCCTTGAGCATTATATAGTGTCCCTCCTTATCTCTTTTTATGGTTTGCACTTTGAGGTCAATTTTATCCGAGATAAGGTTTGCAACCCCTGCTTTTTTTGTATTGCTATCTGCTTGGTAGTTCCTTCTCCAGCCTTTGATTCTCAGTCTATTTTTGTCTGTAGCCTTGAGATGTGTCTCCTGTAGGCAGCAAATTGATGGGTTGTGTTTTCTAAGCCATTCTGCTAGTCTCAGTCTTTTAATGCCTGAGTTCAGGCCATTGATATTCAGGGTTATTATCTCAATGTGCGGACTCTGTGATGCCATTTTATACCTTTTGTGTTGGGAGTTTTCCTACTTTCTTTTATCATTAGTATGTGTTTTGTGTGTGTTTCATTCTTGACTTCTTTCCATCCTTAAGCCATTGCTATCTTGGGGCCTGTTTTCTCTTTGTTGTGGTCTGGGTGAAGTTGTTCTATGTGTTGGTCTCTTATTTGTGCTTGGTGAGTATTGTTCTTCTGCCCATACTGAGTCGGCGAGGATCTTTTGTAAGGCTGGGTTTGTTGTAACGTATTTTTTGAGTTTTTCCTTGTCTGGGAAGGCTTTTACTTCTCCATTAATCTTGATCGATAATTTGGCTGGGTAGAGTATTCTTGGATTTGCGTTGTTTTCCTTCAACTTTTGGAATATGTTACTCCACTCTCTCCTTTTTTTCATAGTTTCCGCTGATAGGTCTGAACATATCCTTATGTGGTGACCTTTATATGTGATTGCTTTTTTTGCCCTAGCTGCTCTCATGATTTTCTCCTTTTCCTCAAAGTTGGATAGTTTAACTATTATGTGCCTTGGTGATTTCTTCTTGGGGTCCCGTCGTGCTGGTGTTCTTTCAGCCTCCTGGATGGTTGCTTGGTTTTCATTCATTAGGCTGGGGAAGTTTTCCTCCAAGAATTCTCTCGCTACTGTTGCAGATGACTTCTTTGTTGTGTCTTTCTCCGGTAGGCCAATAATTCTAATGTTGTTCCTCTTCATAGCATCAGACATAGCTCTTAGGTTTTCTTCGGCTTCTCTGATGCTCTTATTAGATTTTTGTTCACGTTTATTAAAGTCTGCTTGGTTGTCCTCCAAGACACTGATGTGGTTCTCTGATTCCTCCAGTCGATTCTCAAGGAACATGATTTTGCTATTGTTTTTCGTTATTTCCTCCCTAAGCTCCTGTATTTCCCTTTGGTGTATGGCTTTTATCTCCTCTATCGTTTCTTCCTTTTTCTGTATTGTTTCCTTCATATCCTGCATGACTCCAAGCAGCATTCTGAGAGTTTCTTTGTATGGCTTCTCAATGTCTGCTTCTTCTATGTATGTTGCTATGTTCAGCACATCTTCTGCTTTTGTCTTTTGTTTCTCCTGTTTTTTTCGTTGAGGTCGTTGGGGCTGATGGCTGTTTGCGTTGAATTGTTTTTGAGGGACCAGGTGCCATTTTCTAGTCTCTCTCTGGAAGACTTATAGGAATGCTTCTTCGAACTGCCTACAGCTGATTTTGCTAGGTTATTAACCTACCACTTTATCTTCCTGTGGCTTCCCTATCAGGGGAGTGCCCCAGATGGCAGGTCGGCTGCCTGCCCCAGTGTTGCAGGGGCTGGGCTGAAGTTCCTGCTATTGGTTTGAATATTGATAAGTGTTGGCTGAGCTGCCTTATGTCCCCAGGTACACAGGCAGGAACTCCCTGGTGAGGAGTCAGAGGAGTATCCCCTGGAGAGCAAGCAGGCCTTTCCCTAGCCTTGGGCTCTCTATGCAGGGTGGAGCTCACCTAGCTGGGTGTGGCCCAGGCACAAATGCCCTAGGGCAATGGGAGTGTCCCGTAAGTCTGCAATGGAGTGTGAGAGAGCAGTTCAGGAACAAGAGGGGGAGCAAAATTAAACAGTGAGACAGGACTGTGCCGGGGTACAGGGAAGCGAGGGAAGGAAAAGCAACTATGCAGCTGAGTACCACTCCCTGCCTGTGGACCTGCAAGGGCCCACTCCCTGCCCCAAGTCCCAGCAGCAATCCGCAGCTGAGCCCCAAGAAGAGTCACAAGAAAGCTGCTGAGCAGCCCCCAGAGAAGTGGGGGTACAGAGAGCAGAGATGTTAACCGGCACCGCAGTGTAGCTGAAGCTTGATCCCTGCCTATGGAGCTGTGGGGGTATGGGTTCAGTCCCTGCTCAGCCGACGCGGCGTGGCAAGCTGTGGCTGTGCCCCGAAAAAGCCCCTGCGCAGCCCTCCAAGGTTGCGTGGGAATATAGAGCAGAGACGCAAACCGAAGCAACAATGCAGCTGAACACCAATCCCTGCCGGTGGAGCCTCAAGGGCCCTGTCCCTGCCCTGAGGCAGGCAGGGGAAAACTGTGGCTGCGGCCGAGACCAAGCCCTGCTACAGGCTCCAAATGGTCCCGGCTTGGGCAGACACAGCGGCTAGGCTAGGGTTGAGCCCCAGCCGGCTTCCACTGAGGTAAGCCAAAAGCCCCCAGCCCCTCAAAACCCCGTGGATCTGAGCCTACTTATCTTTATGATGCGCCTCCTGCGATCCAGTGGCATTGAATTTCCCTCTGAGCAACTCTCCTGGGCTGGATTCTGCGGAGTGCCTCTGGTATGTCCACCCCTTCACTCTTAATCCTCAAATTGACACCAGTTTATGTAACCACCATAAGGACTAAGGTGTACCTGATCTAAACCATGATCTTTTCAAACACCCCTTATGCACGTGAAAATTGGATATTGAGTAAGGAAGACTGAAGAAGGATTGATCCATTTGAATTATGAGGAACATTGAAAGTACCATGGACTACCAAAGGAACAAACAAATCTGTCATGGAAGAAGTATAGCTAGAATGCTTCTTAGAACATAGGATAGTGAAACTTTGTCTTATATACTTTGGACATGTTATCAGAAGAGACCAGTCTCTGGAAAGATACTAACATTGTTTTTTTTAAAAAAGAATATATATATACATATATATAATGAGCCATTTGCTTTAGAATATAAATACACTTTGTAAAAAGTACACACACAAAACCAGTTGTTATGAAGTCAGCTCTGATTTATTGTGACTCCATATATGTCAGAGTACACCTGTGCTCCATAGGGGTGTCAATAGATGATTTTTCAAAAGGAGGCCTTTCTTCTGAGGTGCCTCTGGTTGGACTCAAACCTACAACTTCTCCATTAGTAACTGAGTGCATTAACTGTTTGCACCACCCAAGGACTCCAGAACATGAGTCCTGCTCACTGCTATGACATCACTGGTAACTCAGAGTGAGCCCCTGTAGGTTTCCAAAGCTGTCACTGTTTATGGGAAGAGAAAGCCCTGTCTTTCTCCCAAGAACATGAATAGCAAATGCTTATTCAGCAAATGCTTATTGGCACTTCCCCTTTCCTCTTGAGCAACATAACATCGACAAGTGTTAAATATGTATACTTATTGCTAAATTTGTATGATAATAGAAATGAGCAACCACTTAAAAACAAAACAAATAAAACCCTTTTTGAAATATTTACTAGGTGCCAACTAGGCTTAGTCATGTTTTCATTGCCGCAAAGAACCCATATGGAAGCTGATGTTATTCCATTGGCTCAATAAATGTGGATTAAACCAATTTGCTCTACTTGGAGGTGATGAAACTGAGGTTCAGAAAGTTGAACTAGCTTGTCAGAAGTGGAACAGATAGTGAGGGGCAAGTCTTCATGGTCCAAATGAACTGGCTAGAGTAGTGTCTGGTGGTGTAACGGTTACATGTTAGGCTGCGATCTGCATGGTCCGAAGTTTGAACACATCACCAGCAGCTCCTCAGGAGAAAGACTAGGCTTTGCACTCTTGTCAACAGTTACCTTCTCGGAAACCCACAGGCGGTCACTGTGAGTCAGCATTGACTTCATGGCAGTGAGTTTGGTTTTGGTTTTAGAGACTGGGTGCCGTTGGCCTGGGGCTGTGAAATATGACTCTGAAACTGCTGTCATCAGAGCCACCAAGCATGACCTGGGTTACCTTAAGATGTCCTCTTGGACTAGTCCAATCCTGTTCTATCCCTCCCCCAAATATGCCAATAAAATCCAGCTTAAACCTTACATAAATCAATACAGAAATCCTGCAGGTGTGTGCTGTCTGCTGAGTCACCTATGGAACACGCCTGGGCTTTTCCTTCCTTGTGTTTGCTCTTCACTGCCTGACATGTTTTTTCTCCAACCTTTCCATTTCCACGAGCACCGTCGGAAAACCGCCCAGCGATGAACTGTGTGATAAACCGCCAAGTCAATCTCCTTTGAAGGACGCCCTGTTCTCTGCTCCCTACGGCAGTCCCTTGGCTGTACTCCGCCAGTCCCCGTCTTCATGTCAGTGTTGCTTAGTGAGTTTATTTAAAAGAAGACGAACCTGAGACTTAGGGAGGTGTGCGCCTTTGGGGATTCGTACAGTGAAGACCCCAGGTCAGCCCCCTCTTAGCCGGGACCTCCAGTGTAGGCCGTAGCCGTTCTGGTGTGACAGGCTCCTCTTCTGACAAAGCGAGCACATAGCAAGATGTCTGGAGGAAGTGTTTGAGAGAAAGGAACGCAGCCTGCACCATGACGACCTCTGAATTGAGGACCACTTCCATGGCTCCGCCTGCACAGGTGGCTTTGTGTACGGTGGGAGTGCACACCAGTCAAGGTGTTGGAAATGAAACTGCAGTACAGTGGTGCTTTTTTGATGATGAAAGCAGACACCCTCTGTGGTCTGCGAACTGCTTTCCTGGAAGGGCCGGAACAGAGCTGAGATTCCAATCTGTCTGGAATTGTAGCAAGTGACTCACCGATAGCGTCCGTTACAGAAAGGCAGCTCATTTACGGATTCCTAGGGATGGCTCCTCCCAATGGATTTCCCTCCATTCCATCTCCATAGGTTGGCCTGTAAGCCCTGCATTCTAGTACAGTGTTTCCAGACTACCACCCCCCCACGCGCCCCCCTCCCCCACGCCGCCTGGCTTGCTGGTACTGTTTCCTGGTTGTGAACTAGATTCTAGGAGAGAAGGGGGTGAGGTGGTGGGGAGAGGTCTTGATTTAGAGCGAGACCGAAGAATCTTGGCTAGATCAAGCCTTAAAAAAGGAAACACCATAATTGCTGGCAACAATGCGAAAGAAAAGAAGGAGGGGGTTTATTTGTTGATTTTGGAATCATTTCACTTAAAAAAAAAGAGGAGATAATAAATAAACTTCGGTGCCTTGGGAGCAACAGAGTGATTGTTAATTAGGCAGCACACCCTAGAGGTGGCTCGAGAACTTGGGAAGTGCCCTAGAGGCTTGGGTATGAACAGCAGAGAATTCGTTGAGAACTTTGGAGAAAATACTCACTTTACTTTTTCAGTGAGGATTCTCAGAATGAGGAAAACCTCTGTTCTGAACAAGATGCCGTGGATAAACGAACCCCATTTCCTTGATTTGTTCATGGGAATAGCATTGACCTGCCCCAGTTGTCCTGCGGGTCCAGTGAACCTATGTGAAAATCCTTTTATAAATGAGAGAGTATGCCACACATTCCCCCCCCCCCAACACGCCCCCCCCCCCCCCCACGCCTCCGCCCTACTATGTTGTAGGCGTTCAGTTCTCTTGCTGGAAATGGTGTTGATATGAGGAGTGCGGTGGAGAATGGTGACTGGTGCAGGGTCCTACGGGGACACATCCCAGGGGGCTGGCAGGGAGGCAGCTCTGGCTGGACCCATGGTCTGTGGGGGCCCCACTTCCCAAGAGTGCCGCACTGAGTGCAGTTCCGGAGTCCACGCAGTGGAATGCTGTCTCAATGGGCCCCAAAAGAGGTCTAAAAGTTACCCCTTCGCTTCCCCAGTTTTGTCATTCTGTCATGTGGCCAATGTGAGCTTGGGGCTGGTGGATGTTCTCCAGGTGGATCAAAGAGGGCAAATCTGCCGTCGGCTGTCACTGCGCCGGGCGCTCTGGCTCCCGGGCACAGCGCTCTGTTCTGCACCGTCATTCGGTCCTTCTGGTTAGCCATCTTGTATTGTTATGTATAGGTTCTAGGTGGTGACAACAACAACAAAACAATTCCTGAGAACTGGGATGGTTCTCCCCCTTCTGATACTTTGAGTAAACCATTTGGTCTACACTTAACTGTTCCCTACAGCCGGGTCACCGGGTGTAGTTCAAGTTGCTGCTACCTAGTTTGGGAGTTTGTGACTTCCAGTTGCTCCCCCTGCGGAAAAGCGCTAGGTACTCCCCCAGTGCAAAGGACACACACGCGCGCGTGCGCACACACGCACACCTTCCACTTCTTATTAACCCTTGCCACTCCAGATCCCTCCCAGCCCGCGGTCACTTCTGCTCAGACAGCTGGAGAGGACGAGGTCTGTCCCACGCAGCTGGGACCCGAGCCATCCCAGGTGGTGCTCGCAGGTGTAACGTTGAAGGTATACCTTTGTTGATGGAGGACCTGCAACCTCAGTCATTGAGAATAACTTTGCAGGGAGTTTGAGAGCCCAGCCACTGTGCTCACACAGGGGCGATCAGAGCAGGCCGTGACCCCCACTGCTGTGTCCAGTCAGCCGTGGGCAGTGGAGTGGGAAGCCATACCTACTCTGGTGATGTCCACTTGTGGGTGCGGCAGAACTGGGGGAACTCTGCAGAGCCGATTCCCCATTACCCCACTCAGATTACAGGGCTGGGGAGGGCAGCTCTCATTCGGTTAGGGACCCCGGAGCTCGAGTGTGCATGAGAGTACAATTGTGCTGCACAGAGGTTTCGGTACTTGATTTGAGAAGTTGATACTTGGTCTTTTCCTAAGGCACCTCTGGATGGACTTGAACTGACTGCCTTTTACTTAGCACTTCAATCCAGTAACCCTTTGTCTTCCAGGTTCTCCACAGGTAACCAGGGGTTGCCAATTTAGATGTCTATCGGAGTCTAGGAGTCCCTTAAATGAGTAATGCTGCCGCATGTGAACCCAGTACCTTCACCTTTCAATAGAACACCGGTCCTACAGGACTGGTCAGACAACTGAGGTCAGAGGTACATGGAGGGTAGGACAGATATGACTTGTGACCTGGGCACTACTTGAGTGGAGATGGCAACAAGCAGTTTCTATTTGCCAAAGCAGTTTCCATCGTCAGCTCTAAGAGATCATTCAGCAATTTAAAACTTAGTGCCCTGGGCACTCGTTTCTATAGACCGAGCTCTGGCTGGATGTCACTTCCAGACCTTGACAACGGGCACCCCTGGGTTCAGTCCTTCGTGGCGATGGCTGGAGCTGCTTTTCTCAAGCCGGGTGGGTGATATTAGCTGGTGTTGGTGATTTCACAGGCCTGACATGGCCCAAGGGCTGGGCGTTACCCTAGAGAGAGGAAATATCTCTAATGTTTTGTATCCCTCCTACAACATTTGGCAGGTATTTAATCAATGTTTATTAATTCGATAAGTTTCTGGCTGACTCCCAGTTGTTTGCTCGGACTGCTGCCTGAAGTGCCCAGGGCTCTCCTGTCTTCCCATGACATGAAATTTGATACTTCAGAAGTATGACGATTGTTTCTAAGTTTACCCTTTAAAAATATTTCTTTTGTAAGGCTATAATTTACATCCCTTAACTGGCTGGTTAATGGACATGATTGCAAAACTTGTTTCAGAAGAATGCACAAAAAGGGCAGAGTCATCTCTAGACACGATCTGCCTACATCAATGTGAATGTTTTTCTCGGTCATTCTTGTAATCGAAGGTGGACGGGGCGGGAGGCAGAGAGAAGCAGAAAACCCTGGGTGATTTGGGGGTGAGTGTCTTTTTGCAGCTTAAATGTCTATTTTCAATTGATTTCTTTTTGAACACCAGAGGGCGGTACAGCCATATTGAATAGCTTCAGGACTGAACTCTTGGGAGCCTAGGACTGATTTTTCTTTCGTATTGTCATTTGTTAGCAGCAAGCAAGTCCACGGCCAAATCATGGTGACTTTCATATACAACAGAAGTCTGGGCCTCGATATGCCTGTTCCTGTCCTAACCTCATGATCCATTGTGGATAGCTTGTTCTGATCCATGGGGTGTTTATTGGTGAATTTTCAGAAAAAGACTGCCAGGCCTTTAACAAATACATGGTACAGGGGACTATCAAGTGTGATATAGGCGCTATTACTAATCACAAGAGAGAATCCTTTGTATTTCTGTCTTCAAATACCTAGACTAAGTGAGGCTTCATTTGTAAGAAGAATTATGTAGGAAAAAAAATTAGGCCACTCAAGTGCCAAATAAAATAGGGTTTTAAGCTAGATGGGCACGTAATAAGCTGCCAAGCCACAATCAGATATTGAAAGCCCTGTTAAAAAGGACTTTTGCCCCGAGAAGTGAGTATCTTCTCTTCTGGACCAGCTTTTTTAGCTGGGATAAGAGAGCTCTTGGTTTAATGTGAACAGGGAACGATTATTGATAAATTCACATATCAATGTTCTATTTGCAGACATATTGTCGAATAAATACATCTGTTGGACCCAGAGCCTCCTTGGTTTATTAGCACATTTGCTTACTGTTGGTAAGTGGCAAAGTGTTTGAATTTCACACCTGTGAATTACAAAGTATGTTTCCTAGCAGGGGATTAGGTTCAGTCAATATTATTTCAGCAAAACAGTTCTCTGCTCCACACCTTTGTCTAACTGACCACATGGTGTCCTTAGCACTAGAGCTGCAAGACAAGTGTGGTCTCATTAAGGAACATACTTATGGCAGTTCCTTGTTCCGATCTGTTACTTCAATTTCTTCTGGAGCCAGAACACACATACCACCCGGCTCAGCCACAAGTTGATAAGCAAGAAGGTAGAGCAGATCATGGTTCCCTGGCATTGAACTGTATAAGTGCCTGAGCTTGGGCTATGGAATCAGCTAACCTGGCTTCAAGACTAGGTCCAACCAGACTTCAACCCAGTGCCGCAAGGTGTGAATGCAATATCCCGGCGTGGAGGAGGGAACCAGTGGAGAGGTCTGGGAGGCTGGCCCCAGCACCAAATATTAAGTGGATTCCTGCCCCTCCCCCGAGAAGAATTTGTTTCAAAGGACGACATTGATTCTGCAGCTCCGGGAGATCAGAGCACACGGGAGCAGATGAAGGGGCAGGAGGAGAGAGTGGAGCACAGCCTGGCCCACCAGGCCGTGAGGATGATGTTCCAGAGTAGCGCAGCCAGTCCGCAGAGAGAACAACATGGCTACCCCCACTATGAGAAATGATGCCCCTCAGTGACTAAGGGCGATACAGGGGACAGCACCGGAGACACAGTGTGGGAATTGCACCTGACCTGATCCCACCACACCGAGGCAAAGCACTGGGGGAGTGCAGCGGAACAGCAAGGGAATGGAGTGGCAAGGTCCCCAGGGAATGCTGAAAGTGGACTTTGGGGCCAGGGCATGGTGCCCCAACAGACTGGACTGGAAAACACTCCTAAGGGCCAACAAACGATCCTTGAACTAACTACAAGCTTTTCTTTCGTGAAGTGTTTTGTTTTGTTCTTTGTCAAGACTAGGTCCACTGCTTATTGGTTGGTGACCTTGGACACTTCATTTGACCTCTTTGATCTTAAATTCTTTGTCTATAAAATGGGGATATAAAAGTATCCGCCTTATGGTTTCGTAGGGCTCAAATGAAATACTCTAGTTAAAGGGTAAGTTACCTTCATCATCATCATCGCCTCAGAACACCCCACAATGCCTGGTATAGTGCTTTCTACACAGTTGGAATCCAATTCTTATATGTTATATCATCTAGTCAATCTATGCATGAATTATAGATTTAGAGGGAAATATATTAGAATTGCTTATTCAAATTCTTAAAGCGCTTACAATATGCCCTTTCTGATTTGGGGTTGGGAGGGTGGAAGGTTAGGCACAAAACTCCTAGCAGTTGCCTAAACCACAATGTAATAGTTAGGTGTGGTGTCAAGTTGGCTGCACCTGTAAGAAGATATGGGTGGGGCTCAGTCCTTCACTCAGCACAACTTGATGATGATTCCTTGGGGTGTGACTTATTTGATATCTGTAAAAAGGGATGCTTCTGAGAATGCGCTCTCCCCTTCTTCCTGCTGGCCTTGACACTGTGTTTTGGTTGCTTGGGGCTTGGGCTGGCAGCCCACCATATGGCCTGCCAACCCTGGGAACAATTGGTAGCCTTCCATGTTGACTGCTGATATTGGATCCACTTGACTCTGAGTCAAATGGTCTATGGTATTCCCACCTCCTGCTTTGTCCTCCCTTTTTTCCTTTATCTTTCAACTTCTCGTTTCCCCAGAACTGGCTGCTATGTGGGTTGTCAAGAGCCTTCATCTAATCCACCTAAGGGCCCTCATCGAATCCACAAACTTGAGCTGACAAGGCTTGCCACTCTGCAGCTGCATGGACTGCTTTCTTCATCTACCTTTCTTCCTCGATACACAGTCCTGTATTATACATGTATGAGTGTCCCTGCTTTTGTGTGGCTAGAAAACTTAGCCTAACACACCCAACTTTAGAAAATAACTGCGGGACCTCACAATATCAGAGAGACTAGTGTAATTCTTGGCATGTAGTTAAGGGCCTGAGATGTTACTTGTTTTATGGAAGAAAAACATGCTGGAAGAAAAGTGACTTACATGTTGTTAAGAAAGAAGCAGGAATATTGTTTTTGAATACTCTTTCTTCAGCTGAATGATGCGAAACCAACTTTTATTTTGGGGTTAATCACACAGATACCATTTAGGAACCCCCAGGCAATGGAAAAATGTCCCAGAGTGTTACCTGTTTGGCAGGTGTTTTCTGTGTTAATTCACTGCAGAGCTCTCTAGGTATTGCATCTGCCAAATAAACGTAGGCGGGTTCACAGTGACCCTTTAGAACTATCATGAGTGTTAAGGAGAGGCTGTGTCCTGCTTCCATGGGAGGTTTTGTTTTTGGCTAATTCAGGAAGCAGGGTTTTTCAACATTTTCCAAATGATTCTTGAGGGTTCCTGTCTCCTCTGCCTCTGCTTCTTGGCCTTTCACATCTTGACAGATTTGTGACATTCTTTCCATCCCCTTGGTAACCTCTCTTCAAAAGGAAAAATTTCCTTGGACAATTATGAAACATGATAGGAATTAATCAATTTGCTCTTTGAAACATATGCCAACTTGATTTTTTTATTATAAAGTTTTGAGTGCTCTTACATCTGCTGCCATCATCAATTTCAAAGCATTTTCATTCTACTTGAGCCCTTGATATCAGCTCCTCCCCCCCGCCTGCCCTCACTCATGAACCCTTGATAAGTTATAGATTATTATTTTTATATCTTAAATTGCCCTCTGTTGCCCTTTACCCACTTTTCTGTTGTTTGTCCCCCTAGGAGGTGGTTATATGTTGATCCTTGTGATTGATTCCCCCTTTCTGCCCCCACCTTCCCCTTATTCTACTGGTATCTCTATTCTCACTAATGCCCTGAGGGGTTTATTGCTCCTGGATTCCCTGTGTTGTAGGCTCTTATCTGTAGCAGTGTGCATGTTCTGGTCTAACCTGATTTGCCAGGCAGGATTGAGGTCATGATAGTGGGGGGAAGGAAACATTAAGGAACTAGAGGAAAGTTATGTGTTTCATCAGTGCTATACTGCACCCTGACTGGCTCATCTCTTCCTTTGGCCCTTCTGTGAGGGGGGATGTCCATTTGTCTACAGATAGGCATTGGGTCTCCACTCCATGCCCTCCCACCCTCATTCACACTGGATATGATTTTCTTCTGGGTCTTAGATGCCTGATACCTGATCCCATCAACATCTCATGATCACACAGGCTGGTGTGCTTCTTCCATGTGGGCGTTGTTGTTTTTCAGCTTGATGGCCGCTTGTTTATCTTCAAGCCTTTAAGACCCCAGATGCTAAATTGCCAGAATTTTTCTGGTATTATTGAGTATTCTGGTATCACTGAATAGCTGATATTCAGCATACTGTATACAATACAGTATATACTAGCAGCTGAAATAGACTGGTACTGACCATTTTGAATCAGACAACAATAGAGGCTATTGTTCCTAGAAGAACACATTGAAGAAGAATGGCCCAAAATTCATTGTCAAAGAGGTCCATTACAAGCTCTAGCCTGGAGTACATTGATGTATGTGCTTGGATGCCATCCATACATGTAGCAGGAAGACCAGTTCATATGATTTTCAAAGACAATGTAAAGTATTATAATGAACTGTGCAAAGACCTGATGCTAGAAAGCCAAAAACAAAGAGCACACTCAGCATCTCGTAAGCTAAAAAAACTGAATAAAAATTCAAACTTAAGTTGCCGTATTGAAGGATTCTATGGGCAAAATATTGAATGATGTAGGAAGTATCAAAAGTTGGATAGGAGTAAATACAGTCGCTATCAAAAAGGATTGACTGATACTCAGTCATTTCAACAGGGAGTGGATAATCCAGAACTGATGGCATTGAAGGAAGGAGTCTAAGCTTCCCCTCAGACATTATGAAAAATCAAGGCTCCCTCCAGGAGCCGACAGAATACCTGCTGAAATGTTTCAACAAACTGATGCAGTCCTGGCAGTCTGAACGAGTCCATGCTAAAACATTTGGAAGGCAGCTACCTGCCCAACCAGTGGGAAGAACTTTATCTACCTTGGTGCCCGTTCCAAAGAAAGTGACTAGTAGAATGTGGAAATTATCAAACAATCCCACTAATGGCACGTGTAAATAAATTTTGCTGAATACAATTGATAAGTGTTGCAGCAGTGCATTGTGTTGGGAGCTGCCAGAAATTCAAGCTGGATTCTGACTACATCTTTGAATTGAGGTCCCTGCTGGTGCTATGGGTTAGGCATTTGGGCTGCTAAGCAAAGGGCCTGTGGTTTCCTTAGGAGAAAGGTGAGCCTGTCTGCTCCCAAAGATCCGCCTTCTCAGAAACCTTCGAAAAGGCTGCTGGGAGTCAGAGTCAACTCAATGGCAGTAGGTTTGGGATATTTCTTGATGATTTTTCAATATATATATATATGTATTTTTTATTGAATATACATACATATGGAAGAGTGGGCCAGGTCACTTTCCCCTAGTGTATGTTTGTTTCTACCTTCACCCCCTTCATCTAGTTCTTTCTGTCTTTCAACACAATTATCCTTGCTCAGGGAAGCTTTCTCTGACTCCCTTCTGTGAACTGATTGATATGATTTTGCACCATACGGCCCATGTATTTTTATTTTTGATTGAGTGGTTAATTGATTAATAATTAAACTTTCTTAGTAGCCTATAACTCTATGGCCCACAACCTCAAGCTCTGTGTCTGTTTACATTCACCAGTGTATTTCTAGTAGGTTTTGGATTGGGCTGCTAATAGAACAGCGAGCAGTTTGGAAATAGTCAGCCACTCTGGGTTAGAGAGATGAGGCTTTTTGCTTCTCTAAAGATGTATAGTCTTGGACACTCACAGGGGCAGCTCTACCAGGGTTGCTATGAATCAGAGTTGACTTGATGTCAGTGAGTTAGGTTTTTCTCTTTCTAGTCCAAAGTGCAGTGCCTGGATCCAGGAGATGAGTAATAAATTGGTGAATGAATGCCTAAAATAGAAACTGTGTTTTTCCATTGGAACACAGATACATCTCCATTTCACCCAAGACTTTTGTAATACTTAAAACATTTTGAAGCTGATAGTTAATCAATACTTACAAAAATAATAAGGCTATTATTTTAAGGAAAGTTACTATGGAATGATAATGGATGTTACTAACATATTTATTGAACGGACTTTGAAACATAAACGGCATTTCTCCAAAACCAACCACCATCTTACTATTTTCATTTCATTTCATCAAAGGAAAGTGTCCTTAATTGGATACCCTTGTGGCTAAGAAACTACTGCCCCCTAGAGGCGAGGACGCTCTGAAAAGTTCACAGAGACCTCTGCGTGGGCCCTGCTACTATTGTGTTACTAAGTAACTAAGACCATCAATTAAATGTTGCCTTCAGATTGTGGGCCAGACACCATTGTACCAAATTCAGAAATAACACCTGTCTTGTGATTTCATAGCACTGCTCAGATCTTATTCTAAACCATAGGATATTTTTTCACACATGACCTTTCATTCTGTATGAAAATGTAAGCATTGTTTTGGCAAGAGATACCTTATTTCTTACAGCTACTTTGGGAACTCACTCACTGATATCGAGTCAATACTGACTCATAGCGACCCCTGTGGGTTTCTAGGGCTGCAACCGCTTACAGTAGCAGAAAGCCCAGTCTTTCTCCTGCGGAGCTGCTGGTGGTTTTGAACTGCTGACCTAAGAATCACAGCCCAACGCATGTAACCACAACACCACCCAGGGCTCCCGTACTTGGGGCAAAATGTGCACTTGGACAAATAATTTTGATCAGTGCAGTCTGCAAGTAAAACTCTTTCCCTGTGGAAATGTCCTACTGTCTTTTCAATAATTTTAAATGGATTAGTATTAGCCTTAGACATAAAAGAAAATATACATAGATATTTTTGTAAGTAACTAGCATATTTTTTCTTAATTGAAAGCCCCGATGGAAACCTTCCAACGAATTCTATGGTGGTGCTCGATTGAACCCACCACCAGGTAGTTGACTAATGATCCAAAGTGGACGAGGTGATGGATTTTGGTATCCCTGGATGCCTGGTAATGGCAGCCTTTATGGTCATGCATGTTTTATTCACACCTTGTTATGTTTTCCAGAGGGACAACCAATTGGCTGCTAGAGTAACAAATGAAAAGTAACTTGACTCTATTGACCTGCTTACCTCTGCATGGGAAGGATGGAAAGGAACAGCCGTTTGCTTTGAAACAGTGGAACAGGTATGGAGACGCCCGTTTGTTGTTAACTTCCTCTGTTTCTTTGCGCGTCTATTTCCAGAACAGTTGAAAACACCTCGAACTCGGAGTTTCTGTTGGAGGACACAGAATTGGAGTTATAGGAACAGGTACTGTGAGCTATTAGTAACCTTACTGAGTTGCCCTCTCTTCGGGTTGCTGTTCAAAAGTGTAGTTAAAATGATATTATTTTCAAAAGCAAAGAAGTCAGCATGCTAGGGAGAATTCCTATTCTAAAAGATAGGATTAGCATTTGGATAGGTGGTTGGCATTAAGTTCCAACTGTACTTGATTTCACTGTGGGGGTTTGCTGCACTAAATCGATTTTTATGGGGGAATCATTAAAGTCAAGGTAACGAGTATTTGTTTCCTCAGCGACACCCCTTAAAAGTGCTTTTGCAAAATAAAATGTCCACACCCCCCCCCAAAAAAAAAGTGCTTTTGCTTTGTTGAAGCATCTCACCACCACCACCTCTCTATTTTTTTTAGGCATTGTTTGATTATTTTTGCACTTGTCAGGTACATTCATTTTGTTGTAAAAAATTTAGGACAGTGTGTTTAAGACTCCTACATTTAGAACCTTTAATTTTGTCGGTTGCTTTTCATCAGATGCACATTGCTCCCGGGTGCTGAACCTTCTTGCAATGATCTCTGCTGTTACAGGAGAGATAGAAAGTACGTGGTTTGTAGTCACTGGGTAATGGTCAACGTTTTAAGGAATCTAGGTATTTATAGCATTTTAATTCAGCTGGAAATAAAGTTTAAGTTCAGGAGATTAAGGATCCAGGCTGGATGATCAAGATTAAGTTACTGAATGATTTTGAAAGAGCTTTTCCCGCCTCACTGGATGGTTTCTAGGGGAATGACTACGACTAGGTAACAAAGGCTTAAATTTTGAATAGGACTATTAAAATCCAAAAGGATATGAAGAATTCGTGAAAATTATATTTTTATAAAGAATCAAGTAAAGACGACTTTATTGTTTAGTGTAAGACCATTGAGGGAGAGTTTTCTGGGCTGTTTCGACTATTAATCTACAGTTAGTGTGTTCTTAGAGGCACATCTTTTTCGATCACTAAAACAACTAAGGTTTCTCTGTATTCATCTATTGAATCTGAAACTAAATGTACTCTCAATCAATAATATATGAAGAGTCTGGTTTCTAGCTCTGCAAAGAGACAGGAAAAGTAGGGTATGGGCCCTGTGTGCCGCGTAAAGCAGACGAGTAGTCTTTTGCACCTGTGTGCTTGTCTTCAAGTCAGTCATCTTCTGAATGTATGTCCCAGCTGCTGCCCAACTCCTTTTCTTGATGATACAAATGGCCTTGTTAAAATATTGTGCCTTGACTATCAGACATGATCTGTCTGAAGAGGTCTTCTCTGGGAAATGAAGCACAGAAAGTGGAATTGGCAACCAACCGTCTCCCGCAGCTTTGTAACAACCCACTCTGAGCGATCCATTCAAGTCATAAAGCAAGGGTCCGCTCCTGGAATTCCTGTTCCAGGAATAGATTATAATGGACTTATTTCTAAATGAAGATGATTAGAAAAAATACATAAGCAAAGGATATAGCTCCTTACAAGATCCTCCTAGGTGTGTTTCCGTGAAAGCAATGTGAGAAATGGAATGCGTCTTCCTTTTCTTTCATTGGAAGGGTTTCTTTTTAGGAGCATAGATGTGGGTGAGGTAATGATGCACCCCAAACTATTCCTCACGACTAGGATCTGGTTGGGCTTGGGGATAGCCCACATCTCCCTATTGCCCAGGATAACGTTGGAGGAAGCAGACTGGAAGAGGGGAGAATGCTTACACAGGAATATTGGAAGACAAGCTCCTTTCTTGGCATTGGGAAGGGTAGCAGGCCAGGTAAGGAACAGCCGTCACCTCTCTGAACCTCAGGTCCTCGTCAGCGAAAAGCAGGCATGCGATTTGCTTTGCTCACAAGCAAATTCCAAATACAAGGTGCCCGCCCTTCCATGCCCAAGCAGTCAGCAGGGGAGTGCAGAGGGAAAGGTCATAGTTCCTAGGTGGTGGGGCCAAGGTTACCAGTTACCAGAAGACAGATACCTCAAAGCTACTTGTGTCAGTACCTCTAAATCTGTGGTTCTCAATCTTCCTCATGCTGCGACCCTTTAATACAGTGCCTCATGTGGTGGTGACCCCCATCCAAAAAAATATTTTTGTTGCTACTTCATCACTGTAATTGTGCTACTGTTATGAATCAGGCAACCCCTGTGAAAGGGTCATTTGAGGCCCAAAGGGGTCGCAACCCACAGGTTGAGAAGCGCTACTCTAAAGGAAACACTGGGACATGTCTTTGGTAGCTTTGGCATTGACTTGAGCTGCCGAGGGGACAGGAATGAGTTTAGAGCCATCATAAAATTTAAAATCTCATTGGAACGCCAGGAACCCTGGTGGCATAGTGACTTATGCATTGATCTGCTAACAGCAAGGTCAGTGGTTTGAATACACCTGTTGCTCCTCATGAGAAAGACAGGGCTGCCTGCTCCTGGAAAGATTCGCAGCATCCAGACGCCCAGCAAGCAGTTCTGCTCTGCACTATAGGGTCTCTATGAACTGGAATTAACTCAATGGTTGTGGATTTGATTTGGGCGTTATTTTAGGATGACCTCATCAACATAACAAACCACCCAGAAGAGGCCTGTTTCCAAATGAGGTTCCATTCACTGGTGCAGGGCTGAAGAGTTCAGCATATTTTTCTGGGAGACGCAATCCAATTCCTGACACCATGGTAAAAGTTGGGTGCTTCTCAGGCTGGTAGGCTCTATCAGCTGACTGGAACAGCAACGAAGAGCAGACCTGTCTCTCGAGGCTGGAGTTCCGGGGCCTTGTTCTCCAGGATGATGCACAGACTCGGATGCCTCTTCTTTTATGATGAGAACCCCACGATTCTGAAAACCAGACAGACCGCTTGTGTTGCTTTTGGCGCCCTGTGGCATGACCGCAGAGAAAGTCTAATCATCATCGGAATGTTCACTGATTACAAAGAAAAATATTTATCATGTTGGCTGAGGCACTTGAATCCATGTGACTGCTCTGTTCCCTTCTTCAGGGTGCACCTCCATAGAATACCAGGTCCTAATCAGCCGGTGGTTTGATGAGCCTGGAGTTACATGCATCAAATATTTCACAGCACTGGACTGAAGTGTCTGGTGGGTTTCTTTCAAGAGGGACCATCCGTTTTTTTTGTACTCTTATTTATGCTTGGTGAGTGCTGTTCTTCTGCCCATACTGGGTCGGCAAGGCTCTTTTGTAGGGCTGGGTTTATTTCAAGGCGATCTTTGAGTTTTCCCTTGTCTGGGAAGATTCTTATTTCTCCATCTATCTTGATAGATAATTTGACTGGCTAGAGTATTCTTGAGTCTGCATTATTTCCTTCAATTATTTCTGCATTCTCTGCTCTTCTTCATAGTGGCTGCTGGTAGACTTTGGGGCCAGGGCATGGCACCTCATGAGACTGGATCAGAAAACATCCCTAAGGGTCAACAAACAAACCTTGATATAGTTAAAGTTTATTGTGCCAACCTGGCCAATAAACACATGTGGGGTTAATTGAAAGGCAGAGAGATAAATGGCTCAGTGACCTTGCATTTCTAGTTCTCGGGTATCTTGCTTTGTGATGGTCGGACCAGGGTGCAGCTGGCTTAGCCAGTTCTCTGCTTTAGCTGGCAAGGCTTACTTCCTGTAAGACACCACTGAGGAGAAGCCACATGGACCTATCCCAATGCAGCCTTGGGTGCTGGAGCAGCCTTGTGGAGACCCCTGTCAGTACTGAGATGCTTACACTTTCACTGACTTGGCTTTCCTTCTTCAATTGACATCATTTCTTGTGTTTTGTGAGATGGAGGAGGACTTTGTGAATTGGTGTCGGACATATGGGTTAATGTTGGACTTGTGGGCTTGAGCAGCACTGGATTGGGATGTTTTCTATATGTGCACTTACCCTTTATATAAAACTCTCTCTTATACATACGAGTTTCTGTGGATTTGTTTCTCTAATGTAACCAGACTAACACAGACTTTGAACTATTTACAGGCTTTTTAAAATTTTTGGTCATTGTTTTTTTTGTTGTTTTCTTTTCTTTTGTTGCTTTGTTTTGCTCTGTTTTGTTTTTGTGCATATTATTTTCTCTTCAGGTCTATCTAGATAAGATAAGCGGGATAAACAATCTGCAGGAGAAAACAACCGGACTGACGGTTCCGGAGGGACATGGGAGAGGGGAGCTTGGGGGGAAAGAAGTGGGTGTTAACAAACCCAGGGACAAGGGAACAACAAGTGACCCAAAATCGGTGGTGAGGAGGGTGTAAGAGGCCTGGTAGGGCTTGGTCAAGGGCAATGTAACCGAGAAGAATTACTGAAACCCAAATGAAGGCTGAGCATGGTAGTGGGACAAGAGGAAAGTAAAAGGAAGTAGAGGAAGGAACTTGCCGGCAAAGGGCATTTATAGAGGTCTAAATACAGGCATGTACATTTGTAAATATATTTATATATGATGAAGGGGAAATAGATCTATGTGCATATATTTATAGGTTTAGTATTAAGGTCACAGGTGGACATTGGACCTCTACTCAAGTACTTCCTCATTGCAAGAACTCTTTGTTCTATTAAACTGGTATTCCATGATGCTCACCTTCCCGACGTAATTGCTAAAGACAAATGGGTGCATAAGCAAATGTGGTGAAGAAAGCTGATGGTGCCTGACTATCAAAAGATAGCATATGCTGTCTTAAAGACTTGAAGGTAAACAAGTGGCCATCTAGCTCAGAAGCAACAAAGCCCACATGGTAGAAGCAAATGAATCTGTGTGATCATGAGGTGTCAAAGGGATCAGGTATCAGGCATCAGAGAACAAAAAATCATATCATAGAAAATGGGGTGAGTGCGGAGTGGGGGGGCCATTTATAGGCAACTGGACATCCCCTTACAGAAGGGTCATGGGGAGAAGAGCCAGTCAGGGTGCAGTGTAGCAATGATGAAACATAAAACTTTCCTCTAGTTCTTAAATGATCCCAATTCTACCTTACAAATCCGGCTAAACCAGAGAGGATGTACGCTGGTACGAATAGGAACTGGAAATACAGGGGATCCAGCACAGAAGAGCTCTTCAGGACCAGTGGTGAGAATGGCAATACCAGGAGGCTGGAGGGAAGGTGAGGTAGAAAGGGGGAACTAAGTACAAGGATCTACATATAACCCCTTTCCTGGGGGATGGACAACAGAAAAGTGAGCGAAGGGAGATGTTGGACAGTGTAAGACATAACAAAATAATAATTTATAAATTATCAAGGGTTCATGAGGGAAGGGGGCAGCAAGGGAAGGGGAAAATAAGGAGCTGATACCAACGGCTCAAGTAGAAATCAAATGTTTTGAGAATGATAAGGGCAACAAATATACAAATGTGCTTGACAAAAAATGGATGTATGTATGGATTGTGATCAGAGTTGTATGAGCACCCAATAAAATGATTTTTTTTTAAAAAGAGGGACTGTCAGCTAATGGTATTCAAGTACTTGGGTCCTTTGATAAAGTGTTTTATCCTTGACAGTGCTTGGGTGGTCCAGCCAGCATTTATGTCTGCATTGGCTTTTTCTCTGTACGTCCAAATCTGGCCAGTCTTCTGAATCATAGATGTGAGAAGATTCTGATAACACACCATTTGTTGGGTTCCATGGTGAGGTCTCCTAGGCTTGGGGCCCATTTTCCTCTTTAATGTGACTTCCCATATCTCTTCGCTGGCCCATTATGCACTGACTTCATAGTTTAACTCTCAGAAACCAATATTGTTTTTTGGCCTTCAGAGCTCATGGGGTTACTTCTTTGGTGCCTCCAAATGCCAACAATGGGATTGAATGGCATAGCTTATGTAAAAACTTACTGTTGGCATGTAATAGGTGCTCCGTAAATTGCTAGTTCTCTGACCTCCTTCCCTTCCATGCAACATAAGTTTAGTGAGCTACATAGCCCTGTAGGCCATGGGATTGCAAAAACTAACATTAGGTTTCTAGCACTTAGAGCACAGAAGGCAGTGGTGAAATAGACACGAGGCTCACAATCATCTGTCAATGCCTAGTCATCCTCTTGTGCCCAGGCCTACAGGAATAGGGACGGGGGCGACTTTATTAGCATGCTGTTGTGTCAACAGGTCCCAGGGGTGACATTTTCCTGGAACTGTACCAGCACTAAGAAGTGATTTCTGGACAAAGACTTTCATTTCCATCCCTCCCCTCATTATCTTCATTAACATTAGTCCAAACTAACCCCGTATTTGATTTGGAGAATTTCTGGGGGTTTTTAATACTAAGTATATGCAAAACAACTTCAAGCCCCTTCCTCTTGCACCCCTATCCTTTCTGCCCCTTATTGGTATTTTCCCCCCTATATTGTAATACACAAGCTTCCAGTGCCTCTGAATATTTCTGAGTATTCCCTGGGGCATTTCAGGAACTCCCCAGGCTGTTTTCAATCATGCCAGGGAGCACTGGACCCCAGGATTACTGGACCATGCCCTCTGCTTCTGCTTTCTCGACAGGAAAATGGTGGTCTCGACTAGCTCAACGGAACCTTCTCCCTGGGATGAGATTTCAAGGTTTCCAGGTCTTTGTTCCTTTTAGACCTTAGAATGTTGATGGAAACATCTCTTTGATCTCTAACCTCTCTCCTCAAAGGAGCTCAACATCTGATACTTGGGGTGACAGGTTCCCTTATCTAGGGTTTCCTTGTCTCTACTCTCTGAGCTAGACCTGGTCAAGACACTCACCTTCCTCTTGGTGCTACCAAACCTAGACGTGTTCTTCCATGATCTATGCAAGTACACAAGGGAGGGGGAGGTAACTAATTTCACATAGATGCAAAAGAGTTCACCAATTTTGTACACATCCAAGATAGATAAAGGGCTGTCATAGAAATCTCTCTCTCTCTCTCTCTCTCTCTCTTTCTCTCTCTCTCTCTCTCTCTCCACCTATCTCTGTGTTATTTGCCTTATGAATAACAGAAACATTTCCCAGGTTTACACTATATTCATGACCATTGGTATGTTCTGGTCCATTATTATAACCATTATGCCAATACATCTTATCTAGGTTCCCCTCTACCTCCTCCTCCTTCTCTTTCTTTTTCTTTTGGTGACCTGATACTATGCATGATGTCCTTCTCTAGGGATCGATCTCTCTTGATAACACATTCAAAGTAATGCCTCATCATTCTCACTGCTAAAGAGCAACCAAGCTTTAGTTTTCCAAGAGCAATTTCTCCATTCTTCTGGTAGTCCATAGTATTCTCAATTCTCTTCATCGAGACAATATTTCAAGGGCATCCCCTGTTCCTCTGTCGACCTTGTTCATGGCCCAGCTTTTGTCTGTATATCAGACATTTGAAAAATAGCATCTCGGGCCAGGTGTACCTTAGTTCTCAAAGTGATGTCTTTATTTAAAGAAGTATTTGCAGCAGATTGGTCAATGCAACATATCATTGGATTTCTTGGCTGACGCTGCTACAAGCATGGATTACTGATCCAATTAAAGGGAAATCCTTGATAACTTCCCATTTTTCTCTATCGTGATGTTGCTTACTGGTCTAGTTGTGAAGAATTTTGCTTCCTTTATGTTGAAATTTTATATGAAGTTTTCATATTGAAAATGATAATCTTTGATCTTCATCAATAAGTACTTCAAGTTCTCATTATTTTTAGTAAGAAAACTTGTGTCGCCCACATGATGAATCTTAATCTAATTCTGAAACTACATTCTTTTTCATATAAATCCAACTGCTTGAATTTGTTTAGAAAACAGATTAAGTAAATTTGATGGAAGAGACAGCAATGATGCACATCCTTCCTGATTTTAAACCACTTAGTGTCTTCTTGTTCTATTGAACAACTGCCTGTGGATTCTGAATGAGCACAATTGAGAGTTCTGGAATTCCCATTCTTTGCCATGTTATCCATAATCCACACAATTCAATAAAACACAAGTAAACATCTTTTTTTTAGTATTCTCTGCTTCCAGCCAAATTCCATCTGATAGCAGCAATGATGTTCCCTTGTTCTACATCCTTTTTTGGAATCTGGCTTGAATTTCTGGCAGCCACTTTTAAATGATCTTCAGGAAAATGTTGCTTGCATGTGATGTTGATAGCAGCGACATTGTTTGAAATCTCGGCATTCCCTTGGATCACTTCTTTAGACTGGGCATGGAGATAGCTCTCTCCCACCTGGTTGTCCAGACAGCTATCTTCCTGATTTCTTGATCGGGACAAGTGCAATCTTCCAGTGTTGCATCTACTTGTTGAAGCATCTCAGTCGGTACTCAATCCATTCCTGCTGTTGTCAGGTGCCAGCAAGGTAATTCTGACTCAGGGATTCTCTGTCCAACAGAACGAAACACTCCCCAATCCTGTGCCATCCTCACAATTGCTCTGCTGAGTCCATTGTTGCAGCCACTGTGTCCATCCATCTTATTGAGGGGCTGCCTCTTTGTCACGGCTCTTCCACTTCACCAAGCATGATGTTCTTCTCCAGGGCCTAGTCCTTCCTGACAACATGTCCAATGCATGTGAGAGAAAATCTTGCTGTCCTTTCCTCTAAGGAGCTTTCTGGTTGTACTTCCAAGACAGCGTTGTTCTTCTGACACCTCAAGGGATTTTCAATATTCCTCTCCAGCACCATAATTCAAACACATTTAATATTAATGTGTCTTCCTTATCTAATATCTACTTTCACATGGATATAAAGTGACTGGAAAGAACCTGGCACGGGTCAGGTACATCTTAGCCCTCAAAGTGATATCTTTGCTCTTTGACACCTTAAAGAGGCTTGTATGACAGATTTGCCCAATGAAATATGTCGCTTGATTTCTTGAATGCTCCTTCTGTGAGCTTTAATTGTTTTAAGTCAATTCCAGGAGTCCCCTACATACAAATATTTACCGCTATGAAAACAAATGGCAGTGCTATTATCAGATCAGACCGTTTCTGTAAAGTTCTTCTCAATATTAATACACAAAGTAGCCACTATTCTTTATTTTGTCACTATTCTTTATTTTGTCACTATTCTTTATTTTGTCACCAAATGGCATAGTGGTTACTCATTGGACTGAAATCTGCAAGGTCAGCAGTTCGAAACCACCAGCTGCTCCTCTGGAGAAAGATGGGGCTTTCTACCCCCATAAAGAGTTACAGTCTCTGAAACCCACAGGGGCAGTTCTATCCTGTCCTATTGGGTCACCATAAGTCGGAATCGACTCAGTAGCCATGAGTTTGGCTTTGTATGTGCTGGGCAAGGTCCCTGCCTGGGTGGCAGAAGTGGTTTGCCATCAATTGCTAATATAGTGGCTGATAGTTAAAACGTACATTGCAGTGCAGTGGAGAAAGACCAGCTGTTCTGCTTCTGTAAGGAGTACAGCCAAGAAGGCGACTATGAAGGTCACTTCTACTGTGTAGCATGTGGGACTCACATGAGTTTGGATTAAGTGGACAGCAACAGGTTTGGTTTTGAATACCAGGTGCGTGGACCACGGCGGCACAAAGATAAGCAGAGTCCTTTCTCCCAGAACATTGCTCATTTCTTCTCTGTTTGACCTCCATGTTCAGGACTTGTTTATCTCTGCACACTAATTGTTGACATATACTTTTGTATCCTGTGTGAGTCTGCAGCCTCCCTTACACCAAGTGCACCTTTCAGGCTTCAAGTACATAATTGAATTGTCTGCCATGGTTGTTACCATAATCAGTCAATATGTTGTCTTTAGTAACCTGTAAACATTGCTCCTGATGACTGATATCAAGACGCAGGTAAGAAAGGGATCAGCGCTTGCCTGGTCCCTGTGGAGGCTGTGTGTCTGTGACCTGGTGAAGTTCACTGGAGACCTCGTTGTTGGTTCTGAGGGTCACGATATCACTCATATTTCAAAAGCTCCATGATGAGGAATGAATATACTTACCTCAAATTGAAGATGCTACTTTTGGAGAATGAAAACCAAGAAAAATGTAATGTAAAGAAAGTAATTCTTACTCTTTAATCTTTCTATTATTATTATTTTCTTCTTTCTATTATGCTGTTTTTAATTGATTCTCTCAGGTTTCCCAATTTATGAAGCACAGAAGGAGTGGAAACAGAGACAATGCTGATGCAGTGGTTTATGGGAACAAGCCGTGTATGTGAGGGGAATTGGGGAGAAATGGATGCAGGGCGAGGGCAGAGAGCATTAGAAATGGTTGTGATAATGTATGAACAACTCTTTTTAAAAGCAATTCAACTATGGAAGTGTATAATACAATAGCATTGTATCAAGAAAACTACTAAAAAAAAGAGAAAGAAACCAAAAATTAACCAGTGGTTCCCATGGGTGAAGGAGGAAGAGCTTTGCTTAGAGGCATTGAATTTATATTAATGGTGGTGGAATCACTGGGAAAGGATATCAACAATTGTACAGCATGAAGAGCACAATCAATGGAGTGAACGCTACGTGCGGAAGTTGTGGAATTGGGTAGAATATTTTGTTGTGTATATCTTTGCCACAATTCAAGAAAAATATAATTGCTTGAACAACAATGAGTACAAGGTAGAAGAAAAGATTCTAAAATGGATGGTGGTAATGATCGTACAACTCTGCTTGATATGATTGAACTATTGATTTGTGTGCTATGTGGATGAATTGCCAGGAAAACTGTTAAAAACAACAACAGCCCTACCTGTCATAATATTTCATTTCTCATAGTTTTTTGAATAACTCTCCATTCACTTTCTTTGGACAGCATTTTGACCCAAGAGATTCAGAACTACCCTTCCCCCTCCCGCCTCCTCTGCCAGCCCCACTGCCACGATACCGGCACCATGCACTTCAGTCTACTTGGTCTGCTTGTCTTGGTTCTTTGCCCAAGTTCCTGGAGCCTACAGTTAACCTTAAGGGGAAGGGTCAGTGCAGTGATTAAGAAAACAATTATCCCTGCTGTTTACCCAAGAGGGTGCATGACACCTAGGAGTCTGTTGACGCTGACCCAAACTGCCTGAAACATGATTTAAAGTTAAAAAAAGATGTGTACATGTGTGTACGGGGAGGAGCTTTATTGGTTCAGTTCAAGGACAAACTCTGAGGCAGAGGGAAGAACTGCACATGGTCTCAAGACATCCGGACAAGGCCACTGACCTTGTTGGGCCTCAGTCCATGCTTTGTTGTTGCTTCTCTTCCCTGGGTCAGTTCTGACGATCTCTTATTTCAGGCAACAACACTTTCCAAATTTTATACCTCATATGTATCACCATCATTTTTTTTAGGTATCACCATCTTAAAGATTTTATTGCATCAAGAAATCCCACAGAAACATTGTAATTGGTCTGGCTTGAGTCAAATACCCCCTCCTGGTCTACTCAACTGAGATCAGGTAAGATAGAGGCAGGTCTCGGGAAAAGCATATCGTTGCAGTGAGGCTCTGAGAATTCCTTAGACAAGGAAAGATAGAAAGCCAATGAAAATGAATGCCTACAATAATGAGCATCAGTCTGAATGCCGCAAATGACACACCAATATTTGGTAAGTTGTCCTGGATGATCTGCTTTTAATGACATATTCCATCGTGGTAGAATTACAATAATATTGTTGATACATTCTTGGTTGGCATTAGCACCAACTGACTTTGGGGATCCTGCCATCCCACTAAATTTTGAAGTCACACTCAGAGGGACTAGCTCCTCTCTGGTTCCTTGCCCAACAAATCATACAGAAATCCTCATTTCTCACATGTGGCACCTGTGAGATTTGTGCCAAAGCCTGCCCTGCTCTGTTATCTGGAGCCATTGGTTTCCTTGAAGGGGACACAGTAAGAAGGTCACTATACGGAGGACATGGGTGCAAAGGCAGAAGAGGGGAGAGGGAAAGAATTCGTGGGGGTGGAGGAGAGAGTGCTGGTAACTCAGCTTTTCAGTCAGTTGTGTATAATCAGGTGGGTTGTGGTTCTGAGATAAACTCTGGGATTTTAATTTGCACTTGAAGTTTCACAACATGGAAAATGTACAAAGATATTTCCAACTCCTGGTGACTCTGTGTGTGACAGTGCAAGCTATCGCCGGGTGCTGTGCCAGCTCTATAACCGTCACAATGCTTGAGTCCACTGTTATGCCCACTCTGTATTTTGAATGCCTTCCAACCTAAAGGGACACTTTCCAGCATTCTGTTGTGATCCATAGAGGTTACACTGTCTAAGTTTCAGAAGTATATCACCAGGTCATTCTTCCTAGTCTCTTACACTGGAAGTTCCACTGAAACCTGTTGACTTTAATGGTACTTCAGTTACTGGTGAAACAGCTTCCAGAATCGTAGCAACATGCAAGGCCATAAAATACAGCAAACTGATAAACAGGTGGTAGACAAACACATCTAGTGTGTTAAACTTTATGGAAACCAGTGTAGAAAACTTGGGAGGGTTGAGGTAAATGTCACAGCTATAGGTCTTGATTTATATACTTAATCAAGGAAATTATGGTGGGTGGGTTAAAATGGTTAAGTGAAGCAATAATGAAGTAGCTACTATAATTTACTAAGTACTTTTAGCCAATTCTACTCTACTGCAGGGTTGAAATCAACCCTAGGGCTCACAGAAACAGTCAGACAGTGCGTTAGTCTTGGTAGACTAGAGAAACAAATTCATAGACACTCATGTATATATAGGAAAGAGTATAAAGAGTCATTGTACATTAAGAAAACATCCCAGCCCAGTCCAAATCAAGTCCATAAGTCCAATATTATCCCACATGCCCAATACCAATCTCTAAAGTCTTCTTCATATTCACACAACACATGCATAATGACGCCAAATGCAGGAAGATCACAGGCCAGTGGGGGGAAGTCTTATGGCTCCACTGGTGGTGTAAACATCTCAGCACTGGCAGGGGTGTCCACATGACCCCTTCAACTCCAGCACTCTAGCATAGCTCCATGTGTCTTGTCATCAGGAATGTTTCACGGGGAGTGAGTCTGTGTCCCACTTCCAATGAGCTATTTATCTCTTAGTGCCTCCAAATGAGGTCATCAAGCTGCGACCTGATTGACAGGCTGAATTCCACCCCTTCACTCTTCAGTCTCCAATTGACAACAGATTGTGTAACTGCCACAGACAGTGTGGGAAACAGTTTGTTGTTGTTTTATTTTGTTTTGTGGCCAGGCAAAATGGAGTGAAAATCAGAGCTGCTTCTTAACTAGTCCTTTGAGAACTAGGCCCCCAGGCTGCCAGGGGATGCTAGTTGGGAAAAGGCAATGAAGCTGAGCCGCAAGATGAGCTCCCATCCCAGGAAGTTGGACTTTCAGTAGACCTGTCCTCAGAACCTCCAAAAATTGCAAGATTTTTATCTGATGTCTGTCCCCTCTTCCCACAGGGACACAAGGACACAGAAAAACATTTTACAGCTCTGTACATTATTGTTCATAATGAACTCTTAGGATCCCAAGCCCTCACCCCAACAAGCTGTGGTGGCCCCTCAGTGTCCTCTACTCACTAACTGCCATCGAGTCAATGCTGACGCATAGCAACGCCCTGTGGGTTTCAGAGACCGTCAATGCTCATGGGAGTAGAGAGCCCAGTGTTTGTCCCCTGGAGCAGCTGCTGGTTTTGAACTGCTCACCATGCAGATCACAACCCAATGCATAACCACGATATTACTGCAGCTCCATCAGGGACCTCTCAGTCTACCATAAGTGGCTGGGCCTGAGTCTTGTCTATGTTGTCACAGCCGGTTAGCTTAAAGGAGGAACCGATCTGGCATTCTGCTTTCAGCTGAACAACCCAATGCTGGGGCATGCGAATCTGGCCCTGCCTCTCCTGTTGCCGCCAGTGCCACCAACTGGTGCATGTGAGTGATTCTGACATCCTGACCCCATCTCCTCAGCCAAAGTACATTCATTCATCATGTCCTCCCACTCACCTAGCACCGGCCCCCGAGCCAAGAGACAACACTGATTCTAGGGAATTTCTGGTCAGAGGAATTTATATAGTCTGTCATTTTTGTTTTTTAATAGATTAACTTGTGTTTTATAAAAGGCCCATGAGTCTAGACATGTTTCCTTTCATATTTATAGATAAGGGAAGTCATAGAATTAACAATATTTCAATACAGGGCATTCTCTGAATTGCACATTCGATTGCCACTGATAAAAGTTACCTTTGATTTCAAAGTGTCTTGTCTTAAGGTCTATTAGGTGCACAATTTCTTATCCACTAGCTAGTCTCAGGAGGTGGGTTTTATTATCCTTACTAATAGTATGAGTAAAGACACGGACACTCCGAGGGGACCTGGTGGCTATGTGACTGGTCCCCACCCAGAGCTTTAATGCAGCAGGCAGATGAACTCTTGAAACCTGGGGTGCTAGTCCATCTAGCCTCTCTGGATAGGTCACAGGCACAGAACCAATGTGCATTTTAGAAGGTTATCTGAGAATTGACTACCAGGAGGGACCAGGAAAATTTGTCCTGTAACTTTAAAAATATATTATTATTATTATTAACATTTTGCTTCAAAAAGACCAATAGAGACAGAGCAAAATAAACCGTCACCTTCCACGTTTGGCTACATTTGAAAAACATATTAATAAAAAGTTAATTCAGCCAAAAGAGTCTGCATTGACCTGAGCTCTCAGGATTGCTTTTCAGCGATTCTGAATTCACGGGGTGATGATTTCACTTCGAATTAACCATAAGGACATAGCTTTATTCTAGTTGCATTCCCCTTGTGACCGTTAACATCCAAACCAAAAACCCGGTTTCTAGCACTTCTGTCCCTTTCCTTGTCTCTTATTGCAGCTGCTTCACCGGTGTATTTCAGATGGTGCTTTTATAAAAGGTCAAGATTGAACATCTGCCCCTTTTAGAAAGCGTGATCCTGTCTGCATCACCTTTATCTCCCCCTGTTTGGTTTTACAGCCTGAGACAATGGCTTGTGACACACCTAGCTCAAGACAGCGGACTCTGTCCACATCTGGAGAAGCTCTCTATGAAATCCTCGGCCTACCAAAAGGAGCATCCAATGAGGAGATCAAGAAAACCTACAGGTACAGAGGAAGTTCAATGACGATAGTGATAGCTACTTTGTGACTGGCAAGTGCCTCCCATAAAGACCTAATCTCCTTGTGAAGACAAGGTCTTCTGAATACAGTGGGACCCGTATGAGCTACTGTCAAAGGCAGGGAGTTAGGAATGGACCGCTCTGACAGTGGTTTTATGCGAGAACTTGGGTGGCGTGTGGCCCTGAAGAAGGGCAGCCTGAACCGTCAGAGAGAGATCACTGAGAGTACCTAAGAGTTGTAATTTAGCCCCTAGGATATAACGCCACGGAATCCGATAGGGCTCCCTTTTTCATATATGAGTAATAAATAAATAGGGGCTTGTCATAATTGCTCTATCATGAAGGGGCTTCAAAATATTCATGGAAAATGGAATTCAAAGATAATAGAATTTCCCCCATGCACTTCTTGAAGCCCCCTCATGTAAGCTGCCTCCTTCAAGCCCTTGATGTTGGTCTTTTGAATCTGATTTTAATTCTAAATGAGCTATTTTGGAGGGAAATCAAGATACTCTTTTCCTTAGAACTTCAAAGAATAAGAAAGTAGCAATACATAAAAAATGACCAATTATTAAAAATTTGGAAGTCACCAAAAAGAAGAAAATCACATTTTCCATAATTCTACCTCTGGTAATAATTATCATTGATGTTTTGATGTTTCCTTTTATCTTTTATTCTGTCTGCATACAAAAGACATCTTAGAACAAATTGGATTACTCTATATTCTCTCAGCTTTCTTTTCTACAATGTTGTTTTTAATGGTTGCAGGTTATGACAAAACAATAATTTGTGTAACCCCTTAATGAGCTGTAAATTCCTTTAGTTTTCCCTAGACTACTATGCTTATCCTTAAATTATATACCTATGTCATTATTTCCTTATTTTAAAAGTAAATGAATACAATTGTGTTTTTTAATCATTTTATTAGGGGCTCATACAATTCTTTTCACAATCCTTACGTACGTCATTTGTGTCCAGCACATTCGTACGTATGTTGCCATCATCATTCTCAAAGCACCTGCTTTCTACTTGAGCCCTTGGTATCAGCTCTTCATTTTTCCCCTCCCTCCCCATTTCCCCACCTTCTGAACCCTTGATAATTTATAAATAATAATTATTTTATCATATAATACACCATCCAACGTCTCCCTCACCCAGTTCTCCGCTGTCCGTTCTCCAGGGAGGAGGTTATATGTAGACCTTGCCATCTGTTCCCCCTTTCTCCCTCCCCCTCCTCCCACCCTCCTGATATCGCCACTCTCACCACTGATCCTGAGGGGTTCATCTGTCCTGGAGTCCCTGTATTTCCAGTTCCTATCTGTGCCAGTGTACATCTTCCAGTCCAGTCGGTTATGTAAGGTAGAATTGGGATCATGATAGTGAGGGGGGGGAAGCATTTAAGAATTAGAGGAAAATTGTATGTTTCATCGTTGCCACACTGCACGCTGACTGGTTCGTCACCTCCCCACAGCCCTTCTGCAAGGGGATGTCCAATTTCCTCCAGATGGGCCTGGGTCCCCACTCTGCACTTCCCCTCATTCACAATGCTATGATTTTTTATTTATTTTTTGGTCTTTGATGCCTGATACCTGATCCCTTCGTTGCCTTGTCACCTCATAGGCTGGTGTGCATTTTCCATGTGGGCTTTGTTGTTTCTCAGTTAGATGGCCCCTTGTTTATCTTCCAGCCTATGGGACCCCAGATACTATATATTTTGACAACTGGGCATTATCATCTTTCTTCACTGCACTTGCCTATGCACCTGCTTTGTCTTCAGCATTCGTGTCGGGGTAGGCTGGTGTGCTTTTTTCATGTGGGCTTTGTTGTTTCTTAGCTAGGTTGTCTTCAAGCCTTTAAGACCCCTGATGCAATATCATTTGATAGCCAGGCACCATCAGCTTCGTTCGCAACATTTGCTTATACACCCACTTTGTCCTCAGTAATCGAGTTGGGAGAGGCCGGTGTGCTTCTTCCATGTGGGTTTTGTTGTCTCTCAGCTAGATGGCTGCTTGTTTATCTTCAGGTCTTTAAGACTTGAGGTGCTATATCTTTTGGTAGCTGGGCACCATCAGCTTTCTTCACCACATTTGCTTGTGCACCCATTGTCATCAGCAATCGTGCCAGGCAGGTGAGCATCACAGACTGCCGAATTGTTAGAACAAAGTGTTCTTGTGTTGAGGAAGTACTTGAGCAGGGGCCCACTATCCATCTGTTTCCTTAATACTAAACCTATAAACATATGTACATAGATCTATTTCCCCCTCATCATATATAAATATATTTACATCATTATATGTCTGTATTTAAATCTCTATGACTACCCCTTGCCTCCTAGTTCTTTCCTCTGTTTCTTTGTGCTTTCCTCTTGTCCCACTATCATGTTCTGCCTTCATTTGGGTTTTAGGAATTCCTCTTGGTTACATTGTCCTTGATCCAGCCCTGCCAGACCTCCCACACCCTCCTTGCCACTGATTTTGGATCCCTTGTTATTCCCTTGTCCCTGGGATTGTTAACACCCTCTTCTTTTCCCCCGCCTCCCTAACCCCCATGTCTCCCTGGAACTGTCATCCCGTTGTTCTCTCTTCTGGCTTGTTTATTCCGCCTATCCCTTCCAGGTAGACATGCTATGTACTATCACAAGATTGAGTACCATGAAGCAACACAGATACAATTGTGTTTTTGTAGGAAAAAGAAACCATACTACAAATGAAAGTTTTAGATTTTAATAAGTTCTTTCTTCATTTGGCTTGAATTGGGTTTTTTAAACTGAGGATTTAAAAATTTTTAAGTAGGCAAAAATATTGTTAGTTATTTATATTATGATTATTGTTTTAAGTGTCATGGTAAAAAGG